>NW_027526203.1:377903796-378352268 GCF_048455015.1 Haemaphysalis longicornis | reverse complement strand
TCACATGTCATGCGCATGCAGCGGCAGGCCAGAGACTCTGCTTAAAGGGGCCGTGAAGACAAAATACAAGTTGAGTTTATTAAAAATACGGGTTTTTCCTAAGGACAATGATACCAGTCTTGTCGCAAATTTGAAAGAATATTTGCGTTTTTTTTTTTTCGACTAAAATAAGTTCCGTCGTTGGTCTGGAGCTGGGTGTTGCCAAAGGCTAGTTATTTCAAATTAAGCAAAATTGTGTTGTCTTCATGGCCCCTTTAAGCGGCTCTGCTGCTCGCCAGAGAGCACTGGTACACAAAGCACGTAAGCAACTCAAGTTCAGGGCGCAAATTTATACAGCACGGGTAGTCCAGCATGATTGCTACTTTTGCGTATTTGAAATCGCTGTTCACATCACGCAGTTTCGATAGGCATCGATCAGACAGGCTGTCCCCTTCCCGCGCCCGTTTGTAAAGAAAGCTGTTCACTAAAGAACGGGGCTGTCTTGCTGTCAAGCGTGCCTTGTAGGCAACTAATAAAACCGTTCACTGAGTTCGACGCAGAAATAGTCTGGAATTATACATGATGCCTCAGTGGATTTTTTCGACGTGCTGCACACAGGGAGAGACTCGGTCGAAATGCTGACGAGATCCAAGGCGCCTGCTCTGGTGATACGTGCGGTGCCCTATTCCGTTCAGGCGTGTCCGCTGTCTGGATGCTCCGTGAGGGGGGGCAAGGACACGATGTATCCAGGCGCCTTATCTGAAGTATCTGAAGTGTGACGCGCTATGCTGTACAGTGGCGCTGGGAAGTTCGACCGCGGCCGGAAGTAGGCTGGTGGAGCGCTCATTATTGAACACAACAAGCCGTATAGGGAAGGTTCACGTTGCGAGGTAGGGCTTCATGTTCACCTAGCGAACGGCATTTCAACTGCAAACAACCGCCAGCGAGCAAGCCTGGTTTCTGTTAAATGTGCCGCCGATATGTGTTCCTTTTTTACAGCGAAGCTGCTTACCTCCAGCGACTGTGTGCATCCCTGCATGCTTTCAGGGGATATCCGAGCCGAGAAACGCCGCGAACAGAAATTCGGGTGGAGAGATGGGGCAGCAGTTGAGGCGTTCAAGAAAGGGGAAAGAGCGTGCCGCCGAACTTAACACAGCCGCTCCTGCAGCGAATCGCGTGGACGCCGCCGCCGGGCGATACTCGGAATTTCCGTGCCCTCTAGACTGCGCCCACCAGGGCAATCTTGTTTTGTTCCGTCAATGTGCACCGAAACCGAATGAAACCGAAGCAGCTTCGCCGGGTAAACCGCCACCGTATGAATTTCGGCCCACCATGTGTAAAGCATAGCTTTGCTACTTTCCTCCATCGGTTTCGCCGCAGATGTGCAAGCTCACCTTTTGACCGCACACACACCCCCTGCGATACATCCCTCGAAGCGCATCGCGTGATTCGCCGGGCCCGCTCTCGGCGCTGCGCACAAGGCCCCGTTTTCAGTCATTCTGCTCAACCATGAGTGGTGGCGGTTGCGGCCGATCAGCTGATCGCAGCCGACCACCCCCGCAGCGTTCCGCACATGCGCCGCTGGGTCGTCTCGGGCTACGTGACTCGTCTTGCGCCCCCGTTCGCCGTGGTCCGAACGGGACCGAACGGCTTTGAGTCGTGGTCGGCAGTACAGCTACAAGCGAAACCAAAATTCAACCAGACTAGGCCAAGCTTTTGCTTTGCATATCCAAGGTGAGCTGGGCCAAGTCGCAGCCATTTTTACTGCGAAGCAGTATAAGTCTACCCCCCCCCCCCCTCCGCGTTTTCATTCCGGTGAAGCCGATTTACTCCGTGCCGCTGCGGTGCTCCTCCTCGCCACCGCCAGAACCGCGTTCACACCTGTTATTCCCCTCGCCATCACCGATGCCTTTTTCACAGGCTGCGCAATCGGCTGATAACGCGCCCTGATCTGGCGTTACCAGAGAAACCTGCCCTCTTTGAACGTCGACGTGAGCCGTTAATTCTTTTTCAGCATGAAAGGCTTTCGTGCGACATTTTCGCCCATGTATTTCACGCCTAAGCACGCGCCCATCACCGGTTTCCGATTTATGCGTGCACTGGTTGGGGGAGGAAGCAGGGGGCGAGCATGCATTTCATGCCGCTACCGATGACATGCGCGTTGTGGTGGCGGGAAGTTTAAAGGGACAGACAACCGATTTTTGTCGCGTATATATGTTCTTTAGCTCGTATGAAAGCGAACGTTTTATATAGCCCGGTAACCACAAGCAATTTCTAAGCAAATTGGCGGAAATAATTTTAATTTAGCAGGAAACTTCCTGAAATCGGAAGGGTGGCGGTTCGTAGTGGCGAAACTTGACACTACAATGTGTCCCTGTCACGTGATCTGCAAACCTGGCAGGTACCGCAACTGCTGAAACGGTTATTTACGTATTGAAAACCTCTTAACACAAGTATTCAAACAAGGTTAAATTGTATATGTATTTCTAAACATTATTTTGAAAATTTTAAATACACGCCGCCCGCCGTCGCCGGGTTGCTCTCAGTGTGGCTAACTGAGCCACCATGCCCAGAATCAACGGCAGCGTTCAGTAAACAGACCCAGTGAAGGAGCTTTGACGATTCTTCCCGAGTCAGGGGCGTTTGTTCTGGCAAAATATTTGATTTCAGTTTCCAAATACGCCAACGGCAGCTTAAAAAAACGTCGCGCCCGGGAAGAATCGAACTTCCACCTCCACAACGTGAAGCCAGATTCTACCTATCGTCTATCCCAACAGATGGCGCATTCGTGCAAAATTGACCGTTGCATTTAAAAAAACATAAAAGAGCAGGAAAGCCTGCGATTCAAATTTTTTTTAGCTGGGGACACGTTTTTAAATATCGTTTTTCATTTCGCATGCAGACAAAAGTATGTTGCTGAGCTACTCTATGTCATGGTTGCCAGCATTATTTTTGGGAGGGACACATACGGCGAATAGATCTAAAACTTTCGATTTAAAAAGTTCTAGGGCGTTATCAGCAAAACCGTTTCTCGTCAAGGTGCTTTAAGTGATGCCCTTTCATTTGGGATAGAGAATATGTACTCGACAAAAATCGGTTGTCTGTCCCTTTAAACGTGGAAGTCTCGCGGCTCAATGAGACCTGTCAGCTGTCCTCAATGGTCGAAGGATTTGGGTTTGGGTTGGTGTGTTACACAGATGGTAAAATGCCTACGACGCAGGACGGAAACGGACAGCCACATGTTTGTCCACTAGAATAAAGCTCGAGTCCTTCCATGTTATAAGTCGCTATGGACAGGCGCGTGTCGTTCGCTCGGAGGAAGAACAGTGGCAATCGAAGGAGCGTCTGCCGGAACAGAAACACGGATGGGTGCGAAATCAGCAGAAAGCCGCTGCCGCCGCCGTTGCCACCGCGTTTCATCTCGCCTAATAGCTGGGAATCTCTCACGGGTGAACAGCAACGTCGATGTGAGCCAATATTTCTTGTTCAGCTCGAAGGGCTTTCAGAGCGACAATTTTGGCGGTGCCTTTTACTTCTAAGCACCTGCACATAACTGGTTGCCGGTTTGAGGCACGAGTTGGGAGGGGAGGGAAGGGGAAGGGGGGGGGGGGGGGGGCGGTGCACGCGCAGCTAGGTTCCATGTTCTCACTGATGACATGTCCGTTGTGCTGGCGGGTTGTTTAAACGTGTACGTCCACCACCAATCCGTCCAGTGTCCTCCGTGGTGGAGCGGAGTGGGTTGGTGTATGACGCGGAAAGTGAGATGCCTACGACGCCCCGGGAGGGAAACGACAGCTCCATGTGTGTCCTCAAGAATAAATCTCGGCTCTTCAAAGTTTTATTGGGCGAAGTACTAATTTCACGATCGCAAACGACTAACAAACGTGTTTTGTTTCGTGCATTTCGTGTACTGCGTCCTGCTTCGCAGGTCATCATTCTTCACAGAATGGAAGGGCACTGATTTTTGCTTCCTCTCTTCACTCCCACGGGATACCGGTCGAGCAAACGACACTACCCGCGGGCATGACTTCGATAATCGCGCTTCTTGGCGTGCAGCATGGGAGGCTCAAATCATTGAGCGCACGTGCGCGTCGAAAGTTGATTGAAGCCTCGTTTAATGCACTTCAGCGGCGTAGTTGCTTCTGGGACGTACCGCGACAGATATTTTAGAGACCGTAAAACGTGGTTCGAACAGAGCAAACATGTTTTATTTTTTTTTTCCCATTAGTGGGCGGAACGAATTTTTCGGCCAAAAAATACGGCCGGTCTGTAGGGTGTGGGTTCGAGCTTAATTAAGTTCTGGCATCCGCGCCTCTCATTTCCTGCTCTGGGCTGAAGTATGGCAAGAGAGGACAAAAACAAAAGACGCTCGGCGCAGGGCGTTGGCAGCAGCGGTGCGTACTTGTCAGCTGTCTCAGCACGAGGCGTCGTCTGCGTGCTTACACCGACTGCTGTCTGCGGCCCTGTATTGCAAGCATCGGGCCGCCGTGGGGTAAAAAATTTACGGCACTCCCGGGAATGTTCGGCGATCGCTTACATTAACGGCGCGACGGTCAGCTGCGGCATTTCTGTGCGCAAAGTTGGCTCCTTTCCCGCGCGTGTCACTTGGCTTGCATCTACCGTCATGTGCATTGGCGGTAGTTCTTTTCTGTATATAGAACTCCAGTTGCGACCGTTAGCCACTGTTGCATGCGACAGGTCACTTTCATAATTCGAGTGGTGTGCGGTAGACTGGTGCTCTCGAAACAGAGGCAGCCTCCCTCGGGCAAGTTCTCTCTCCCTACTCCATCGAACCATAGCCGCCGGGTCCAGCGTCAGGTTCAACCTTTTTGGCCGGAAGATTTTTACGCTGGCTCCAGATGCGAAAACGCAACAGACAAAAGCATTGGCGGTAAAAGTCCAGCGGCGGCGTTCTCCTTTCGGCGCGTCGTGGATGCATTGTGTGATGGGAAGCAGCTGCTGCGAGTGTGTGTACATCCGATGGGCTGCTTATCTTCGGCTGAGCCCGCGTGGGTTCGCGAGGCTGCTTGCCGTGGGAGTTTCCTCGAGGCTGCTGCTGCCCGTTAGCGGGGGGGCTGTTAATAGCGAAAGTGCAGGCTTCGAGGAGGATTGTCGGCTGTGGGCGGTGCCTTTGGCGTCCCGCTGTCGAACATCAGCGGCCCCAAATTCGCAAGGCAGAGGGCAGCTTCGGGAGGACATGGGTGAATTTTCGGCGTCCTTTACGACACACACGCAGCACTGCCTGCGGAATGCGACATGGGCAGTGGCAAATTGTGTTCCCAGACACGGCACCTCCTTGCGCATTACCCGAAACGACGAGCTGTGAGGAGCCGCGCATTCCCGTGTCTGTGTTTATGTGCGTGGGACAACCCGTAACGGCTGCGTTTTCCTCCGGCTGAGATGGAGGACGATCGCGTTGCGACGATCCGCCTCGCACGGGTCCCGGCATTTGTCCCTTCGGTCCGATTTAAATGCGATCCGCCCTGGCTGTTAACGGTGCGCCGATGGTTTCCCCGCCCGCGGGAAGGCTGCCTTCACGTGCGTAGCGTAGAGCCGTCGTCGCGGGCGTTGGGGGGCCCAGTTGTGGCACACATGCTTCGGGCTTCCACGCGCGGCCTCGAACGCGACCTCGTGGGGGATGCCTGCTCCGAGCGCGGGCACCGTTGATATGCAGCGCTGTGTGCGTGCCGCATTGCTCAGAAAGCGCGCTTAATCGGCCCTCTCTCCCGTCACGTTCTCCTCCCCTCCCCCGTATTTCCCCCCTGGCTCCTGCTGCCGGCTTTGGCGCCATTCTTCACGGCTGACCCCCGACTGCCGGTGCTGCCTGGTTGGGAACTCGTCGGGATGCTGCCCGTGCCCACAGTCGTGAGTACACGCCGATTTTCTTCTCTCCGCGCTCCGTTGACACCTCGCACTGCCGGCAGGAGCGCAGTGCCGGCGCACCGAGCGGGCTCGCGTGACAGGCCGCCTCGGGGCATGTTTACGATTGCCAACGTGATGGGGCTTTTTTTTTTTTTTTTTTAATTCAAAGGGCCATAATCGGCGTAAAGCGCCCGCTTGGTTAAGTGCCCGACGCATATAGCTTCACACGTCTGTATGCGCGCTATTCTAGATTTCTAATTTGGGAGAGGAGGAAATGGCCAGCCTCCCCTTCCCCGCGGTTCGGTAACCTCAAACATGGAAGCCCGACAAAAAAAAAGTAGTATTCAAATGTATTAGTGTGTGGCGTAAAATCCAACCGGGTCTGCATGTATTCCTCGTACAGTGAAGCCTCGCTTCAAGAAACCATCTGGGACCTCAAGCAAAAAGTTTGTTGAAGCGAAACTTCTGGATGAGTGGAGTGCAATGGGAGTGGTGTTACAAAAGCTCCATTTGCATTGTATTTATAATAGCGCAAATGTTCGCGTTCGCGAGTGCGCTTTCAGGAGAGCTTCCCTCTCGTTGGGCGCTCTGACGGCGAGCAAGGTGCCCCGCGGGGTCCCGTGGGCATTGAAAATGCAGGGGTGCGGAGCGCTCCGTCTTCGTCCAAAAGCATGGCGAGTGACGCGACAAGCGTAATGCAATGGGTTTAGGGACCCTATAGTAGTGTGTACGACACTGACAAGATAATCGCTAAAGGCAATTATCGGTATTATCTTGTCGCTGACGCCCACGCTGGTAGGTTCACTAAACCCGTTGAGTCGCGTTTGTCGCGTCGCTCGCCAAAATCGCTCCATCTGTTTCCCTCTTTAAACAATCTGATTCCTTGCACAGCTCACCAAGGGATTGATCGGTGGAATGCGCGCGTACGTGGAAGAACAGAATTTTTTTTTGTCTAATCTGATTTCATGCACTTGAGTACTAATTTTGCCTATCATAAAATAACGACTGCCGATAACTGTTTTCGTGTCGCAAGCTAGGCACAACCCTTTCGCGGCATCAATGTGTGCTCTCACCACAACCCCTGAAAGAAAAAAAATTAACAAGAACAATCGGAGGGTCATGCAAACTTCGCACACGGCACCCCGATGCTTTTATTTTGAATCGGTTCTGTGCGTAGGTTTGTTTTTTAACAGCGGAACTGTTTAAGCTTGAGCTTGGTCCGGTGGCGTTAGCCGTAAAAATACCTATGGAAAAAAATGCGCGGCCTGCAAAGGGTGCACCACCGCAGATAGGGTATTATAACAGTGAAGCCGGCTTTCGAGCCTGTTGGAGTGTGAGCACAAAGGGCACATGCGTATGCGCAGCCCGTACTACACCATTTTAAAGGTGATCGTCTTTCTTGGGCTGCTAAAGTGCAAAAATAAAATTGGCGCAGCTTGCACTAGTGGTGCAAGGCTGGAGAAACAGCGGAGCTGGGGGTCGACCTGCATTCTTCCTCTGGGATCCGCTGTCAGTGTGAGGGATCTACCGGAACGGCCTTGTAAGATGTGGCTAAAGTTAGCCTCACCCCTAACACCTTAGCTTAGCCAAGCAAGAGCATCGCGAAGCCTAGCAAAACGTGGCTCAACCGGAAGGAGCAAGGTCGACCCCCAGCTCCGCTATTTCTCCAGCCTTGCACCACTAGTGCAAGCTGCGCCAATTTTATTTTTACTTATTTTTCTATCGTGTTCGGCCGCCCCCCCCCCCTTTTTTTTTTTCGTTTTACCCCCCTCCACCTAAATTTATTCCTGCGCATGATTTAATTTAGGTTCACATTTACTGAAAACTTGGCTTTGTAAGACATATGTCCGCTGGATGTGATATTTTTTGCTCGTTTGAGGGCGACGTACGTGTAAATGCAGAATTCAATTACGACCTTGATTTAATCTTGATGACTCTTTCGTGAAAATATATCCATGCCAGCTTTGCCAACAGAATTGTATACCGGCCTCCAAACCGCCCTTTTCTCGGTTGGTGGGGGGGGGGGGGGGGGGGGGGGGGGCTTCTCAATCGTTTGGACCCAATCGTTTAATTGGCGCGGGGGTAGATTTCGTGATGGGGTAGATTTCGTGATGGTCTACCCAGTTTTGTTTGAAATCGTATGCAACTGTTCTCGCCATTAGGGAAGCTTCCGCGGCGTTCATGTTTTGGATAGACGGACACAGCAGACGCGCAACAGGTGTAGGAAAAAATGGTCCCGGAAGAATGGTCCCGGAAAAAATGGTCCCAAAGCCAAGGTAGGAAAAAATGGTCCCAGGAAAATTGGTCCCGGAAAAAATGGTCCCTAAGCCAAGGTAGAGAGAGAGAGAGAGAGAGATTTTACTAATGAGCAGGACGTTCTTAGGGGGTGTATTACGATTGCCCGCGCGCAGAATCCCCGTCCCAAAAACCCCGCGACGTTAGCCCCATGTCTCATTTGCCCCGCGTGCAGTATCCCCGCGCCATAATCCTCGCGTGCCATTTGTCCCGATGCCAGTTTCCCCGACCCATTCTCCCGGGGCGATATTATGGCGCGAAAATGTTGCACGAAAGTAAAATTTAAAAGGTACAAATCTCGAATGTTAAAGTCATATCGTCTGACGAAATTAAAATATTAAAGCTTAATTGTTAAAAGAATTCCTGGGGTTCAGTGCACCGAATGGTCTGCATCGAGACATCCTGCACCGAAATGTCCGTGCACCGAGAAGTCCGTGCATCAAAATGTCAGCACCCAAACGTTATGCACCGGAATGTCTTACACCGAAATTTCCGGACCCCCGCGAGCTTTTTCGCAAAATGTGTGATTGGCAGAGTTAACACATTCAATCGTTTTATTTCCCGTAAATAGAAATAAGTGGCTGCACAAAATTTTAAAAAAGGGAAAAATAAAAAAAAAAGAACAATAAAAAGTTATAAATGTAAGCTTAGAAGATAGACCACATGTATTCCTCCAAAACAAAGATAAAAATTCCGCAAAACAAAGACGGAAACGCTAGAAAAAATTGTGAAAACTTACCGTGTAACGCTGTGCATTTGCACAAAAATAAGGAATCAGCGGAGGCACCACAGTTGTTTGTTATAGAATAACGTAGGTAGCAATAAGTGGTCGTAAAAATATAGAAAAACATACATACAAAAAAAACAGAAAAAACTCGCACACGCGTGCACCTGCGCACGCACGCACGATATTGCCTTAAAATGGGGGAGGGAATGAACATGATTTCCACGCCTCCGTGTTGATGACCTGATAGCACAAAAAGGCTTGGAACTAAAAATCTGGTATTGCTGATTTATTTTTTTCGTAATCCTCACCAACTGACAAACCAATTAATCGAAATTGGCCACCACTTTCCTTGATTAAAAATTTCAATTGGTGCTTATCCCTACCACCCATCTATCCATCCATCTATCAAACCGTCCGTCCGTCCGTCTGTCTGTCTACCCATTTTGCTTTGTTGGATTTTAGCCTCCAGAGGCGTTAATTGCTTGTCCCTTATAAGAATATTAAAGCATTCTATCTCTTCCTCAACCCTTTAGCTAAAACGCGAAGTGTGAAAGTCAAAACAGCGAAAGCGTTCAGATCTGAGTAACTTGAAGTGAAAAATGTCGACATGGGACCATTTTTTTCCTAGATTGTCACTGGGAACATTTTCTCCGGGACCATTTTCTCCGGGACGGACACAACACATGCTGATTGTCGGCGGTAAACTTCTGTGAAGCAGGCAGGCATCTAGGACACATACACCGAGAGCAGCAAAAATAAAAATAAAAATAGGATGGAGCGGGTACAATGGTAAGAACGGGAAACAGTCGAAAACGGAAGCAAAAATTTGACAAAGCAAAGTATACGGAAAGTGGAGGTCAGTCGTGCGCCTTCAGGCGGCTGGGCACCATTGTCCACCAGTGCATGGGGCTGCGCTTCGTCTGTGGTGCTGCCTCTGGACACGTGGTTGCTTCTCCTGAAAGGTTGCGCCATCTTGGGCGTGTAAAGGAGAAACGCTCGCCTTCCCGGGGAAATTGGCGCCTCTTTTAAAAGTGCGAAATCGCAGCTAGCCTACCAACTGGGATTACGCCCTTGTCTGTATTAAGTTTATTTTCAGCTAGCCGAATATGTGTTGCCGTGGAAACCAAAACAAGCCGTGTGGGACCTTCGTATTTTGGTATCATATCTGATTAATGAGATGTTTTGTTTTTCCAGCAGCGCATTTGTGTATAGGGGTCAGATAAAAGCTGGCTGGCCTAAAATTTCCTTAATAATATTACGTCCAAACTTCACCTAACATAACATAACCTCACCGAACCTAGCGTAACCTAACCGAATGCGTCATAACCTACCCAAATTTAGCCCAACTCCAACAATCTAATACAGCCCAACGACACAGAACACAACCTACATTAAACGTAATTCAACCCATTCTAGAAGCGCTGTGCGTCGATCACTTGATAGTGCGTCGATCACTTGAATAGAAATCGTTTGGACCCAATCGTTTAATTGGCGCGGGGGTAGATTTCGTGATGGGGTAGATTTCGTGATGGTCTACCCAGTTTTGTTTGAAATCGTATGCAACTGTTCTCGCCATTAGGGAAGCTTCCGCGGCGTTCATGTTTTGGATAGACGGACACAGCAGACGCGCAACAGGTGTAGGAAAAAATGGTCCCGGAAGAATGGTCCCGGAAAAAATGGTCCCAAAGCCAAGGTAGGAAAAAATGGTCCCAGGAAAATTGGTCCCGGAAAAAATGGTCCCTAAGCCAAGGTAGAGAGAGAGAGAGAGAGAGAGAGAGAGATTTTACTAATGAGCAGGACGTTCTTAGGGGGTGTATTACGATTGCCCGCGCGCAGAATCCCCGTCCCAAAAACCCCGCGACGTTAGCCCCATGTCTCATTTGCCCCGCGTGCAGTATCCCCGCGCATAATCCTCGCGTGCCATTTGTCCCGATGCCAGTTTCCCCGACCCATTCTCCCGGGGCGATATTATGGCGCGAAAATGTTGCACGAAAGTAAAATTTAAAAGGTACAAATCTCGAATGTTAAAGTCATATCGTCTGACGAAATTAAAATATTAAAGCTTAATTGTTAAAAGAATTCCTGGGGTTCAGTGCACCGAATGGTCTGCATCGAGACATCCTGCACCGAAATGTCCGTGCACCGAGAAGTCCGTGCATCAAAATGTCAGCACCCAAACGTTATGCACCGGAATGTCTTACACCGAAATTTCCGGACCCCCGCGAGCTTTTTCGCAAAATGTGTGATTGGCAGAGTTAACACATTCAATCGTTTTATTTCCCGTAAATAGAAATAAGTGGCTGCACAAAATTTTAAAAAAGGGAAAAATAAAAAAAAAAGAACAATAAAAAGTTATAAATGTAAGCTTAGAAGATAGACCACATGTATTCCTCCAAAACAAAGATAAAAATTCCGCAAAACAAAGACGGAAACGCTAGAAAAAATTGTGAAAACTTACCGTGTAACGCTGTGCATTTGCACAAAAATAAGGAATCAGCGGAGGCACCACAGTTGTTTGTTATAGAATAACGTAGGTAGCAATAAGTGGTCGTAAAAATATAGAAAAACATACATACAAAAAAAACAGAAAAAACTCGCACACGCGTGCACCTGCGCACGCACGCACGATATTGCCTTAAAATGGGGGAGGGAATGAACATGATTTCCACGCCTCCGTGTTGATGACCTGATAGCACAAAAAGGCTTGGAACTAAAAATCTGGTATTGCTGATTTATTTTTTTCGTAATCCTCACCAACTGACAAACCAATTAATCGAAATTGGCCACCACTTTCCTTGATTAAAAATTTCAATTGGTGCTTATCCCTACCACCCATCTATCCATCCATCTATCAAACCGTCCGTCCGTCCGTCTGTCTGTCTACCCATTTTGCTTTGTTGGATTTTAGCCTCCAGAGGCGTTAATTGCTTGTCCCTTATAAGAATATTAAAGCATTCTATCTCTTCCTCAACCCTTTAGCTAAAACGCGAAGTGTGAAAGTCAAAACAGCGAAAGCGTTCAGATCTGAGTAACTTGAAGTGAAAAATGTCGACATGGGACCATTTTTTTCCTAGATTGTCACTGGGAACATTTTCTCCGGGACCATTTTCTCCGGGACGGACACAACACATGCTGATTGTCGGCGGTAAACTTCTGTGAAGCAGGCAGGCATCTAGGACACATACACCGAGAGCAGCAAAAATAAAAATAAAAATAGGATGGAGCGGGTACAATGGTAAGAACGGGAAACAGTCGAAAACGGAAGCAAAAATTTGACAAAGCAAAGTATACGGAAAGTGGAGGTCAGTCGTGCGCCTTCAGGCGGCTGGGCACCATTGTCCACCAGTGCATGGGGCTGCGCTTCGTCTGTGGTGCTGCCTCTGGACACGTGGTTGCTTCTCCTGAAAGGTTGCGCCATCTTGGGCGTGTAAAGGAGAAACGCTCGCCTTCCCGGGGAAATTGGCGCCTCTTTTAAAAGTGCGAAATCGCAGCTAGCCTACCAACTGGGATTACGCCCTTGTCTGTATTAAGTTTATTTTCAGCTAGCCGAATATGTGTTGCCGTGGAAACCAAAACAAGCCGTGTGGGACCTTCGTATTTTGGTATCATATCTGATTAATGAGATGTTTTGTTTTTCCAGCAGCGCATTTGTGTATAGGGGTCAGATAAAAGCTGGCTGGCCTAAAATTTCCTTAATAATATTACGTCCAAACTTCACCTAACATAACATAACCTCACCGAACCTAGCGTAACCTAACCGAATGCGTCATAACCTACCCAAATTTAGCCCAACTCCAACAATCTAATACAGCCCAACGACACAGAACACAACCTACATTAAACGTAATTCAACCCATTCTAGAAGCGCTGTGCGTCGATCACTTGATAGTGCGTCGATCACTTGAATAGAAATCGTTTGGACCCAATCGTTTAATTGGCGCGGGGGTAGATTTCGTGATGGGGTAGATTTCGTGATGGTCTACCCAGTTTTGTTTGAAATCGTATGCAACTGTTCTCGCCATTAGGGAAGCTTCCGCGGCGTTCATGTTTTGGATAGACGGACACAGCAGACGCGCAACAGGTGTAGGAAAAAATGGTCCCGGAAGAATGGTCCCGGAAAAAATGGTCCCAAAGCCAAGGTAGGAAAAAATGGTCCCAGGAAAATTGGTCCCGGAAAAAATGGTCCCTAAGCCAAGGTAGAGAGAGAGAGAGAGAGAGAGAGAGAGATTTTACTAATGAGCAGGACGTTCTTAGGGGGTGTATTACGATTGCCCGCGCGCAGAATCCCCGTCCCAAAAACCCCGCGACGTTAGCCCCATGTCTCATTTGCCCCGCGTGCAGTATCCCCGCGCCATAATCCTCGCGTGCCATTTGTCCCGATGCCAGTTTCCCCGACCCATTCTCCCGGGGCGATATTATGGCGCGAAAATGTTGCACGAAAGTAAAATTTAAAAGGTACAAATCTCGAATGTTAAAGTCATATCGTCTGACGAAATTAAAATATTAAAGCTTAATTGTTAAAAGAATTCCTGGGGTTCAGTGCACCGAATGGTCTGCATCGAGACATCCTGCACCGAAATGTCCGTGCACCGAGAAGTCCGTGCATCAAAATGTCAGCACCCAAACGTTATGCACCGGAATGTCTTACACCGAAATTTCCGGACCCCCGCGAGCTTTTTCGCAAAATGTGTGATTGGCAGAGTTAACACATTCAATCGTTTTATTTCCCGTAAATAGAAATAAGTGGCTGCACAAAATTTTAAAAAAGGGAAAAATAAAAAAAAAAGAACAATAAAAAGTTATAAATGTAAGCTTAGAAGATAGACCACATGTATTCCTCCAAAACAAAGATAAAAATTCCGCAAAACAAAGACGGAAACGCTAGAAAAAATTGTGAAAACTTACCGTGTAACGCTGTGCATTTGCACAAAAATAAGGAATCAGCGGAGGCACCACAGTTGTTTGTTATAGAATAACGTAGGTAGCAATAAGTGGTCGTAAAAATATAGAAAAACATACATACAAAAAAAACAGAAAAAACTCGCACACGCGTGCACCTGCGCACGCACGCACGATATTGCCTTAAAATGGGGGAGGGAATGAACATGATTTCCACGCCTCCGTGTTGATGACCTGATAGCACAAAAAGGCTTGGAACTAAAAATCTGGTATTGCTGATTTATTTTTTTCGTAATCCTCACCAACTGACAAACCAATTAATCGAAATTGGCCACCACTTTCCTTGATTAAAAATTTCAATTGGTGCTTATCCCTACCACCCATCTATCCATCCATCTATCAAACCGTCCGTCCGTCCGTCTGTCTGTCTACCCATTTTGCTTTGTTGGATTTTAGCCTCCAGAGGCGTTAATTGCTTGTCCCTTATAAGAATATTAAAGCATTCTATCTCTTCCTCAACCCTTTAGCTAAAACGCGAAGTGTGAAAGTCAAAACAGCGAAAGCGTTCAGATCTGAGTAACTTGAAGTGAAAAATGTCGACATGGGACCATTTTTTTCCTAGATTGTCACTGGGAACATTTTCTCCGGGACCATTTTCTCCGGGACGGACACAACACATGCTGATTGTCGGCGGTAAACTTCTGTGAAGCAGGCAGGCATCTAGGACACATACACCGAGAGCAGCAAAAATAAAAATAAAAATAGGATGGAGCGGGTACAATGGTAAGAACGGGAAACAGTCGAAAACGGAAGCAAAAATTTGACAAAGCAAAGTATACGGAAAGTGGAGGTCAGTCGTGCGCCTTCAGGCGGCTGGGCACCATTGTCCACCAGTGCATGGGGCTGCGCTTCGTCTGTGGTGCTGCCTCTGGACACGTGGTTGCTTCTCCTGAAAGGTTGCGCCATCTTGGGCGTGTAAAGGAGAAACGCTCGCCTTCCCGGGGAAATTGGCGCCTCTTTTAAAAGTGCGAAATCGCAGCTAGCCTACCAACTGGGATTACGCCCTTGTCTGTATTAAGTTTATTTTCAGCTAGCCGAATATGTGTTGCCGTGGAAACCAAAACAAGCCGTGTGGGACCTTCGTATTTTGGTATCATATCTGATTAATGAGATGTTTTGTTTTTCCAGCAGCGCATTTGTGTATAGGGGTCAGATAAAAGCTGGCTGGCCTAAAATTTCCTTAATAATATTACGTCCAAACTTCACCTAACATAACATAACCTCACCGAACCTAGCGTAACCTAACCGAATGCGTCATAACCTACCCAAATTTAGCCCAACTCCAACAATCTAATACAGCCCAACGACACAGAACACAACCTACATTAAACGTAATTCAACCCATTCTAGAAGCGCTGTGCGTCGATCACTTGATATAGCAAAAACCAGAGTTGAAAAAAAAAAGCATTAACAAAATCACGATGACCAAAAAATTCGGAAAGCTAAAAAAAAATCACCATGTCGGATTCGAACCTCAGCCTTCTCGTTTAGAAACCAAGTACTATACCACAGCGCTAACGGGGCGTCCGCCAGCACAGCTTTGTAGGGAATATTTATCCCATAGAATCTCCGCGTAGCATTTTTAGCCAATGAGAAGGGACTGCCTGGAGAAATTTCTGACGATAATTCTCACGGTTGCCGGGATAATAGACGCTACAAAAAACATTGCACCGAGCCGCGGCCGCAGTCTACCAGCATGGGAAGTTTCCTATGATGATGATGATGATTTCTATTGGTTTCCCCTTTGTATCGGGGTGATGACATGTCATCTTACCAAAAAGGACTAATATACATATGTTTTACACTTTTGGTTCAATACTAGCGCTGCTTAGGGCAGGCACAAAAAGCTTATTAGGCACAAAATACTTTTTTTTTTTCCTGTTACAGGTGGTAACTGTCCTAGGCAATATTCCCCTCTCTGCTTTTCGTCCACCAGCATTCTAATCTTCTTTTCGTCCCCTCGACAGCCTTGAAGGTAACTTCCTCTGTGATACCCTTAAATCCTAGGGCTTCTGAAAGCCCAATATTCCCTTCATGTAGATTTGGATGGATACCCTCACATTCTAACACGATGTGCCGCATAGTTTCTGTTTCTTTTCCGCAGACCACGCATACCCCATCATTTTGTGAATACTTCCCCACAAAACTCTTAGTTCGCAGGCAACCTGCTCTAGCCTCAAAAAGCAAAGCACTGCCCTGGGAATTATCGTAGAAATTTTCCTTTCTGATGTTCATCTTCTCAGCCCTGTACATCTCTAACGACGTTTTAGCTTCCATTTTTTCCCTCCATTTATTCGTTTCAATCTGCCTTGCCTCTTTTTTGGTTACCTTGGCTGTTTCCTATGCTGTGCAGAATTTGCTTTTTTTTTTTTTTTTCGATTTGCTGGGGCGACGAGTATGTAGGCTTGCCGGTTTTGTAGTGTTACCTTTCGTTCTGATAACCGTGATACAGGGGCTCACCGCCACAGGAAAGTTGCAGGGGGACTGTTGCAACGTCCATTCCTATAGACGAAAAAGGCGCACACGTCGTCTTTGTGCGTACATTCCCCCCGCCCCCCTCTATTGTTACCTCTATTGTTAGTTTACTTCTCCCACCTCATCCCAGCCTTCTGACGTGCTTGTTGCCCCGATATCGAGTTCGTTCTGACCTCCAGCAAGGAAAGCAGCAGTAAGTGGACCACATCTGGAGCGCCAGCTTTTCAACGCCCTCAGCGCGCGCGGCTGCTCTCGGTAGCCGCCAGGCGGGAGGAGCTGCGCCCTGTGGCGCCCCTCTGCCGCCGCCGTCGTCTGGCGCCAGATGGCCCAACTGCGGCGTGCTGGCTGCTTTCTTCGCTCCTTTATTTTTATTTTATTTTTATTTTTTCCTTTTGCCTAGTGCTCTGGCGTCTTTTTGCCTCGGCGAGTCCCCCCGTACAAGTGCACTTTTGTTCCTCGTTATCCTCCGTGGGATTCCTCCTGGTGTGTCCTCCTGGCAGCAGCCATTAGCTTAATTGAATGTCAGCTGTCGAGCAGGCCGCCTGCGAGCTGATACGCGACGGCGTCGTCGTCACCTTGCGCTCGTAATGGCCCTTTCCTCTTGACATCCTGTTTTCCTCAAGTTCGCATTCTTTCCCGGCCCCCAAAAACGCGTCGGCCAAGCGCTGGGACAAGAGAACACAAGTGACGACGCCGCGCGTTTCGAAACCCTTGGCGGTGTCGTCTGCGATGTTTCGAGAGCGACCCGCTTCTCATGCGCCCACAGGGGGAGAAGGCTATCGGCGTCGGCCGCATCTGGGCCGTCACGCGTCCCGGCAGAACCGTGTCGCCCAGCAACGTCGCGAGTGGTCGTCGAATTGTCTCGAGTGACAGTAACGCGAGTGTTTGACGAATCAGTTCCCGCCCAGGTATTGGCGGTGAGCGCGACCTCGGGCGGCGCTGCGAAGCGCGCCTCCGTGACGTCGTTCTAGGGATTCTCGCATTTGTCGTCTGCTTCACTCGGGATCGCTCTCCCTGCTGTTCCTTTGCGCTCGGTTGACGTCTGATGCTTGTCCGCACCAGATTTTGCGTGTGCGTAACTTTTATCTAAAATGGCATACAATAGCCAAGGCGTGAGTTAAAGTATAGTTTTTGATACCGCTACGGAAGAAGCATTGCCGGCGTTGCCCCATTCCTTGCGAAGCCGGTCCTGTGCGGAGTGCGAAGAGTCGGAGCTAGGCTTCAGCTTCTGAATTAAGCAATCTTTCGAAAAAAGGGAACAGCGAGCTGCTAGTAACCGACAACTGCGAAAATACAAGACCAAAACTAATTCCAGGCCTTTGGGGCTGTGGGCTTTGGCGGAAGGCATAACGATTCTGGGTAATCATATGTAAAGTAAAACAGTTTTTTCAGCCTTGCCGAAAGCTCGAAAGTATTGTATCACATATTTACATTTTTATGCCATGAAAGTATGTCGACATGCACTGTGGGCTGCAAAAACTGTAGGTTGAGATCCAAATAACCCATTGAGTGTATACGCGCGTGCTGGTTTTACACTAGGCTTTGTGGGAATCGTGGAGAACCGCGACCTGCGATCCCGAGCCAGCGCGCGCTTCGGGAGAGACGCTTGTGCGCTGGAACCGGTCCGGCGCTCCGCTGGTTCGTCGGCGTCCCCCGAGAGATGGCGCCACCGATGTGTGCGGGGATAGGCGCGCGGGCGCGGGCGGCGCGAGCGTGCGCGCACGAGACGAGGAAGTCTCGGCGGAGACCCGGTCGAGGCGAGATCGGCGGAACGCGGTGGCGGCGGATACTTGTATCTCAGGTGGGAGCTTTGTTTGTCGCGCGCCGTGAGTGCCTACCTCCCGTTCGCGGTCACGACCCGGACGGCGTGATTCGTGAACGCCGTCGAGCCCTGTGCTCGCATGCTTTGGGATTCCCCAAATAAACGGCTGTGCTTCGGCACTACTGTCTACTGTGTTCTCGTATCGGCGAACCTCGCTGGGCTGCCGTAGCCATGGGAGCCCGCGTGGTTGACACGCCGGGAGCTAGCGTGGGGGCCTACCCCAGAGAGCTGGCAGGGCCCCCGAGGAACCCCACGTATATCCCCACATGGCGCCCGAACGTGGGTCTCGTATTCGGACGAATTCGAGGTTGCTAGCTCCCCGAGAAATGCGTTGCTGCAGTCGTAGCCCTCTACCCTTTGTCCGGAAGACTTCGGACGAAACGCCTCGCGCCAGTCGGTTGCAGGCAGACAGTTATGATGCCCGATACAGCCGTGACGGCAAATGCGTAAACCTTCCTACACGCACCAGGCGGTGAGTCAGTAGGATACCTCCGAGCACCGCAGTCGCGGCCCGCTTGCGAGACGGGAGGTGCGTAGGCCTTGTTCTAACATGGCGGCGGGTCGCCTTCCTCGTAGCGCCGTCTCCGCGCAGTCGCGCCGGCGGCGCCGGTTGAAGTTTCGCCCAGGCGCGGCGGACACTACCGAGCGAGGGTGCGGTGTTTGGGAGTTCTCAAGCCGCACAATGAGCCCGCCGCTACTGCGCTTTGAGTCCGAGGCGGAGTGTTTGCCGATTTGACGCCTGACAAAGAGCGAGGGGGATCGCTGAAGAATCAGTCTCCTCTCGCTGCGGGGGGAAGCGGGAGCAATGGGACCGTTGTCTCCGCGCTTCCGGAGTGCGTGCGTCTCGATGCCGTGAAGACTCCGCTCGAGATTGCGTTTAGGCAGTAAGAGCTTCGCGCGGCTCGGCAGCGGGCTCGTTGGTCGCGAGAGATCGCCAGTCTTAGTAAGAGACGGACTCTCAGGCGACCTATACCGGTGATGTGCGCCCGTAAGCCGCTGGTATTGCGGTTGGCGCTGGCTCTACGGCAGCTTGTATTGCTGCGAGTGAGTTGCAGGAGCCCGCCTGCTTGATGCTGACGCTGCTTTGCCGACCAACGCACCAGGGCGAAATAGCTCGGACGGGCGTTTCGATGCCGACAACCCGTAATAGTCAGGAGAGCTGCCTCCAGGCGGGGGTGGCTGCTGGAGCACAGTTGCCGGACTCGTGATTCCGCGAGCAAGCGAACATGCAAGGGGGAGTCCTCTCGGGCATCTTTGTTACCCTATTTGGCGAGATCGTCGATAAGGTTTCCGGCCAGTCACAGGAGATTGCGGAGTCCCGCTTCTCCCCACTTCAAGTTCGGGAATCGTTTAAACTGGACGGTGAGAGCGAGACCTGCAGCATACGGATACCACCGGGAGCCACGCCAGTCACCGCTGCCACGGACAGCGAGGATGGCCTGCTGAACCACCGGCGGGGCCGAGCGCGGTTCGTGGAGCTACTTCTCCAGTTGCTGCTCCGGCCTGCCGGGCGGCAGCCAACCGTTCGGGAGGACCTGCGGCCGAAGCGGCCACGGAACCCAGGAGGCGGCGGTGTCTGGCGCCTACGCGAGCGGCGCGAGCCTTCGGGCAGCCGCAGTGGGCGCGGCCGTTCCTGTTGCCGCCTCGAGCTGGGAGTGGGGGTCGCATCATGGCGCGACCCCGGCGTTCGTCGGCTGCGGCTGCAGCTACCCCCGGGCCTGCCAACCTGCTGTGCTGCCCAACCGCGAGAGACTTGGAACCATTGCAATGTGTTTGCGGGTTTGTGAGGCGAGCATCGCGACGGCGGCATCGTGTGGCGAACTTTGGTGTGGAGTGGCGTTCGGTGGCTGTTTTGCTGACTTGAGACGTGACGAGTGTGGTGCACCGTGGCGTCACTCGAGCTCAAGTGGCGTCCAGTTTTAGGGGGTAGGAGTGTGGGAATCGTGGAGAACCGCGACCTGCGATCCCGAGCCAGCGCGCGCTTCGGGAGAGACGCTTGTGCGCTGGAACCGGTCCGGCGCTCCGCTGGTTCGTCGGCGTCCCCCGAGAGATGGCGCCACCGATGTGTGCGGGGATAGGCGCGCGGGCGCGGGCGGCGCGAGCGTGCGCGCACGAGACGAGGAAGTCTCGGCGGAGACCCGGTCGAGGCGAGATCGGCGGAACGCGGTGGCGGCGGATACTTGTATCTCAGGTGGGAGCTTTGTTTGTCGCGCGCCGTGAGTGCCTACCTCCCGTTCGCGGTCACGACCCGGACGGCGTGATTCGTGAACGCCGTCGAGCCCTGTGCTCGCATGCTTTGGGATTCCCCAAATAAACGGCTGTGCTTCGGCACTACTGTCTACTGTGTTCTCGTATCGGCGAACCTCGCTGGGCTGCCGTAGCCATGGGAGCCCGCGTGGTTGACACGCCGGGAGCTAGCGTGGTGGCTTACGCCAGGACTGGCTAAGTCGCCCCGAGGAACCCCTCACATATATCCCACAGCTTCTACCCAGCATTGAGGTTTATTGATCAAAGGAGCCACGTCTACGGTAAAGATACAGTAACACTGTTTGTTCAGACCTGGAGGGATATTTCGGTTCGTTTCCCCGCAGCCATGTTTTCCCAATATTCAGATGCGTTATTGAAAAACTGCAAGCAAGAGGAGGAGGAGAAAACTTTTAACAGTAAAATCGAGCTGATTAGTGGGCCGGGTCCTCAGCCCAAAAGTGGTTTTCTTCATTTCATAGAACGCCATCCCGAGCAGAGCAGAATTTGTTCTTTACGCCTGGAAGGGTTGGAAAACAATAAAAGAGCTGCTTGGAAATATTCAGCGGTTTCGGTTCTTGTAATATGTGCACGTGTACTACTTATTGTGTTCGTTACGAGTATACCAAGGCTTCAACACCGTAATCATGACATAATTGTTCGGGTTGAGAGTCAGTTCGTTATGATAACGATGCTTACAGTAGAAATTCCGAGCACAAAAGCCGCCTTCGAGTACTCTCGAGGACGTTGTGTGGGGCACGATCGCGGTGGCGGAGCACAAACCTTCTCATTGTATTTGCATGTGAATTAACAACGCACGGTGCGGGTATGCACCTTCTTGCACGCAGCCATAACGAAAGCCAATTTGTGAAGAAAGGAATGAATGTATGCCATACAGCCTGAAAAAATTTTATCCACACGATCTTTGTGAGCCTCCCAAACATCATAAAACATTCTAATTAGATGTTTGTGACGGTGCAGAAAAATTAATGCGTTTGGCACAGAAAAAAAAAAAAACATTCATCAGATACAAGTCAACAACGAAAAAAATAGAACAGCTGCTTTATTTCCTGCTGTGCGATGCGCGTGTAGGGGTCTGCTGCTTGGTACATAGCATTAGACTGTTGAGTCTTCATAAGAGCATTTTAAAAATTCTGTTGGAAAGCCTACGCATTTTTGAATACTTATCGAGGAGCTCTGAGCGCTGAACTTCGCGAATAAGCTAGAAAGGACGAGTTACACACGATCATCTCAGCGATGCTCTGAAGAAAGTTGTTCTCTCTCTCTCCTCTTGTGTTGCAAACTTGTGGAGTATACAGCTTGAAAATGTTCAGATGTGTAAGAAGCTTGCAAAAATAACGGAATTACTAGAAATACGTTTTTTAATGCACGAAAGCATCAAAGCGGGCGGTTTCTAGCACAGGCACTGCTGCCCCTCACAAGCGGTGTGTAGCACACCTAGGCTCTAGGCGCGCTCAGTGGAGGCCCCTTCCGGTTAAATTTCTGCCATCCGGAGAGAGAGAGAGAGAGAGAGAGAGAGAGAGAGAGAGAGAGAGAGAGAGAGAGAGAGAGAGAGAGAGAGAGAGAGAGAGAGAGAGAGAGAAAATTATTTCTGCCGAGGCTCAGTCCTAGTGAGTCTGTTACGGGAGGAAGGCGCGCCAGGTAATCTTGAGCCCTAGTGGCGGTCAGGGGCCGTAGCTCGGGTGAGGAGCCCGCGACCACCTGGGCATCTTCCAACGTGCGCCGAAAGGTCATCACACGGGCGTTTTCGCCTCCATCTGAAAAGCGGCCACCGAGGCCGGGGTCGAACCCGTGACCTTGGGCGCAGCAGCACAACTCCTCAGCCACTTCGCCACCGCAAAGCTGGAATGAGGTTGTCACATTTCCTCTTGTATTTTCGTAGAGCGTGTGTGCTGATAGGCAGCAGGCCGCAAAGAAGTAGGCACGTGCGTCGTTTGGGAATTCGAGCCCGTATGCACAGCAGTGCGGTTAAGTGCAACTCGTTTCTGCCGTGAGCTCGCGTCCTCTTGTTTGTTTTCGTGTAATTCCCAATTATGCAAAGAGAGCTTATGTTAAACCACCAAAAATTGGCTGTCTGTTCTACTCGCGCAACTGGGCCTGTAGTGGTAGCATGTAAGACGTTTTATTGAGCCTTTATGGATGCGTGAAGAGATTTTCACCTATGTCTGGAGGCCGCGAGCCCGCCCCACGTCCAGGGCGGGCTCGCGGCCTCGGGATCGCGGCCTGCAGTGACGTCTCCCAAGGGCGGTCATAGCTCGAACGCGAGGTGGGGCGTGCGTCAGCTCTTCCGGGTTTCGGTGTACACCGTCTGCTGCCAGTATCAATGTCCGTCGCAAGAGCTCATACCCCTGCACCCGTTACTCGCTCTGGAAAGCGCACACTCACCACGTCATCAGAGGTATGTGTCACGATTGGAGCACGGGGTGTCTGAAGGGTAGAACTGCAGTGAACGACCGATTCAGAACACGTAGGGGGTCTCCATGCTCCGGTAGCGCAGATCACCGCCTTTTCTGTTGGGCTTTTTCTTAGTTCGTCCAGTAACACGAGGCGAAACTTCCACCGGAACCGCGCACCTACACACGTGGCCACTAGTGCACATCGCTGCACGCGTGTGCACATCGCTGCACGCGTGTGCGCCGCCCCGGCTGCACTGTGGACCGCGATTTCGTCACGTGACGCCTTTCGGCGTCGGGCTTCTTCCTGACTGCTTCTGCAGTATATCCCGCGTGTTTGGCACTCGGTGTGATGTTCCACCGGCACACTAGATGGGACAATCCGTCGCCTGGAGGCTGCGGGTATCACGCCTAGTCGACGCCACGGGGATGCGCGCTGTGTCGAAAACCTTTTCCGCGAAACGCAGTTCGATATTTTCAGCTCGGAACCGAGCTGAAATTCGATCAATCGATTCCCGCTGTTCACAACTCTTTCCTTGGCCAGGTTTCCCTCGCTGGCCAGGAAAAGCGGGTGACGAAGCCAGGACAAACTCGGTCTGAAGGAAACCTGCGCTTACCCCGAAACTACCGGGCCCTTCCCACACAGGAAAGCCTCTGCGAAACCGAACGACATCGCGTTGCCCCACTATCAAGCGCAAGACCACGGCCGTGGTCCGGGAATCGTGGAACAAAATGTCGTGGCTGTACAGGCAGCATCTTGCAGTATGACATTGCGTCATTAAACTGCCATGTCACTTCAAAAGGCAGCCGAAAAAAAGTGTGCGATATTTCTTACACGCACAAAACGATGCCCCCTCAGATCTCATCAGCATTGCCCATTAACGTGGTTTTTGTGTAGTACTAAACTGTGCAATTGTGCCGTTGCAGAGTGAGACTCCATCGAGTTGAAATAGTCCGGTGCCCGAAGCTCTGGCCGAGAAAGCAGAACGCTTTTTTATTGGCGTTGCTCCAAAATGCGTTACTCGGCTCGCCTTTGCGATGTGCAAGGAAAGGGAGTGAGTGTACAGAAGAGGCTGCTTTTGTAACGTGCATTAGCAAGGTATCAAAAGAGCGTCGCCATGGGCGCCCGCAGTTTCGACGGCCTTGTTTGTGGCTGCGCGTGCGGCGAATATATCGACCAGTATTGAGTAATGCGGCTGTGGGACTGCTGTCAAGTTGTGATTTTGTGAAGGAAGTTCACTTCGTCTGGGTTGGCGACGTTTTGGAGGCAGGCAAGCTCGTGCCTAATTTACCGTGCAGTAAGCGCCAACGCTTGCACACGTTTCGTGCGCACCCAATAGGCCCATAATACACTATAGGCTGACTTTTTTGTAATTCGAGTTGACGTCATTGGTTGTACGGATTCATTAATTACAACGCATGCGCACTCAGAAGCCGTGCACTCGAGCGCGCGGGCTTGCGAACGGGAGTGCTGAGACGATGTTTGCACATTACGCCCACGGATGGAAGTCTCGAGAATGTGTTGTAACCCAGGGCTGGGCTGCAACCTGCTAGAGCTCCATTGGCGCCCTTGCCGCGGGACCGTGTCACCAGAGCCCACAAAGAGCGACGCAACGCCGGGCACGGTGGTCCAAGCGCAGCATTCCGAACCCATGCGCGTGCCTCTTGCAGTTCCGCTTCGTTCTCAGCGTCTCTACAATCATCATCATTATCCATGTTGGCGGCAGATTACAAATCTGTGTTCCGGTATCGAAATACATTTGAAAAATGTATTTGTATCTCAGTAGTAGTGATATACTTTTACGGTGTATCTACGTGTGTGTATCTCTTACAATTATTTTCGCACCCATACTTCGAAGTGCGATGGGCCTCAAACGAATTTGCGAGACCTTCAGATTTCGAAAGCTTGTTCTAGCGGGCTGCAGAAAATTATGGACCGCACCATAAGGTATCGTGCGGCGAGGTGTTGTCAGCTACGATGCGCTAGGGCGTCTGCGGCTTTGAAGGTGGAGTCTTTTCGGCATCAGGACGGTCAGAGCAGACGCGTGTTGGAGCGGTAGTCTTTCGGTGGCCCGACGACGGGAGGAAGTATTTCGCCGTACTGCAGGACTTTCCAGCCACGAAGGCGGTGTTTGTTTGTTATAACACAAGCTTGTGCTCTCCTGCAGCGGTAGACTTCTCTCGTTTGCGAGCATCGTGCTCAGGCCAAATAGACGTAGTCTGAAAGACAGCTGGTTTGAAAAGCTGCTTTTACCCAAGTGCCGCTAATGTTTTCTCGTTTGGCGAGTAAAGTTATGTAATTCTCCAAGATTCAGTTGTATTAGTGATTCCATTTTGTGCATGTATTGGTTTTGAAATGCATAACGCTTCATAAAAATGTATTTTAGAACATGAGGTCGCCGAAATACAAAAATATTTCAGTATCTGTATCTCATCTTTTATCTGTATTCCGGAATATTTTTTTCTGTGCGTGCAAAAGTCTAAAATGTCCCGTTACGTCAAAATTAAATCTATCTTAGTATCTGTATTTTAGGCGGCCAACGCATGTATTGTGATACAGTCGATCCCAAATATATCGAACCAAGATATATCGAATTATAGCATAAATTGAACAGTCCAAACATCCCCTTGGAAATCCTATGTAAAAGAAAATATTTTATATATCGATATGTCGAACTATTTTGCGATTCCCTTGCAGTTTCATATATCCGGGATCGACTGTATTTGCATTCCGGAATACATTTTAAAGTATATATGCCCAGCCCTAAACCTATTTGTTATTTACCAGTAAAACGTGTCCGGGTTTCATCAAAAAATTCTGACGATCGTGCAAAATGGAGGGCCCAAACCAACTGAAAATATTTATTGCGAAGTACTTCAGGTGAAATCTCTGAGCAGAAATTGTGCGCAGTTCTGTACGTAGCTTGATCGTGCTTGGCTGTTTTGAACTGTCGGCGTCCTTGTACCATCATAAACAATAAGTTTTGGTTTTCCTGTCGTACATACAGGTCCCGCATGTCTTCGTTTGAAATTATTGGAATTTGTGAAAAAAAAATTTGGTACCTATTGTTCTGACGTTGGGAGCCTAAAACGTTGTTTTGCCTGCCTGTTCTTGGCGCCTAAAACGCGCTTTTGTAATGCCAGAAAATTCGGCCTCTAATGATGATTGTTTGATCGCCTATAGCAAACATGGAGCTATATACGAAATAGTTCCGCTTCAGTCTGTTTGTTGACACACTTCGAAAAAGGTGGCTGGGTTCACGGAAACCTGGAGATAAATTCTCTAAAAAAGGGCCGTTGTTTTTGAAACGACGCGTTAGCGCCATGCAAATGCACGTGTTCTCGGGTTGGGGCGCCGCTTTGTGGGGCGGGAAAGGGGGGTAGAAGCACTCCCGGGATCACTGTAACATGGGCGCGAAGCGACGATCAAAGCCGCGTCGTTTTTAAAGGACGGCCCCTTTTTTAGAGAATTGATCCCCTGGATGTCGTTTCGCTTTGGTCTCATAAACTCTGTCGGGTTGCGGCGGCTCGTGTAAAAGCCGTCAAGTGTTCCAGCGGGGCCCGCTGCGTTCGTTCTTCCCGTGCGGTGGACGTGGGCATCCCGGAGGGCCGGCTGGGGCGACTGTAGGTGTGCGCTTTGTCTCGGAGGGAGAGGGGGAGGGCGCACCAGCTGGTTTCCCTTAGCCCGGCGCGCCCAGATGGGCCGCGCCGCCTGCTCGCGTGCGCTGCCACGTGCCGTAATTTTCGCCCGCGCGTGGTACGCATCCGCCGCGCGAGGTCCATTTTGCGGCGCTTAACCCCGGTGTGAGCACCGTCTTCCAGGCGTTGTGTGGACATAGCCGAGTGGGCGATCCGGTGGAAGGCGAATGAACCGCCGATCCCCCGGCTCTGACCCAGCCCCGGCTGAGCACGCTCCCAGACGTCTGTGTTTGGAGGTTTCGGTCTCCCGTCGGAAGTCTGAGGGGGGCGGGGGGGGGGGGGGGGGGGGGGGGGGGGGAGGAGGCCGCGCTCCTCCCACGTGCTCTGGCGACGTTTGCCGGGGTCGTATTTTGGGCCTCCTCGCCGCCGCTCTCTTCCTTGCATGGCTGTACTTTTTCTCCGCTTTCGGCGGCGACGCCCGGGCTTCCTCTCCATCCTCTCCCGGCTGGGCCGGCCGGCCCGACTGACAGATCACTCTTGTGGCGCACGACGAAAGGTCGCCCCGTGCCCCGGCTCTTTGTGTGCTCACGGCGCTGCGCGTCTGCACCGTGACGTGCCGCACGTGGCCCTTGCCGAGGGCGACCTTCCGGGACTTTCGTGGCAGCTTCTCGGTCCTGTGTTTCGAAAGAGCGTGCGCGGCCCGCGGTGGCATCGTGGTGGGCGATGCCTGCGCTGCCGCGCCGGTCGGCGTCTTCGGGCGCGGCCGACGTTCCCCATGCGCGGCTGGGCTATCGTTACGCGGGACTCGAGCGCTTCTCTGGCCGGCCGCGTGTGTACGACAGCCCGTCGTCGTCCCGCTCGTCGTCCCCGCCGCCTCTGCCCGAGAAGCAGCCACCGTCCTTTGTGCCCCTGACCTTGTCAAGCTCGGTGAGTCCTCGCGAGCCTGGACGCAGTCTCCAGGGGCCGGCCTGGACGCAGGTGCAGGCGGACTCTCGCTTTCTGCGCGCTTTGTGTGCCCACTTCTGCTGCATTTCGGGGCAGCTCCCCGCGCACAGGCTCCTAGAGTACACCTGCCGTGTGCATTAGTGTGGCTGGCCAGGGGTTCTCCGGGGGAAAAAAATGAAACTTTTCATGTGCGGCTACTGAATGGGTGGGCAGCGCTTATAATAGCTGCTCCGATGAAAACATCGTACAGCATTGCTTCATTCGAAGTTTGCACACTGCATTTTATGCACACTGCACACAATAAGCTGGACAAATTGGGAAAACTGAAGCAGCGGTTACGACGCCCCTTAGTTTCCTCCTGTGATGCTTGATTGATTGTAGGGCTTAACGCGCCGACGCTACGGAGGCGATGAGGCGCGCCGTAGTGGAGGGCTGCGGGTTAATTTTGACCTCCTGGGGATCTTTAACGTGCGCTGAGATCTCTAACACACGGGCGTAGTCGCTTTTCGCCTCCATCAGAAAAGCGGCCGGGATTCGAGGATGGAACCCGTGTCCACCCTGTTATGCTAGATGCATGCTGCGTTTATGGCTGCGACAGAAACGCGTCCAAGCCTGCTGACACCGCGACTTCGCGGTGACTTCCGTGCGCAGCGTGGCGTTTACATACGACATCGACGCGACAGATAGCAGGTTCACTGCTCTTCTGACGCAGCTATGTAAACGCCTCAAATTTTTGGAGTGTTAGCTTGAAAACGCGCTCATTCTAGTGGAAATTCTGAATAGCACGTTTTCTAACGGTACGCCGATTGACAAAGGACTAAGCCACGAAAAGCTAGGGGAAATTATATCATTTAGACAAACTTTCCGAACGAACAATAACTTGACCAGCTGGAGGCGAGGCGTCATTGCAGAATGGCAGGTTCGCTATGCCCCCCGCAAATGTCATTCTTTTGACACCGTGAAACTGTGGCTGGCTGCGAGTCCGAAGCGTTGGTCGTTTGGATTCCCCGAGCTCAGGGAATTCCGTGCGTGCATCTGTGATGTCACACAAGCAATACCGCTGCTGTTGGCCGCCGGCTTCGTTTCAGTTGCAGCAAAGATTCGTCGGGGCTGTTGAGTCTGCTTTGAAGGCGAAAGCATTGTAACTTTCCCTGGCGATACTGCTTTACTGCTGCATTGTATTTTTATTCTTGATCTTCATTGGTTGGTAGACACCAGACCATTCGGAGCTGCATACTGAGGGGATACGAATCTGTTTAAAGGACAGACACCCAATTGAAAGGGCGTGACTTAAGACACTTTAGCCCGCAACGGTTCTGCTGATAGCGCCCTAGAAGTTTTGAAATCGGAATTTTTATATCTACGAGCCATACGTGTCCTGCCACAGGGAATACTGGCAACCATGGCAGTGAGCCGTACGGCAACGTACTTTTAACTGTGCGGGAGATGAAAAGACGCGTTAAAACCGCAGTAATGTGCAGTCTCTCCCATTGCTTTATGCGGTTTTGGAAGCGCGCATTGACACCGACGTAGTTTGTACACGCACGGTAGTGTCACGTTTTGACGCTACATGGCGCCACCGTTGAGACTTCAGAAAGTTTAGTGCCAAATTAAAATTGTTTCCGCCTGTTTGTTTGGAAATTCCTTGCGGTTACCGCAGTGTATAAAACGCTGGCTTTCGTTATGAGCTAGAGAACATGCACTCCACCAACATCGCTTGTTTGTCCCTTTAAAACCATTTTCTTCGTGAATGGCCTCCGGCTCAAAGCTGGAGCATTTCCCCTTGACCACGGAGCTTCCGTGGCTGGAGAAAGGACGACTATGTTTTGTTAGCATAGCGAGCGGGTGTCGTACCGTACCGTACGCCAGCGTTACCACCATTCCGTGACCACATGCGATTTCTTCCGTCGTTCGCCGCACTGTGTACTGGCGACGGGTGAGTGGCCGGGGGTGTCAAGGTACACTTCAAAGGGCTCAGAGTGGCAGCTTTGAATTGCCGAGAGGTGCGCTTGGCGTCGTTTGCATAGCGAGGGAGGCCTCTCTAGTCGCAAACAAGTGGGGGCGAGTCGTTGCTGTGCGGGTCAACGTTACTATAAAAAAAAAGTGTACTGGTTTATACCCCTGCCATACGGCAAATCTAATGTCATTCAAAGTGAATGACATTAGCTGTTAATGACATTCGGTTTGGCCGTGCGAGTCCACACAGCGAAACAAATGTAATTTGATAGTGATAGCGGTGAGGATTAGCGAGCTCGCAAAACCGCTACGTTATATTTCAAGTGCAGCTAGAATGTTTTCATACGTAATATTTTTTTAAAACATAACAAAGGATCTTTTTTTTTTTTAAATAAAGAGGAAGATCACCGGTTTCAAGTCCGCAAAAAATCCGTATTAGGGTAGCGCGCGCATTGGGGACAATATTTTCTTTGTTGTTAGTACTTGTTTGTCTTTCATTATTTGAAAAACAACATGAAGGGGAAAATATAAGTTTACTAACAGTTTTTAGTACAGTATTCTTTGGTTTATCACTGAACTTTCTCTAGTAACGCGGCACTGCTGTCGAGGCCACTCATTTAGCTGCTGAATGAGCTCCCGAACCTCAGTCAGCCACTAAATGTCATGCGCCTCAAATGTCAGTCTGTATTCACTTGTAACGCCGAATTAATGTCGTTTAGAGCGAGTGACATTTGCTCTAAATGTCATTAAATCTGCCGTGTGACAGGGGTATTAATTAGCCTCGTTGCGGCTGGGTGGCGTCGTGTGGGAACCCTGTGCTCCTGAAACTTGGTGTGCATCGTGGCCTTGTTTCAAAGCCGCCACTTTTGGCAGTGCGTGCAAAATCAGTTTGGCAAGTCTGCTTGAAAAATCTTGGCGCTGGTACGAGTATCGTGCGTCACCGCACTCATCGGCTGTTCTGTCACGCGTGCTAGGTGATGGACAGCCGATGCAGGATTCTGAGCAAGTTCCGCAATTGGTCACGGCGTTTCGTCACCCCCCCCTGCCAATGGCTGGCATTACCCAACTTCGTGAACGCATATGACATCGCTGCAGCTTTAGCTAAGGTGTGATGCTTCCGATGCAAGTCTTGTTCTGCAGTTTCGGCTCATGTGCACTTTTTTTTTCCTATGAGGGTGGCGTTCAAGAGTGGCTTTTTCATTCTCCTTGCCAGTTTCTTAACGTTGGCCGTGACGCCGCATTCAGGGGTCCACAGGGCGGCGGCATTGAACATATATTGCACGTTCTTCCTCCATCAAATGTCCTGTAGCGGACACACACAGTCGGCAGCGAACCGTGGTGTATGTCTGAACATCGAAATAGTCGGAGTACTGAGAACGAGTTCCAGGCCGTGGTTGCAGTTGTGGAGGCAACGCCCGTGTTTGTGGAGATTTTGGCACACAGCGCAAAACCGCAAGTGGTCTCCCCACGGCACGCCCCTCCCTTCAAGTAAACAGCTCTGACGCGTGAAGCTCCAATTTGTGGCGTCATGGCGGCGCGTTCTCTTTATAAGCTCTATGCGGCCGCTAAATGATCGAATGATGAGTACACAGGCACGAGTGAGTGTTCAAAAGCTGTTGCCTGCAGTGGGCGTTTAATTGGCACGTGCTGCATCGCCAGCGAAGCTCCGCAACAACCGCGATCGGGCGCCAGCGCTTGGTACGAAGACTGCGGTGCTTCAAAAGCGCAGCGTGACGCCGGAGGAGCAACAGTGCGCTCCTTCTCCCGCGAGGCGGGTCTTTGAACCCGGGCTGAACGGGCGGACGGCAGGGCTGGTATCGCGTGAGTCGAGCGGGTGAATCTGCCGCCGCCGTGATAAGAGACCGCTGTCCGTCTTGCCGAGCCCGCTCTCGGCTCGGGCTGCAGGGGCACCTCGAGGCCCCGCGAAGCCGGGGCATCTAGAAGGGCAGCTAGACCCTTCTTCGCTTTGGCGTGTCATGCTGAGGGAGCAGCCGCGCTCGCCCGGTCACTCTGGTCCCCAAGGCGCAGTTAACTCGGCTTGGGAGAAGTCCAGCGAAATTTCTGTTAATGTTTACCTAAAACTGAGAGCATTGCGACCAGTGGGGACTCTCCCGGACTTCTTATCCCGATGGTAGTGTCGGCAGTCTTGGGAGCCGGTTGATACTAGACACGGTTGCTCTTGCTGCGCCAGTGGTGTGTGGAAAGAAGGAAAGAAAACGCAAAATCTTTTCTCTGCCTAGACCTCTCTGACCGGTACGTGCAACCACTGAACGCGACGGGGAAGGCCATGCTGTGTAGCGTAGTGTGTCGACTGAATTACTACCACCTCGAACGTAGTTTGTTTGGAATTCATTCCGATTTGACAAGCTATGGACCTGCTTCACGGCGAGTGCAGTTAAAATAACACGCGCGTAGGTGTGTGCGGATATTCGAAAATTTCGATTATTACTCGAATAATAAATATGTTATATTCTAAAGGGTTCGAATATTCGGATATTATCGAATAGGACGCGGCTTTTAACTTCGAAAAAAATGACCAAAACATCGTTTTTTTTTAAAGCCATATATTCGGCTTCTATGTTTTCTATCCTGTGCGTTTGCAAAGTGTTTCCGGGGAAAACCGTCGCAGAGTGGGATAAAAAATACTTGTGCAGCTGCGGGGACAAAATGTCTGCTGAAAGGGCGAAAAAAAAAAAAAAACGGCAATTTTCGGAGCGCTGTATCTCTGCACCGGGCGGGACCATTTTGGTACCATTGGATCGGCCGAGCGATCCTCTTTCCGGTCCTGACCGCCTATTTTATCTTCGTTTATTCATAAACGCACGAACAGCAGAAAAAGAACCACGCACAAACGGTTTCTTAAAAGTTATTTTTTGCCACCTACGTCTCTTGTTTTCCAGTGATTTCTTCGTGACCGCTAAGTCTATTTTTGATTCCGTTCTTAGCGTTACGTTTCTTGATAAACAGGGTAGGTCGTAACACTCTTGGTTTCTCTGGTTTACTTTTTGTGAATTTTTATACAAATTGTCGTTTTTGGTCTATATGCCTGTTGTACATTCACTTCTGAAAAACTGAAAACTAAAAAAAGAATTATAACAAAAAAATCTAAGGCTGTCGCCACCTCGCCCATTCATTTGGGAATGCAAAGCACTTTGAACAAGTTTTATATTATGTTTTGTAGGCCACTCAAGCGCAGTACAAGGTGAACAGAAAGAAAATTTTGTAAATAGCAAAGTTCTTAAAATATTACTTGAAATTTTTATGGTGTTATCACAGAAGCATTTCCACTTGCATTGCTAATTTTTTATAAAAATTCTAAGAACATCAAGAAGTTTATTTCGTAAGCCACGTCCCCCTTAATTATTCCATATTCGAAGCTAGATATTCGTATTCGATTCGTATTCGAAAAATTCTATATTCGCACATCCCTACACGCGCGTGAAAATATCGCCATAATGAAAATAGGACAAGGGGTAATTTAAAAATGACGTTGGGCACCGTGCGATAGCGGACGCCCAAAAAACTGTGCAGCATTCCGACGGCCAATGCGTGCACAGTAATAGTCCCCGCTTTGTTTACAAACGTGAGGCCGGTCTAAGTCTAGCCTGCCTGATTGTTTGGGCAGGCTGCAGTAGACTGAATAGAAGTTTGACGCGAATATTTGATTGGTCTCGGGGTTTGGCGCCGAACTGGTGGGGTCATTCGATTTTATGCCGGACACTGGTCGTGCGACTAGTGTACGTAGCGTACACGTTCGCCCGGGGCCGTCTCTGCCCACAGGGTTAAATTGCTCATTGGGAACGACCTTTTAGATACGATGCTTCATAGTTTTTCTAAGAGCTATTGTTTGCGCGAGCTTGCGTAGCGGGCCGAGGACGTGTAACGGTTTCCTCTCAGAGTGGCAATGTTCAGCATGGGTTCAAAAAAAAAAATTCGCGGAGGAAAACGGCAGAGCGGCGTAACGGTCTCCAAAATAAAATAAAAAGGGGGGGTTGGGCAAATAGAGAAAGGCGAATAGGTGGCCAGTTCAAGCGGCGCAGAGCTTGGCTTATCGCAACGTGTGGCCGCCGTGTTGCAAAGAATTTTTTAAAAACAACTTTCCGTGTGTCGTGCTTAGGGCCAGCTCGAAACCGGTTGACGGGAAAATTTCGGAAGAACTTCTGTGCGGAACGTTCCCGTAATTTTCTGATTTTTGTCGGTGTAAAAGTGTCAAGAGGCACCATCCATTCGGCTGTTTTGAGCAGCGCCATAATGACGGAGACAAAAGTGCGCGAAGCAGGTACAGAAAACTAGCAGTAGAAAAGGGTTAACGTGGGCCAGTTGGTGCGTAGTGCTTACACGGAAAAAGAGGACTAGGAAAGAGGGCGGCTAGGAAAGACAGCGCTGCATGCGCGTGTCTGTCCTTTCCGAATCCCGTTTGTGCCCTGTCCTTCCGGGAAGGGGAAAGGTTTGCGGTATATCCCAAAATAAGTTACACCCTACACAATCTCCATAACAGTGTAGAGTTTCGTTGTCCTTTGTAGGCAATACGAATGGTAGTTTACGACGAACGCTGTGAGCTCCCACAGCCATTCACGCAGCCGCACAACGTCAGATAAAACGAATGTGCGTTACTCACTTATTCATTACTCATTTATCCATTGCTCATTTATCCGAAGGGTATGCTGAGCCGCCATTTCAGAACGACCAAAATGTACGTATCTTCCGTTTGGCCGCGATCACAACTATAGTCGACAGCCCTTTTATTTCGCCCAGATTACGCGGGCATAATAGCATTTCTCGTATTGGGCCTGCCAGAGCATTTCTTCAGCAACCCACCCGCCGCGGTGGCTCAGTGGCCAAGGCGTTGTGCTGCTGAGCACGAGGACGCGGGTTCGATTCCTGGCCGATTTTCTGATGGAGGCCAAAAGCAAAAACGCCCGTGTGTACGAGACTTCGGCGCACTTTGAAGATCCCCAGGTGGTCAAAATTAATCCGGAGCACTCCACTACGGCGCGCCTCATCGCCTGCGTTGCGTCGGCGCGTTAAACCCCACAATCAATCAATCAATCATCAGCAACCCCCCACCCCCCGAGCGGCGTTGCACTAAATTTTTCGCTATTTTTGTGCGGCTGTTTTACTGCTTCTCAGTGACACCGTCGGAAAAGTTCGTGAAAACGTCAGTTATTGTTGGAAGTGAGACCCATGCACTCGCTTCGCTAGTTCTGCACAAAATACGCCCGTTTTCCCACCCCTATCTCTCTCCCCCTCACGTCGGGAAATGCGCAAAGCAAGCGAGAAACAAGAAAGAATCGCGTGCGGAATCTCCCAGTTTCCTCGTTGCGCCGAGTTTCCGCTGCTCTCGATTTCCGCTCGTCTTCCAGGGTGTGGCTAGAGCACGAATGCACGGGGCTGGGCGTGGACTGGCTGACCGGTACTGCATGATTTTCATCGTGTACAGCTGCCGCTGGTTGTGGATGAAAATTTGTTGCAGAATTACTGCTGCCAGAATACGCGACTTGGTCATCGTTACTGTGAGCGTTCGTTGGCTGATCTTTAATGTGGAACGTTCGTAGGCTACTCACTCGTGAGGCAATTCGCATGGTTCCTGGGGAAGAAAGAGCCGACGGGGATTGTATCCGATCGCCATAAAGCAGCATCGTTTTTGAAGTTTGTGCTACAATGGTGGGATATCCGTCGTATTGCCAGGCTTGCTGAAAGGCATGAACATCGATCCGCTACACTCATGGCTACAATACTGGTACTCGTGTTAAGTGTCCGGACGAAATGTTGAGCAAAAGCAGTTTTCTTTATATCGTCTGTCTTCGGCTTGCAAGGTGCTCTCTCCGTCGTTTTCAGCTTGTGTGAGCGACAAAGAACCGGCGGGCTTGTGCCAGTTTTGGCAAGGTTTCCTCGGTTCGTTTTACCCAGCCTTCGAGCGAGCCGGCTCGTGAGAGCAGCGTCATTTGCGCGTCTCTTCGATAGCGGGTGAGCACAGGAATCAATGCAATTTCCAAGAGAAAACGCATGTCCGGAGCTCCCGGGATTGTCGGCAGAGCCATTTATTAGTTGATTGTAATGCGCCGACCTAACGCAGGCGATGAAGCGCGCCGTAGTGGGGGGCTCCGGATTAATTTCGACCACCTGGGGATCTTTAACGTGCCCCGAAATCTCGTACACACGAGCGTTTTTGATTTTTGCCTTCACCAGAAAAGCGGCTGGGAATCGAACCCGCGTCCGCGTGCTCAGCATCACAACGCCTTAGCCACTGAGCCACCGTGCGGGGTGACGGTCATTTCTGCGCGTTCAATCAGTGTCATTTGCACTTCCGCGCGGGAGGTCCCATAAAGTGGTGGTAGTTCGGAGTTCTGGCAAACAGGTGGTTTGAGATCAGCGAAGGCCTCTTGTTCATTCGGATGCATCTTCGGCGTCCCCATCAAACGTGGGACCACGCGTGTTGTATAGGCCATACTGTGTGTGCGCGGTTATAGCAATGGACGCAGCGTCCGCTGATGGCGCCAACGTTAGCCTTTTCCGCGAGCCGTGTTGCGCGATTCCGTTCCCTTGTGGGTGCAAACCCGTCATTTGCTGTGCCCCCTGTTCGCCATCTACTGCTTCGCTTCGAGTAGTCATATCCTTTCATGCAACTGCTCGCTGTTCTACCTAGCTGTAGAATCGTGGGTTTTGGAACGAACTCCCAGGGTACGATCCCCAGCCATGCGAATATTTTTTTTTTTTTTTTTGCAAATTCTTAGCTCAATTGTGCGCTTCCTTTTCGTAAGTTTTGGTATATTTTACAGCTGGGGCGCGCATTTCAACACGTTTAATTAGCGTTTTGCATCGCACCGGAAGTGCCCGGCTTGTACCTATCATGGAACGGAATATCGCAGCCATGTTCAGGGATGAGTGTGCGTGTCCCAAGCAACCACCGGACGTCCTTCGGCCGTCTAACGTACGTCCATTCCGGCTCTAGAGGACGTCCGACGGACGTCCGTTTCAGAGCCGATGGACATACCGTGTACGTGCGTGGGACGTCCGGATTATTTTGGACGTTCAATATAAATTTTCAGATTGACAAATGTATTGACGAGAAGCATCTGTTCCTACAACGAATACTACACCGCACAACACCAACGCACTACCTGGCACGGTAAACTTCCTTCACACGTTATGTTCGCGGTTCTCAATTCATGCATACCTTTCCCCCAAAGAAATCATCGTTGGAGTGGGTGAGGTGGTTCAAAAAAGTTTTAATACAAGTCAGGGTGCTGATGTACAAAACCTTTTTAATTGAAAAGCAGAGTAGGTTTTCCTTTTTTGTTTTTATATTCAATTTATGCCATTATTTGATGCCTCGTGGTAAGTTCGTACGTCCACGGTCATGTCCATCGGACATACGAATATGTATATCATTTGTACATCCGTTGCTGGACGTCCACAGTACGTCAGCAAATATACATCCAAACACGGACGTACAGTGGCCGTCTAAACTTGGCAGTGGACGTTCGGTTGTTATTTGGACGTTCCACGGACGTCCGGGGTTGCTTGGGGTGGAGCGAAGCTTCTTTTTGTCTTGCACCGACACTGTACGAGCATTGCACTTGTGTTCACTTCTCGTGCTGTGGTCGAGCCAACGTCGCGCCCGTGATACTTTCCTGCTTTTTTGACTAATGTTGGAGAAGTAACGGCGCTGCGGGACGCATAAATGGTAAAGTGATGTTGTGTGACGCGATAGTGAACAAGCTATGGGAGGCATAACTGTGTATTAAGCGGAATGCATTGGCGGACCTCTGTGAACCTGGGAAAGTACGCGGCAGCTACTAGTTAGTGCCTGCAAGACTTCGTCACCCAACTCATTTCATCTTCGTTTTGTGCAGCGCTGCCGCAGGCACGTTTGGTGTGTTTACGCATTGCCTCGGCACGAAAATTTCAGTCGAACGCGGCACCGAAAGCAACCGTCCAAACCGTAAAATAAAATTCGAAGTGGTTTTAATACGCCAGTGATTCTCAACCTGAACCCCAGTGACAGGCTTTTTTCCCCAACAACCGGGAAATTGTGACAGGAAGCTTGGCCGATTGTTAACTAGGAGTACGTGACCAATCTCGGAGCAGACTCTTCCGGCTACGGTGTTGGCCTGTCAGCTCCTCCCGTGTGGCGGACGATTGCAGTGCCACTTAGGAACGTACGAGTACACCGTTGTTCTAGAACACTGTGCGTACGAGGGCAAAGGTGATCTTCTCCGGTTGTTCATAACATTTTCCCTCCCTTTTTTCGCTTCCGAGCGACGTGCACCGAATAACAGGCGCAGTACAGCTGCAGGTGATCCCAAGGGCATCGAAGGGGGCCGATGGCGTGCAAAGGTTTGCAGCAGCCTGCTGTGTGTGTGTCGTGGCTCCCTTGAAGGACCCTTTTGCGGCCATCTCGTGTGGCGCGTTTGCTGGCTCGGTTTTCCTGCCGGGCCAGAGGCGTGCAAGGTTTCGTACGCACTGCGGCCGCCATTAACGGCGCTCTATCGGCGGTGCTCGCGCAGCTGTCTTCCAAGCGGGAGCTGTTCTTCCGCGACGGGCCGGTGCCACCCGCCGCCGCCGCCCCGACCAGCGGTAGCCTGCTGGGCCTGAGCAAGGACTCGTCCTCTGGCAGCCTGGCGTCCTCCGGCGGCCCGGCGCCACCCGCCTACGGCTCGGCCGGTAACCGCGAGGCTCCAGAGGGCTCCTACGTGGGCTTTGCCAGCCTGCCCAACCAGGTGTACCGCAAGGCGGTCAAGAAGGGCTTCGAGTTCACGCTCATGGTGGTCGGTGAGTTGTCTCTTGCCTGCGCGTAGTACGTTTTGCAACCTCGCGGCGCCGTTGGGTGGTCCGCGCGCTCTTTTCGCCACTGTGGCCTTTGTGCATTCCTCGCATCGAGGATCGAGGAGACCCCCCCCCCCCCCCCCATTGTCTTTTTGCGCGTGCAAATAAGTGGAAAGGGCGCCTTGGTTGATGCAGCCAGCGTCGCGTAGCTCTCCGGTTCCGTTCCGCGTCATCTCGACGCTCCTCTAGGCCGACGCGACGTGCCTCACTCGGAGGCGGGACACGAGGGGTAAGGGGAAGGGGAGGGGGTGTGAACGTGTGTACTAAGATTGGTATGTCACATTTCATATTAAAAACTAGGATAGAAACTCATTGGCTATGGCATACCTCTGACGAGTAAAAAATACTGTGTAAAAAAAAATGATACCACGACAAGGTTGTGAAAGCCAACTGGGGGAGTGTGCGGCGTTTTTAATACTGTAAGCTGCAATTTCAGCGGATACATGCTTACATGGTTGTACTGTGCTGAAATTTGACAGCATTGCATAAATGATGAGCCCTTTATTGCATTCACTTTAATTTGCTAGATGTTGTTACCGAAAAATCCCTCCCCCTCTTTAAAAAAATTTTATGCTAGAATTTTTCTCAATCATAGAATGTCACACAAGAAATTTGCCAGGTATTTTTTTGTGAAGTGCTATTTTTCATGTTATCTTTCATAAGACCAGTGTTGGGCAGTAGCTAGTTACTATACTCGGTTACAACTTAAGAACGGCACCGGAAGTTGCCGCTGTGCCTCGTCACCGCAGCCGGATGTTACTCCGCGCGGCGCAAGTAGGGCGTTACTAAGAATATTTTGAAAATGGCGCGAGCCGTTTCCATGATTTTTTGGACTTAATATGCTTATAAACGACTTCAATGACGACAAACAAACTGCGTGAGACAAGGCAGACGGTATCACGCATTCATAGCAAACCCCTTTCAAAACGCGCGCGCACTGACGTCACGGGTCCGGTGCTTTGGCGGAGTGATACACTACATGAGGTGGTGCCGTTCTTGAGTTGTAAGTATAGTAACGCATTACCGGTAACGAGTTTCTTTTTACGGTAACTTGTATTATAAGTAGTCACTGTTAAGTTAGAGGAACTTGTAACTGTGACACAGTTATTTTTTATGCAGTAATTGTAACAGGAAATACCGTTTATAGTTACTTGTTTTCTATTTTAAGAAATTTCAACAGCACCACTCATTATAGGCTGACGTACAGTTCACACTTAACACTTATTCAGACTTTCTTATTTCCATTATCCTCTCCACTTTTCATCTTTCCACAACACGGCTACACTTGCAGTTTACAAGGGGAGGTCGCATGGATATTTTCCCTGCAGAAAACCTAGGCCAGAGGTCGGTTTTAATTGCAATTTCTTAAATCTTTTCCTCCATCTTGAGTGGATTGGAAACATGAAAAAGAAAAGAAAATGGAAATTATACTTCCGAAAAGAGGGAGCCTTTATTTAGGAAGCCAACTTTCAGAACTCATCCTAGGTTACAATGAGTTTTGCGAATAAATTCCCCAACACAGAGTGCATCAACAAAATGGCCATGCAACAAAACAAGGCGTACACAGTTGTAAAGTTTGCCCCCTTCTAGGTTCCATAGTCCAGAAATTTACCACGTGCAATTTTGACTACCGGCATACCTTCGAACGTTTCCATTAAATAAACTGTATCATTTGGTTTGTGATCTATTGCTTAATGTTATAAAGTAACAAAATAGTAACGACATTACTTTTTCAAAGTAACTGTGACTGTAACAAGTTGCTTTTGGAAGCTCCGTAACTGTGACACTGTTACTTTCTACCATTAACGGGCCCATGACTGCATAGGACCTAGTGTAATCAGCGTGTGTGTACTGCATCATTCTGATCGAAGCTACTGGGGACGTGATGCAGGTGAAGCTGGACTGGGGAAGTCGACCCTCATCAATTCGATGTTCCTGACGGACATCTACTCTAATGAGTACCCGGGACCATCTCACCGCGTCAAGAAAACCGTAGAGGTTGAAACAACTCGAGTGCTTCTAAAAGAAGGCAATGTCAACCTCACGCTCACTATTGTTGACACACCAGGCTTTGGTGATGCTGTTGACAACACCCAGTGGTGAGGCTTTGTTCTCTCCTTCCTTTCTCTGCGTGTGTGCTGAGACCTTTCCGTGAGAGGTGCATATCGCTTTTAATGAGGCAGGATTATCTTTCTACGGGGTGGCACTGGACTGCAGGACAGACGTGCCTGTAGGTCACGGTTGCATTGCTGGGGTTGTATGTCAGATGCCTCGGGTAAGGCCCCGATTGCAATGCACTAAGTACTCATTTATTAACGGAGTACTGACACCAAATCTTTGTTCTATTATTATTGCTTTTATCTATGCTTAATAATTAAACAATGCTAAAACAGCACTTAAAATACTTGAGGACGCAATAATATTTACATAGAACGGCCTAAAAATCTGGCATAAAAGGATGACAAAATGAGCGAGTTGGTATCGGTTGATAGTGAAAAACTGCACTGCAGAAGGAGGAATGGATGACTCAGGCGCAATGTCGTCTGTGCCCGTGTCATCCATTTCCTCTCTGAAGTGTGCATGTTTTTGTGCAGTTTTTCACTATGCCCTTAAAATCACCAGTATTGGTTTCCATTTCTTTGAGCCCGGAGGGCACGTACGGCAAAACCACGCCGTGGCCTTTCAGTTTTTCGCGGATGCCATAACACGGCAAAGGCCAGCAGAGGCATTGGCTTCTGCCAAAGCAGTTCTACCTTCCACGTTACCACCGCGGTGGATATTTGATGACCACTTCCAGTAGAGGCATGGATAGCTACTTTTTTTTGTTGCTGTTCTCAGCTATATCGTTAGCTGCCTTCGGTCATGTGAAACTTTTTTTTTTTTTTTTCCCCACCAAAAGTGCCATTCCAGCGACTGTGACACCTGTCACCTGTAGGCAGTGGCTGTGTGCATCAGTTCGTGAACGCTGTTGCACCGTGCCAGCCACTCACTCAGCCACGCGTGTGAAGTGACGTCACAACATCCTGCAAAATGTCAGTGTATCCCGGCTATGTCGCCCAGTTTTCCCTACGTCAGGGTGATGTTGTGATTTGCTATGTGCTGCTCCCCAACACGTTCCGTTGGCATGGTGGATGAGGTCGTATTAAAATGTGTTCCATGCATCGCAGACCATTCATGCTTCAGCCAGGGTATTCAGCCGAGTTAAAAATCGATCTGTATAGTAGTATTGCTGCCAAAAGTTTGTGTCAGTACCCCTTAAGTAATAATTACGTACCACACTGTACAACGGTCAGAGCACTATGAAGTCACTGATTATGAAGTCACTGATTGGATCTCCACTAATTACAGCTCTATTTTGATGGCAGAATTTAGATTTTAATAGAGGCAACGACAAAACACAAATCTGAGGAATTTAATTTCCTTCATTACCCTTCCAAACTTTTTTTGGTTTTGGTTTTGGTCTTGTCTTTGTGGCAAACATGTTCTTCAGGTACATTGGGTCCTATCAAAATGTGGTTAAATCGTGTTTAGTGAACTTTACTCCTTTTAAGTTCCTAGCTATGCACATGTCCTGCAAAACATCAAACCCCTCAGCCATTAGCTCTGCTAATCCCTGTTACCCTATAGCATTCACTACATTTGTCAGAGTATGAACATGTTGTGTTGAGTATGTTGTGTTCCTTGAAAGCAAAGTATCCGAAAAAGTGTTATATATTTGTATTCACTTCACTGTGTGTGTGTGCGTTTGTGCATGCGTGCGTGCACGCATGCACAGATTACCAAAACATGCAACATTACTGCTTCTCAGTGCAGCAGTATCTTACCAAGTTAAAATTGTTTGCATACTCTGGCATTGTTGCTTGAACTGTCGCTTGAATAACGGATGGGTCCTGTCTGTTTATTAAAAACCAAAAACTATTGCACAGTAGATCAGTCACTTTTCAGTGGAGCATTATTGATTTGCATCATTGGATGGTTGGCGTGGGGGGAGGGGGTCAACTTATGATCCAGGAAGTTTTTATCTAAGCATATATTGAATGTCAGAAGCTGAAGCTATACAACTCTTACCACTTAACTGCTGTCGAAAGTGCAATAACCAGGAGTCCATCAACACAGTTCTGCTGAAGAAGCAGTGAAATTGAACATTTAATGCTTTGTACTGCTTTGCATCTTGTGCCCTCACCTGTTTATTGCAGCACTGGGTCAGTCCACTTAAGGATGTTTTATGGGGGTCTTCCTCTCCTTTCTCTTCACAGTTGGCAGCCCATAATAGACTACATCGAAGCTAAGTACGCAGAGTACCTCGATGCCGAGTCCAGGGTGCATCGGACAACGTTGCCCGACAACAGGGTTCACTGCTGTCTTTACTTTATCGCACCCTCAGGACACGGGTGAGTGTCCTTTGTGGGCTAATGTGCGGGATAGCCGAGGGCCCTGGCGGTATCTGAAGACTCGCGCACAGTAGACAGACTCTAGCCACTGAAGTAAGGCTTTATTGCCTGGCAGATGCAGGGTGCATACCAGTCAGCACAGCTATCGCTCGCGGGGAGACAGTGGCTCCGTTCGCTCGCTCAAGCCGCGGGAAGAGGGGCTTCCTGGAAGGCAGGATCTTGGAGCAGAGTCTCTCGTGGAGCCAATTGGGTTTTCAGTCATCGTGGCCATGAGAGCAGGCACACCGACCGAATAGCCCGGTCGATTCCCGCAGAAAGGATTGGACGTGCTCGAACAAGGAAGGGGGTTCCTCCATGAAAGAGAGGGTGCCAGTCGGAGACCAAGAGGGTCTGTCCTCCGGCGTCCTGGTTCGCAAGTCGCGTAGTATCAAGGGTACGGCGTGCCACGCACAGCCAGCGAGGAAGCTAGCACACGTGACCATGACGCCACCCAAGATGGCCGCCCCCATGTGCGCACGTCATCATTATGACCGCCCCCATAATTGGCGAGGCCTAACCACATGTGGGCAAACAAGGCATGGAGGCCAAGGGGGCCTCCACTTCTTCATTCACTTGCTAACCACTATGAATAGTGGCTCTGGTGAATGTTGTAATTACTCCTGTATGTTTTGTCTTTAAATCATGCTTAAAACATTTTGGGGGAAATTGTGCTCGAACTGTCGTGTGGGAGAAGGTGCTGAGCTGAAATTCTGTTTATAGCCTGCTATGAGATGTAACTAGCACACAGGTTTTTGTGCTTTTGGAAGTGTGATGGTTTGAGAGATGCACCTGAAACTAACGCGTGGTGCCCGTTTACAGACTGAAGCCTCTGGATATTGAATTTATGAAGCGCCTGCACGATAAAGTCAACATCATTCCAGTTATTGCCAAGGCAGATACCATGACACCGGAAGAGTGCAGCCTATTCAAGCGAACGGTAAGAAACTGATGCAGGAACCAGAGTTTTTTTCAGTTGTATTGTTACACAAGCATGTTATGTGGTGGTGGTGGTGGTGGTGGTGGTTCAGTTCAGCTAGGAAATTATACTTTGCGGCCGCGAGTTAATAAAGGAATGGGGCTCTGAGAGAAACATGAGAGCTTGGGCCTCTAGGACTTTTTTCATGGTGGCAGTGCCTCACTGTATTTAGCTGAATGCTTGTTTGCAGCTATCTAAAAATGGAGCTTCAGTATTTTCATTGCATGTGATGCCTTCATCTCCTTCTTATCCCTAGTCTCGCTTTCCTATCTCTCTCTCATTAGTGGCATAAAAGCAGGGTTCAGCCATTGCCTGGCTGAATTGGCCGTTGCGTGTTGGAATATCCGGTGCTTAGTGGCTGTATTTGTGGCAAGTGAACATTTGCAGCTTGTGTTCAGCTTGCTTTCACCACAGGGAATTGGTTGAGGAGCTTTTGTAACTTTATTGCACTGTGCTGCAAGAGCACCTGGTTATCACCATATTTCTAATATGGTGGTAAAGTATCTGAGTGTGCATGATTTCAAGGCTCAGATGCACAATTAGACTCCCATAATTGGGTTTGTGGTGCATAGGTGTGTAAGCCTGTCTGCTGTGTTTAAAACAGAAGCGCTGTAATGGTTTTTTATGAACTGACAAAACTAGGCTTTGCAGCACCGAAATTATTGCAACTCACTGGTAATAGTTTGTGAGCTTGGTTGCCTCTAGCCATCAGATTTTGGTTTAGAAAATACCTTTGAAAAGCAGATATAGATCAAAGCAAAGTTAGTTTTGTCAGCTTGTGCACCCCTTTTGATGACGGTCTGCTGGCATTACTAAACAGGGGCACGTTTTGTGATGGGCAAGTTTTGTGTATTGATAGTGTCGATTTTGGCACGTGTTAGATGCCCAGTTAGTCTAAATTACCGTAAAGTTTAAGAGAAAGCCCTCCCCCGAAACATCGCCAACCCCCCTTAGGGGTGAAATATTCAATTTACTAAAGACCCCAAAGATAGCCCACCCCCTAAAATCACGCCAGCTTTGACGCCTTCGAAAGCCGGAGGAACTCCTTCTGCGACATAATCTTGCGGCAGTGAACATCGCCGATGTCTCAATTTTGAACGAATGAGACACAGCCTGTCCAGCTTTTTTACTTGATGTATATCACTCCGCAGTTTTGGTTGGCGGTGCAGCCACTTTTTGTAGTTTTTGGCACCTGACCCGAAAGTTCACCCATCCCCTATTTTTCACTTGATATCTCTGTTCTTTCGGTACTTTACGGTAATCCATAACCCTTCACTGTAGCAGGCCTCATAGCTCACCTGTGTAGGTTGGGCATGTTAAACCCCCACATATTAATTTTGGTATGTTTTGATGTTGGCTGCAGATTTTGAATGAGATAACACAGAACAAGATTCGTCTCTATGAATTCCCTGACTGTGAAGATGAGGAGGAAAACAAGGCGCAGAAACCGCTCAAGGTGACTTTTTTTATTAATATTATTATTATTATTATTATTATTATTATTATTATTATTATTATTATTACTACTACTACTACTTTAGAGTGGTGTAGGCATTACGGTGTAGGTAGGATGCAGCACATGCACTGACGACGTACGACCACAGTTTACATCGGTGCAAACATCTTCATTAGTTCTTCATTTGTAGAGTTCTTCCACTCTACAAATTTGATTTTCTCATCCACTTAACACTGCAAGTTGGCTATTTTGGCGCTCCACCTCAATGGGGGCAGGAAAACTCGTTTTACCTCACCATTTTAATTCTTCACTTTTGTAGTTTTCAGTGCGTGTTTTTTGTGGGCACATGCACTTTTGATCATTACATTAGAGTTGTTATTAATTTTTCAAGGATCATAAAATGCTTGTTTGTTATAGCTTCTAAGCATTGGACATGCTGACATTCCCAGTATTGGTGTTCACTACGTTTGCACTCCATTAAGGTCCCTCATAGAGCCAGATGGGCGGGGTATTATCCCGTTCACTCTCTTTCTTGCGGAGACACAAGAGAGGCTGTGCAATGCCCAGGAGTCTATTTCAGAAGAATTCTTTCCTCCCATTCCCTTTACTTTTGTCGCCCAGAGTATTTTGGGCAGACTTTGTTGCGTCTTTCTTGGGAATAATTTGCCAACTGGATGGTTCACACTGGTCGTTTATCTGACCGCGCTGTTTGTTACGCTCTCGTGTGTGGTTGCGTCTCCTTAAAATGTGCAAATGCACCTTTCAGGAGCGTGTGCCCTTTGCTGTGGTGGGAAGCAATGCGGTAGTCGAAGTCAACGGCCGGAGAGTCCGGGGCCGCAAATACCCCTGGGGGGTCGCAGAAGGTGAGGATGGGCCACGGGAGCTTTGTGTCCAGCAACTAACCGAAATTTTTCCAATAGGACAGGGCAGTATTCCTCCAGCTTCACAAAGTTGATCAATCGTTTGAATTTCGTCAAAACTATCGAATAGCCGTGATATTAACACCCCTAAAAATTGACACATGTGGGGTCAAAGTGCATCTGTGTTTCAGTGTGGCAAATCATCTGCCTATTTAATCATTTGCCTAATAGGGTTTAGCTGAAATGTGAACAATCACTTTTATATCAGTTTCTGCGGAAGACAGATGTGATCAAATGAAATTGGTTCTTACACGAAAAAAAACTACTAGGGCAAGAATGCGTGCCCATTTGGGGCGGTTAAGCAGAGCAATGTGAATCCTATCGCTCTGCTGTGAAACCACCGCTATTGCCAGTAATAGTTAGTTCATTTACTACATCCTAGCTGATAACTGTGACCAGGTGCATGCTACAGTGTTTGATACCGTCAGTAATTATTCATTCTGATACCACTCCTTAATAAACATTTCACTACTAGCGATTCCACACACAGCTTCAGCAATACACCTGTGAGAAACATCAAGCTTAGTATACAAAGTGGCTTGCTGTTTAAGTTTTGAAACGATTGTCTTCCCAACTTCCCAGTGTTGCTCAGCGTTAAAAAGAGGACAAAATGATCAGGTAGGTGGCATATTAGAATTGACATGGATTGGGCAGCATTGCTTTATTGAAAGGGCATTCGTAGCGCCTGTATTGCGAAAGTTAAAACTCTAATGTAAATGTTACGCAGTTCAGCAGGGGGGGGGGGGGAGTATCAGATATGAAAGCAGGAAAAAAAATTGACTGACATACTTCTCTGGCAAACTTTTCTTTTTCAGTAATCACTAATGGCCATGTTTTCACTGCAGTGTTTTGATGGCTAGTGTTTGCTGGTATTTCATTGACAGAGCCGGCAGTGTCAAGATGATCCAGATGTTTTTCTATTGTTTTTTTTTTAACTTAAATGCCTTTTTTCTCCTAATTTCTTGTTTCAGTTGAAAACATGGACCACTGCGACTACATTGCCTTACGGAATATGCTCATTAGGTATGAGCACATTTTCTTTTTGTCTTTATTAATAAATGTTGCTGTTAATGGTTGAGACATGCATAGATCTGCATCACTATGTGGTGAAAGCTTACAATGTACATTCATGTTCTACGATTTACAACCACACAAATTGCCTGTTAAACTTTGAATTTGATAGAACACTGATATGTGCATAAAAATGTAGTAAAATCATTGCTCATAATTTTGTGCTGTAGCAAATCCGCAGTACTAAAGGTTAAAAAATAGAAAAGGTTGGTGCCCGAAACCCCGGTTGATGCCAAGGTACAATTACAGGCATGTCCTTGGGGGTACAGCAAAAAAAAAAGAGAGAGAGTATCTTGCTGAGAAAAAATCCTGAGAAGAAAACGCTGCTGCCACTGTGTATTGTCTTGGCAAGTTTAGTGCCGATATGCATGCCGTAAAAGCTCATAGAAAGTATGTACGATGTTTTAGTGTCTTACTGCAAACTGTTTTTAGTGCAGCCCTCTCTTTTTTTAAATCACATTTGCAACTTTTAGAGCCCCGAACTTGGGGCAATCTAAGTAAGTCACAGGAGTAGTTGGGCCTTCATGTAATGGTGTGCTTGTTCAGTTGTTTCTGTAGTGCTTGTAAGTGCCAAAAAGGTTTTGACTGTGAGTATGGGTCCACTTTTTCAAAGGTGGAGAAGCTTGCAGTTATCTAAATTGCACTGCTAATCTTTGTTCGAAAGTTAGCAGGTACCATTTTCCGACTATTGCAGGTCTATGCTCCATTTCGTACATAGCATGCTACACTACCGAGGTGGGAGCAACGTAATTGGGCTATTCCTGCGACGTGGCATGTAGAACGCAAGGTGGCTCAAAGCAGCCTTGCGTTCTGCAATAAACTGGCAAATACTTGGAACTCAATTATTATGATTACGATTTTGCTAGCGTTATCTCAACAAAGTTTACATACGTTTAGTGCTGCAATATGTGGTAGTATTTTTTCGTTTGTTACAAGAGGAACTGTGAATGTCCGCCAGGTGGGCATTTTTTCTCCACTTTCTTTCTTTCTTTCTTTCCAAATTCTTTACCTGTTTCAATGACCTACCACATCCTCCCCTTTGCTTTCCGAGGTTTTCTTGACTGCCAACTCTTATTTTCTATCTATATATATATATATATATTCCCCTCTCTCTCTTTTCGAATAAAGGAATGGAGACTCTACTGTGAGAATAACATCATTGCTATTCTGATAATCCAAAGAAAGCTTGAGTTTGAAAACACGCAAGATTTCTTGCATTTTTGGACAGTGCTTAGGCCAAGTAGTTGCTACACAGTCCATTTTGTGTTGTAGCCCAGCCTCCCAGCTCGCGTGCTGCGATGGCTTAGTGGCTCTGATGTTGTGCTGCTGGACCCAAGAACAAGAATGCTTTTCTGATGGAGGCGAAAAGCGAAAACTCCCGTGTGTTGAGATTTTGGCGCATGTTGAAGATCCCAAGCTGGTCAAAATTAATCCGGAGCCCTCCACTATGGCGGGCCTCATAGCCCAAATGTAGCTTTGACGTGTTAAAACCCCACAATCAATCAAATCAGCTTCCCAGCTCATCGTAGGGTACTAATGCCGTCATGTTTATTGCATTGGACGATTATCTAATCTTGCCCAAGAGTTATTTGCATTGAACTTTATGGCACCAGTACCATGAATTTCATCAGATGGATGGCTCGTTTAAGTCTAGGTTTCTGCCTGGCGGTGGATTGAAGTCTAGGGATTGTGCTGTTATTCCCAGACGGCCAGTTTGATTCCTCGCAAGGGACGAAATAAATGCCCACAAAGTGAGATTCTCGGTCTCCCTAATTGCGATGGCCTGAATTGATTCAGAGCAGTCATTTCAGCTTACCCCGTGTTCCATGCAGTTCTTTTTGCATGCACAGGCTCTGGTTTTAGAATTGGAGTGAACATTTACTGCAGCTAAAGAAGTCGTCTTTTTGTGGTTTGGTGGAGCAAGTGAAGGTTTTTTTCCCTCAGGAATGACATGCAAGACCTGAAGGACATCACAAACAACGTCCACTACGAAAACTACCGCTGCAGAAAGCTAGCTGGCGTTGGAGGTGCCGGGGAGCTTGGTCATGGCAGATCCAACAAGTGAGTGTACATGATGTAAACTCTAGTTGTAGTAGTGGGTAGTGTTTACATTTTTGCAACATGCAACATTTTCTGAGCAACACTAAATACCATTTTGGAAAACATTTGACACTATCTTCTAGTAGCTCGTTTTGGACGGTAACTACCTTGAACACGGCTCATTCCTGTTAATGTTGACTTGCCCCCCTGCCCCCCCCCCTCTGCTTCAGTCGTTAGCTTCATTTTATTTCTGTGGTTTTCAGATTTGCTTTCAGCTCAAAATCTTGGCATGTTTTTTTCCTTTCCAGTTTAGTGCGTGGTTTTCGTCGAGGTGCACACTCTGCTTGATAGTGTGAAAAAGTTACCTAACACCACTTACTGAAGTGATGAACCGGGAGCTAACAGATTAATTGTAAATGGGAAACTGTTTCTTTTTTTTTTTTACGTTTATTTTCAGGCTGTGTCATTCTCTACAAAGTTTGAGGCACCGCATTAAGCACAACAATTAAATATTCATTGGGCTCTTGGGTGCAAGTTTTTAATATAATCACTTTTTTTCCCCCTAACATTTATGGTACATGGAAATGCTTTTCACCTGCTTTAAGATTTGAAAATTTTCGTGCATTCTAACCTTGCACTCTTTTATATGCCAGCTTGCGAGTGGTTGAAATATGTTAATACTGTTGCCATGTGTCCTATGTGCACCACGTTACACCTGCACACAACACACCAGCTGCACTCCTATTTAGCACAAGCACAGCTGGTGGTTGGTGGGCTCAGATTGCAGCATGCTGCAGGCTAACAAGTCTTCTGGCACACGGGGGTGCATCCTATGGCTATGAACATTACATTGGTAGTGTAAGGTCTTATTGATCGCAACATCTACGATAATCACTATTGCAGCAAGTTGTACAGATGTGTTGTAATAAATATGCTGGTAAACATAGCTGAGAACAGCGTAACAGCAAAACCTTCAAAAAAGCTGATACGTGCCACGCCATAAATCATTTACACAAGCAAGAAACAAGTTTGATTTCGAGATCATGCTGATGTAAACCGCTCAGCTTTGCTGATTTGTGCCTGCGGATAACAGCTGTTGCAGCTGGGAGTGGTTGCCGGCTTAGCTTTGGGAGCCAAGTCACATTTTGTATCTTAAGGCTGCCTGACCACGTGTTTGCGATTACTGCGGCATGAACAGTCCTTTGCTAGCAGATCTGTGTGATTTTTTTCTCTTAACACAACCATTGTGCAAGCATAAGTTGCGAAGAATTTCATCATTCTTTACTTCCCTAAGTCAGCTTGCACTACTTGTCAGCTTGTTGCATGAAATTTTTCGTGCTTTCTGACATGCAGGTCTGTTTTTTTATTAAAGGTTAATAGGTTTTACAGCACTTTGAATGCGCCAAGCAGCCGTCTACTGCACTGCCTTTGTACTGCAATCGCCCATTTACTGTCAGACTGCTAGCTGCATGACTGTGCAGTTTCTAAACTGGCACCTGGGTTTTGCAGTCCAGTGTCTCCTGGACCAGGAGCAAAACTTCATAAGTAGTGCGAGAGAGCACGTTATGAAGAAGAAAGCGTTATGGTAATTCACATTCATCTGCGAACGTGCCAGTGCTGCTGAGGCCAAAGTGGTCATTTGCATTGGTATGTAGAGTTAATTTTTCAGGGAAAATGGTCCAGTTGCAGCGTAAAGCTCAGAAGAGTTGAAGCTTGAGCTGGTGTGTACATAACTTTGAGGGTAGAGGGAAGTGTGATGAACGGTACAAAGCGAAGACGAGACAAACACAAGCGCTTACTAACAACCAAATGATTTATTGCATCGGGGTGCCAGTTTTATGCATGCTGGTTGACCACCAAAAACAACAGTGAAGAAAGAAGGAGGGGTAGGGGAGAAGGAACAAGGGAAAGCCGCACCAAATCGATTCCTAAAAAACTCGCACCAATGGTGACAGGAGACATGTGTCAAGTTTTGAGATGGTGAATCTCTTTCTCGATGAGCGAGATGCTCGGTGTACTAATACAATCCTCACCTTGCTGAACAATGCAAAAAGCGTCTTAATGCTCGCATGCCTTCTGCTCGCGATAACGGCCCAATATACTGCGTTTTTCAAACGGCGTGCAGCCACAATTTTGCAGTGCGCAGCAAGGTGCCCACCAATAGGCCCATTGAGCGGATTGGCGTGTTCATGCAAACGGTCGTTAATGCAACAGCCTGTCTGGCCTATGTAGCACTTTTCGCAATTCAGTGGGGTGCTGTACACCACTTAAGAAGATTTGCACTCAACATAAGGCCAAGCATGTTTCTTTTCGCAGGAGTTGGCTGGACTGTGCTTGTAATTAACTTTTCTGCACAGGTGTGAAAGTTTGTTCGGCGTGGTGAAAGCAACGCAAACGCCGGCTCTTCCGACTACTTTCTTAACATTGTGCGAAGCCTTATGTACATAAGAGATTGCAGCCGTGCTATTTCTGGCCACACCCTGCGGTTCCCGACTGGCTTTGTTGGCTGTAGTGATCTCATGAAGAAGTGAATCTGCCGCGATTTTTAAATTTTGGCTTGGGAAGCCCACCTCGACCAACCTACAGACCTGCGAATTCAAGCTGGCCTCCACTGAATGCTCACATGATCGTTTAATGGCCACTTCCAGGCAAGATTTTGCTATGCCTCTCTTCACTAGTTTGGAGTGGCATGAGGAGTAGGGGAGAAGGCGCTTTTCATGTGTGTGTGAAATATGCCCCCCACTCTCAAAAGCACCTTCTCCCCTACTCCTCATGCCACTCCAAACTTGTGAAGAGAGGCATAGCAAAATCTTGCCTGGGAGTGGCCATTAAACGATCATGTGAGCATTCAGTAGAGGTCAGCTTGAATTTGCAGGTCTGTAGGTTGGTCGAGGCGGGCTTCCCATGCCAAACTTTAAAATGTGGTGTACAGCATCCCACTGAATTGCAAACAGTGCTACATAGGCTAGACGGGCCGCTGCATTAACGACGGTCTGCGGGCACCTTGCTACACACTGCAAAAGTTGTGGCTGCACGCCGTTGTTTGAAAAATGCAGTATATTGGGCCGTTATTGGGAGCAGAAGGCACACGAGATTTACGAGGCTTTTTTCATTGTTCAGCACGGTGAAGGTTGTATTAGTGCAGCGAGCATCACGCTCATCGAGAAAGAGATTCACCATCTCAAAACTTGACACTTGTCTCCTGTCACCATTGCTGTGAGTTATTTAGGAATCAATTTGGTGCGGCTTTCCCTTGTTGTTTTCGGTGGTCGACCAGCATGTATAAAACTGGCGCCTTGATGCAATAAATCATTTGGTTGTTAGTAAGCGCTTGTGTTTGTCTCGTCTTCGCTTCATTCTGTTCATTGCACTGCCCTCTACTCTCAATGCAGTGTAAATGGGTGAAACGAACTCTACTTCCGTACAGTACTTGCTAGGATTTGGTGCACTCAAGTTTTTCTCTCTTCATGCTGCCTCCTTTTGATTTTGTCTGGGTGGAATGAGGCCACGCTCTGCTTCTGGGCACTACAGCTGTGTAGAGTGGGCGCTTTCTCTTTTTCTCTTTCTCTGTCTGGTTACATTTGCCTGTCTTTGCTTGTAGTTGCCCTTATTCTGTTACCTTTTCATGTTTGTGTGTTCCTCGATAAAGACAAAACAGGCAGTGCGATTGACACACTGATTGTTTGCTAGTTCTTGCCCACAAAGGATACTGAACACTTACATGGTGTTCTGGTAAGTGCCACCTTTTGAGCTTGTATTTGCGACAAAAAAAAAAAAAAAGAAAACTTACTATCCCAAGGAACGCTGTCTTTGTCTTTATTGTTTCATTTTTTTCCCTGTCTGTGTAGACTACCTAACTTTATAGCCTTGCACTGCAGCCTCTTTTTTCCTTTCAATGCTTTCCGTGTTCCCTGCTGGCACTTGGTGCGAACCCATCGTGAGCATGTGAAAAAATCTCAGCATGGCACTGCTGTATTTCTTTTGTTGCATCTATGTGGCACATTTTAGTTTCTATAATTTTTGAGCGGAAGGTGAAGGGACTTAAAGAATTATTACTGCTATTTTCAATAGGATGTCGTGCTTAGGATTAAAATGCCTTCTGGAGGTGAATATTGACAGAAAATTTGGCTTAGTGGGGTTTGTTTTTTATACAGAATTGAAGGATTCGTGATTTCCTCTGGTTAAAAAAGTCCTCAGCAGTAGATCAGCTAGGCAGTAGTGTAGATATTTTTCACACTGGGAACTTTGTAGAAAGACAGTTGGGCTTGGTGGTGAAATTTTGGGGTTTGAGTCATACTCACAGCGCAGTCACTAGCTGGCCCTGGGATTCTGATTATGCACTCTGTGCTGAGAATTGGCTGCTTATTAAATGTGGGGTGATGTCTGATGTCAACCTGCGTATCTGCAGAGCAGGTGCGAATATTGCGGCACTTGATCTCGAGCCACAGCCTAGTCATATCGAGACAAAGTTGCACCTCGGTCCTTCGTGTATAGCAGCGATGTTGTCAAAATTTGTGCAACAGCAGTTTGACATAACAGCACAATGCTGTCGATTAAAACGCTGAAGTATTCCGACAAATATCAGAAGTGCTCACTCAGTGATGTGTCTTGTAGAAGGCTGCTGCACTATGGATGCATCAGTCCCAACAGTGGCGTGAGAATCTGTTACTTGGCACACAGCGAGCACACGATTACTAAGCGCCAATCGCTTTGCAATGTTGTGCAACTGACCAGGGAGCGTCATTTAATGGCATTTCTGTCAAAAGAGAGAGTGAACAGCCTGCGTAGGGTATTTACTTGGTAGTAAAGCTCTTTTTTTTTTTTTTTTTTCAGAGTGAATTTTTACCTATACATACACACTGTAATTTTCGTTTCAGTGGGGTTTGACTGAGTTTGCGCGTGCACATGCACATGCACTCGCATGTGCACTACACACACACATGGAATACCACTTGCACGCCCAGTTTTCTGTATTTTCTTTCGTTTCATTGCAATAACTTTATTTAAATTTAGTTGCTGTATAAGCTGCCTTGTGTTGCAGTTACTTTGATGTGTCACTGTTATGGAATCTTTTTGTGTGTGATGTCATTAAGGTAGTACCTAAAAGTTAATACGTATACACATACTTAAAATGTATAAAGGCCTAATGTGTGATGTCATTAAGGTAGTACCTAAAAGTTTGGATGTGTACACATACTTAAAATGTATAAAGGCCGAATATGCGTCCGGATTTTCACTAGGCTGGTTATTATACTGTGGTGCAAGCTTCCAGAGCGCTAGTAGTATTGTTGTTGTGATCCCCCTTTCTGCACACATTTAGTGAAGGTAGGCAAGCCCTAGTGCTTGCATTCTTGCACTGACAACGCTAGTTGAGGGCTCAGTTCAGTTCATTGCTTGTGTCTCCTGTTTTAATGTGATGATAGCAGCACAGCATTTAACATGTGCATGCAAACCAGGACTAGGAATAGGGCCCATGCCCTAAATCTGCAAAATGGGCACTTTGTGCTTCGGCATATGGGTGAACCTAATCGGAGCAACATGTTTTCGGAGCACGTTTTCCCTGTGCTGGATTGTCTGGTGTGCTCAGTTTTTGTAGTGTCTGCCAGGAGTTTTGTGGATGTGGGCACCCAGTTCAGGGCCCTCCATAGTGTCGTCTGGCCCCATTTAGGCAGACGGCATAATGATAGGTCGAGGGGGGAGGAGGCCGTGGCTGGGCATGACGCACGAGCTGGCCAGCGCTGCCTGCTAATAGAGTCATCGCCAGGAAAGATCGTGGGACGGTGCTTCCTTGTTTGCAAGGCAGGCACAACACATTGTGGCATTGGAGGGTTGGGTCTTTTATCTGTGTAGATGCAACAGTGGGGGCTCCCAAAGTTTTATCGTAGATAGCCGGATGAATTAACTTGTTCAAGCTTTTGAGACATTGAATCTCTACTGTGCATATTCCTGATACCAAAGGACGTTTCAGTGATTGTGTTAACTCGCATCAAGTTCCTTTTCCTTTGAAATGCCAGTTTATATCTCGTACTGGGCAAACGTGTATAGCTAGTGTATGGCAATTTATTTCCCTTGTGCCCCACAAAAATGAATGTTCGGGCTCAAAATAGTCATTGGCTCAGTACCATAAGTTAAATGTGAAAGATAACAGAAGTTGTAAGTGGGCATCTTTTATTCTATTTCTTGTCCCGATTAGCAATTTTGTTACAACGCACCAACTCGCCCAACTTTACTGGTTGGAAAGTTAACTCAATTTCACAGCCATATCAAACCAAAAAGTACCTGTTTTGTGGCTGTAGGATGGTGCTGCTAATGGTTAACAATCACACTGCTTCAATGAAGACAAAGCAAGGCTGCAATTTGGAATACTTGCTTTTTTTTTCTTTTTCTTTTTTCCCCTCCATTTTGTTTGGCCGCCTGGCAAGAGGTTTGGGACAGTGGCCCCAGTCTCTCGCCCAATCTGAGCGTATGTTGTCCTCTGTGGCCTCGTTGCCCTCAAAGCAGGCTTTCCCTTTTGAACCCTCCCTTTTGTGGACTGCTGTGCAGGAACCCCTTGGCCCAAATGGAGGAAGAGAAGAAAGACCACGAGGCCAAGATGCAGCGCATGGAGAAAGAGATGGAGCAGGTGTTTGAGATGAAGGTCCGCGAGAAGATGCTCAAGCTCAAGGAATCCGAAGCTGATGTAAGTAGTCACTTGGTCCCAAGAACATCTTTTCAGTTGCGGGAGGGAGCTTTGAGCCCAGCTGAGTTGGGCTGAGCACGACGGGCTGCCCTTTGTCATCTTTCATTACGTGGCACCCTTTGTCCCCTAGCATGTATGTGGCTTGGCTTGTCTGGGGAAAAAACGGATATATGGAGGAAGGGGATCTTTCTGTTGACTGTAAAAATGTGTTTGTCTTCTAGAGGCTCTTTACATCTTTTTCTCCCCCCCTCCTCTGTGTGTGTGTGTGTGTGGGGGGGGGGGGGGGTATTTGTACTTCAAGTATACTGTATACTGCCTGGTGGAATACTGGATGTCACCAATTTATTTCGATTTGTTTGATATGCATATGTGGCAACACGAGGAAATAAAAACGTCGGGCCACAGAACAACACATATATTAGGACACACGTCAGCAGCTGACCGGCCAGCGGCAGGTATGCCTGGCCGAACGCTCAGAGTTCCCGGGAGCACTGTCTGCTCACGCCACGAGGCTCGCGCAGTGAGCCCCAGCATCAAAGAAGACGAAGACGACGAAGCACCACTCTGGGGCTCACTGCGCGAGCCTCGTGGCGCGAGCAGACAGTGAGCCCCAGAGTGGTGCTTCGTCGTCTTCGTCTTCTTTGATGCTGCTACACATATTTCCAAGTGTGATACGCTTTTTAAACCTTTCCTGTTTCATTGAACAACAAAAAAATGTCACAAATGTTTCATAAATTTTTCATTCCAGCTGGGAGCTAACAGCTCCAGCTCTAAGGGCTTGGAAATACCTTAGCTTTCAGTGTGGTAGAATTTCAGAGGTTCACATCTTGTATGGTGTCTGAAATTTGTCTTCGTACGCAGCAAAGGGCAATTTGGATGCTTAGCACATCATTGGTTGCATCCTTGCTTTATTCAGAGATTGAATTTTAGCGAGCAGTTATTTTTGTGTGGGCACTGCTGTTCCGGAATAGCAACCCATGAAAGCAAAGCACCTCCTTCAGGAAGCCAAGAAAATCGCTGTAATTTAAAGGTGGCCCAGAACCTTCACCATTCACTTTCTGTGCTGAAAGCCTTAAATGACTCTTCTCAGCCTTAACAGAACAGTATAATGGAATGGAAGAACAGTGTGCTTGCATAGTTGGGAAGGAGAGGCCACTGCAGTATGGAAGTGCGTACTAAGTAGGGGACTGTTGTGCAATTTGTGGGAACCAGGGTTCTGACAGCGACCTAGCTAGCACTCGAGACGGCCACAAGGCTAGCTCCAGTGAACTCCGCCACGGACCACTGACTGGCGTAGTGGCAGCGAACAGCAAGGAACACACAAGACACAATGGAATGGCTAAACCCACGTGTATTGGGTCCTCTAATAACGTAGTTAAGGTATTCGCTCTCGCTGACCAAGCAGACTGGCCAAGATCAGGAGAAAGGCACGAGGGTGGGGGGAAAACAAGGGGAGGCAAAATCGGAGCACCAGTACTCATGTCTGCAGTCTCCGTCTTGAACCAAAAGCCGCCTTCCCTCGTCCCGCACCCTCGTACCAGCTTCCCGGGACCCCGACAAACCGGTCACGTGAGGGGGGTGCGTCGTCGAAGAAGAGAGAGGGAACCCCCCCCCCTCTTATGGGGAACACGCCGGGACTCTGGGTTTCCCGCACAGTGTAACCAAGATCTCTACTTGGTGCTCAGGATTTGGCACGTGTTTTGGTGCTCATGTTAACTGTCACGTCCTTTCGCTCTTGTTTTCTGGCTAGCGAACATGTGTGCACCACGTGTGCAAGGAGCCTTATGACTTGTTGTGGGTGTGTGCAGTTGCAGCGAAGGCATGAGCAGATGAAGAAAAGCCTCGAGCAGCAGAAACTCGAACTGGAAGAGAAGCGCCGCAACTTTGACAAGGAGAAGACATCCTTTGAGTTGGCCCACAGAGACATGGAGGATGTCTTTCGCAAAATGGCCGTGGACAGCAACTCTAAAGAGTAAGTGCTGGAGCCTACATTCCTCTCACCCTCGAGTACCATGGGGGTGTTCTTGTTTCTTTCGCCCATCCTTAGCCAGGGCAAAGTTAAATAATCGTATGCCTTGCAGGTCAGGACGGTAGGGCCAGATTCCGCTAGTATCTCAAACTAATTTTTTAAGGTCTAGAGGGAAGTGGGGCAGCTACTACTTGACAGCCCTAAGCATTTGCCCTTGCAGTAACCTCCACTCTCTCTGCTCTGTGCACTACTGATATAATTGCATGCTTTTGCATATCATTCTTTGCTAGCCTGCCTGGTGCTTGTGCCTGTACACTTCTGCGCTTGCATATTGCATGCACAGCAGTGTTCTGGATTCTGTCATGAGCTATGCAAGAAAAAGGAAGGCTGCTCTTTTTCTCTTTTTTATGCAGCAGGGTAGTAAAGCGAGGACCTGAAAAAAAAAGAATTTCGTCCATTGGTGTCAATTTGTATAGCAGTCATTATCTACGTGGGTTTATACCGCATCTTTGTAGTTTGACTCTTGGATGGGGGCGAAAAGGAAAACCTCCCATGTGTATGAGATTTCGGCGCATGTTAAAGATCCCCAGGTGGTCAAAATTAATCCAGAGCCCTCCACCATGGCGCACCTCATTGCCTGCATTGCGTCGGTGCGTTAAACCCGACAGTCATCAATCAGTGCGACACTTGGGTCGTACCATTAGTGACCTAAATTAATCTGTAGCCCTCCACTACAGTCATAGCCTAGGCGTTGCTGCAGTGTGTGAAACCCTGCTTAGAAAAAAAGACCTGCCTTTGTTCTGGACACATGCATGTGTACTTGCAAGTAAAATTTGTACGCTGGTTTATTTGAGAAAGGTGGCCTTTCAGTTTCCACAGCACAAGTGCTGCTAAGCAAAGGACTCTTCATTGTCTACTTTCCTTGTGAAGTTAACCGAGAACATTGTCACATTGTCCGAGATGTGTGGGGTAGCTTTCAAGTGAATCAACCGCATCCGAATTACAACTACTACTTCTTTATGGTCAGTATCCAGTGTCTTGGCATTGTCGTCTCCATTGTTCTTGCCTCTGCGGTCTTCTTGGTCGTCTGTGCTCCTCACATGTCTTCAGTGGCCACCACTGCCAACGTTGCACAGTACATGGCTTTGAAAGTTGCTGAGGGGTCCACGGATGCCTTTGGTGACCTTGCTGCACGGCTATTTTGGGCTTTGCCCATGTTGGTCCTTCAACAGTCATCCAGTGGGGATGGCCTTAGTAAGCCAGCTACTGAACAGGGGTTCCAAATATAGTGGCTGCCTTCTGCTGGCTTCATTTGCTGACTTGTTCATGTGCAAAGGCATCTTTCCCACTGGAGGGATGGATGGCCTGGTGGGAGCGATTCTTTGGTAGCCCTGGTGTAGCTGGCATTGTACCTGAGCACTGCTCTGTGCTGATCGTTGGGCATCAAGGTCCACAGGGCGGGTTGGATAGCTCAGATGCATTCTGTGTCCTCGCCCCAAGTAACGGTGAAGAGGCACTGATAAACAGTCCGCATAGCTTCAGCAACATACCACAGGAGGTTGTACCTGTGCTCAAACGGGGTTTCACCCTTTGCCTCAGCAGCCTTATGACAGCAGCACCACAAGCCAGCGCCGTTTGGGCAAAGATAAAGGGGGAGGCTCTGGTTCTGTCAACATGTCATCACTGCACGCTGTCGTCATCACTGCAGCCACATCCTGTGGTTTTTTTTCTCTGGGAGGGCCAAGCCTTGTTGATGAGGACCTTCATCGTACTTCCCTTTTCTTCGAGTGCCTTGTCACTGGTCTGCACTGGGCTGCACAGTGCAGTCCACATTTTCTTTTGGATATTGGGTGCTCTTCTTTCACGACAGGGACTAGCCCATAAATGTTCACTTCCACAAGGGCAAAGTAGGTGAAGCTGTCTTCATCGGAAACAAGTTTTGTGTAGTGGAGTTTGTATTCGAGACAGAACACATGAAAAGAACTAGAGCTGCCTCAAGCACCGGTCTCCCATATTAAGCGTTGGTGGTTTTGTGGCACATAGGATTTTTGTGCCAGCTATTGTACTGGGCCTCCAGACTTCGGTCCTGTTTGGCAACCAAGGCACTGGCTTGTTAAAACCATGGCATCTAAGATGATGCCTGTGTGGTGGTACTCGATGACTGCTTCAGCTGCTATGCGGAATGTGTGCCTACACTTAAAGCGATGTCCCATCATACGCAACAGTGATGTCTCTGGAGAAGCCTGGTCCATCTCCTTGTGCACTTTCTTCGGTAGCATTTCGGCTGGCGTACCCGCAAATTTTCCCGCCATTTTTTCGCGGGACTACCATGGTTGCCAGACCAGGACTGCCCTCTGTTGATTAGCTCGCATCATACATAAAGGCCGCGGATCTGTCAGCCCACTCTGGTTACAAACCCCCTCGAGCCCTCTTTTTTCCCGCTTCGTCCCCACAGGAGGTACTACAAACGTATGGGGCCCGCGGATCTGTCAGCCCGCTCTGGTTAAAAAAAACCTGCTCGCTCACGCCGTGGGCTCGGGCTCAAACTTTTTTTTTTTTTTTCCCCTTGCTTTGTCCCCATGGTTGCCAGACCAGGACTGCCCTCCCCTTTACCGACTGCCTTTACGGGCCCCATACGTTTGTAGTACCTCCCGTGGGGACGAAGTGAAAAAAAAAAAAACGGGCTCGAGCCCGAGCACGCAGGGGTTTGTTACCAGAGCGGGCTGACAGATCCGCGGCCTTTATGTATGATGCGAGCTAATCAACAGAGGGCAGTCCTGGTCTGGCAACCATGGTAGCCCCGCGAAAAAATGGCGGGAAAATTTGTGGGTACGCCAGCCGAAATGCTACCCTTTCTTCTCTGCAGCATCTGCTTCTGTTGAAACTTATCCATCCATTCAGTTTCTGTGTTCCTGAATGTCTTCTTTAGGTGCTTCCCCAATGTTTTATGATGGAAACTTAAGTGGAATACATTTATAGCTGCCCAAACATCAAGTTGTCTGCCCTTTTCCAATCTCCTTCACTGTCGTAATGGCTCTAATGTTGACATAAACGACCATTGCTCTGTTCCGATGTGCAGAGGTCCAAGAGCCTGCAACAGTGTCGCAAAGTGAGCACGTTGCATGAAGCTTTGTTGCGAGTCTAAACTGAGTGCTTTCTTGAACAGTCATGCCAGCTGTGTGGCAATGCTTGCGCATCGTGCAGGAGAGCAAGTTACTTCGAGCATCCATTTGCATGAGGCAACATTTTACGTGGTAGCAGGTCCAAGGCTGGGCTTCATGGCTCAGAACTTTGAACAGCAGCATGTCTGCCTGCCGCCTTACCTCCTCAGCATCATCATCACCACCAGCCTGCTCAGGTCCACTGCAGGGGGAAGGCCTTTCCCATTGACCTCCAACCGCTTCTGTCCTGCGCCGCTTGAGTGCACAGTTTACCCCCGAATTTTTATTTCATCCCTCCATCGGATTAATGGCCGTCCCCTTCTTCTCTTGGTATCCACTCTGTTACCCTAATTGTCCAATGGTTTGTTGGTTCGTCTCACTACATGGCCAGCCCAAGTCCATTTCTTTTTCTTTATTTGAACTATGATATCTTCTACTATAGTTGGTTCTCTGACCCAGGTAGCTCGTTTCCTGTTCCTGAATGTTACTCCTAACATTATTCGTTCCATGGCCCGTTGAGCCAACCTAAGTTTGCTTTCTAGTTGTTTAGTAAGGCATCAAGTTTCAGCTCCGTATGTCATAACTGGCAGTATGCCCTGGTTGTAGATTTTTCTTTTTGAGTGGCAGAGGTAGCTTACATCTCATTATTTGGGATCACTTGCCGAGTGCTCCTCAATCTATACGTATTCAGCGCCGGATTTCTCTTGTGGTTGAGGTCAGCAATAACCATCTGTCCAAGGTAGTTATATTCTTTTACTTCTGGCATTTCGTTTCCTAAGCTGAAGAGGGTGTTCTTGGCATGCGTATTCTTTGTTATTTTATATGTATTCGTATTTATATTTAGCCCCATGGCCGTGCTTTCTGATTGTAGTTCCTCAAGCATTGTTTGCATGTTTTCTGCATTCTCACTGTCGTCCGCAAAACTCAAATGGCTCAAGTATTCCCCGTTTATCTTTAATCCTATGTCTTCCCACTCAAGCTTTCTAAATACCCCCTCCAGACATGCCATGAATAGTTTGGCGAGGTGGTATCTCCCTGTCTTACTCTCTTTAAAATCGGGAATCACTTTGCTTATTTATCCTGCGCATGCATTCCTTATATATGTCTTTTAGAAGTCTTATGTAGGTCTCCTCTATTCCCTGGTCTTGACCTCTTTGTGCGTCAAGAAATGTTGCTGTGTGGACGGCGGATGACATGTTTTGCTCTTCAGACCAGGTGTGAGATCCTAGCTGGTGGCTGTGATCACAGAAGCCAATGTGCTCTAAACATCAGGTGCACTAGAAGCAACATATTCTTGTACAGATGGGTAGAAGGTACGTCATTTGAAGCATTGAAGCAGTGATTGTTAACGGTGCGCCGCGCCAGTTTCAGCTTTGCCATGCAGACAATATAGAGCCAAATGCATGTAGCAGTCTGAACTGTGCTTCATGCCTAGTGTCCAAACACACAATAATCTGGCAGGCACACAAAACTATTCAAGTAGGCAAGTGACCATAAAGGTGGCAAAAAATCAACAAGAAAGTGTGGACAAGCGAATGAAAAGATGGCGAAAGCTAAGCATAGCACACACACTGGCAGCAAGCAGACGGTGCAGGGAGAGCGATGAAGGAGAGTGGTGAATCATCACACGCAGCAGCCAATGGCAGTCCTGTGCTCAAGGTACAATAGCAGGCAAATCACACTTCATCTACGCCCCCACCACTACTACTACTACTGCTGCTAAAGGTGTCAAAAAAAAAAGCGCAAGAATCTGTAGCTAAAACAGGACGGGAACAGTGCCCACATAGATTTGGGGCTGTTTTGGCTTTTTATTTCTTGGCTTTAAATGGCTACATCGCACCTTATTAAGCTGGCAGAACCTACAAAATGGAATGCACGGTTCTAATCTCTTGAAACAAATGCCATGGGGAGAAAGAGTGCCAATATATTGTCCAAATACAAAACCCTATACCATAGGTTTTCTTCTGTTGTGCTCTCTTTGGTCCTTACAGTGGCAATTTAGAATGAGCTGGGTGCAGTTTTGCCGACGCACTGTGCATCTTCAAAATGAAATAGTAAAGTTCCTATGCTTACAAATCTCTCCCCCTTCCCCCGTAATCTTTTTTTTTTTTTAACCAAGTGTTCCTTTGCACACTCCAATAAAGGGAGAAAATAGCAATGAATTACAATGGTTTTTGTCTGCATGTAGCGTGAAATGTCATTATCTTGTTCTCAAGCACACTTTCGTGCATTAAAGCATTTGTTTCTAAGGTTGGAGGAGTTCCTTAAAATGCTGATGTAGAAAGTAGTATAAAGTTCTCATTGTATTATAAAGTGCTATTTATGTAATTAACTCATATCGCTGGCAGGAAATATTTATGTGTAAGTAGTTCCCAAAAGATAGCAGAGGGACATGGGGCAGTTTTTCGTTCCTTTCACATGGTCAGAAACAACCTCTACTGAAACTGCTTTACCAGTGTAATTGAAATCACAGTGGCCTGAAATCGCATGACTCTTCGCTTAGGAAAAACACGCTGCACCTCGCACTCTTGCCAGTTTGGGGCCTATGCAGCCTGCATGATGTTTGCTGCATGGCTACTGGGGCCTTCCTTTTTTCAGTGGTCTGTGCAAAATCACTCGTGACATTATGAAACTACGAGTGGAGGCCTCGTGTAGCAGTTGGAGGGACTGCAGTTAGCAAGATCATTGGCGACCCCCGTGAGCCCACTGTGGTGGCTCGGGCACTGTGCTGCTGCTGGCCCCAAGGGTGTGGGCTCAGTCCTGGCCATGGTCAAGGGGGAATGGGAAGAGCGCCTGTGTGTCGAGATTGAAGGAACCCCCGGGGTGGCCTGAACGCTTGTACCATAGCTGGGCAGACGCAGTGGTTGTACATAGCGGCCCTTGTTGTTGGGCTCTTTCAGATTGCGCCGGTCTGTGTCTGAGGACTTCTTCGGTAGGCACAAATGCATGCAGTATGCTGCGCCCGTCCGAAAGAACTGCAAGCAGATGTAGAGAGCGATGCACGCCCCCTACTACCACACCTTCCGCCACCACCTCCGGGCCCTCGGGTCGGCCGCCTGCTGCTGCTGTCGTTTTGTTTTGTCCCTCTCTGCTGCCAAGCACCTAGTGGAACCCCTTTCCTTCTCTTTCTTGGTGCTTGTTTCTCTTGTGTTTGTCACATAGCAGGACGCTACAGTTTCTCTTCATTGTGTCACCTGTTTTACCCGAGTTCTGCTGCTTTTTTGTGAGAGAGAGAGAGGGGAGGGGGGGGGGGGTGCACGCTGGGAGGGTGTGCTCCAGGGTACTACCTCCTGTCTGATTTTGCGCTGCCAGGAGCCAGTGGTTGTGGGCTGTGCCAAGCATGCAGGCATTTGCTACTGCTTCCTTTTTCCTCTCCAGGTTTCTGTAAATATTTTTTTTTCCCCTCGCTTATTTTGTGCTGCTCGGGCTGGTTCGAAAAGAAAATGCCTGCCATGTTGTTAAACTGAATGTCATGTGCATTGTTTTTAATGCTACATGCCGTGTCACAATTTTTTTTTTTTTTTTTTTTCCCATTCAGTGGCATTACATTGTTGCTAGATTTTTTATCATTGATGTGTGAGAAACACGGTTATGTTACTGTTGAGCTGTGTTTATTAAGTTTGTGCTGTAACACTGCACCCTTTGTTGTAATGGCAGCATGCTCTTGTCACATTGAATTAAATTATCTGGTCATGTTGTTTGTGTGCACAAGTAGCTTTCATAGAATTGTTACTGTTGCTTCGCCATCCTCTATTATTGTTGCCTTATGATATATTTTATTGCTGTTGCAGTCGGATAACATTGTTCTCTTGCAATAATGTGGGTCTGCTTCTTTTTTATGCACTTGCTTCCGATGGGCGTGCTAGATGTTGTGCGGCTGTGCAGCAATTTCATCTGCAATTACTTGCCTTCGAGAGGCATACTCGTTACGGCTGAGCTTTTGCTTTATTCAACCTCTGCACATGTGAATGTGCATCCTTCATCATAGCAGCCAAAACAGGAGCTTGTGATAGAACTGGCTGAGAAGCGCAGGTATTTCATAGCCAAATTAATGTACCTCTTTGCAGTAGCGATCTGTGCATGCACACACTTTCATTCCGCCATTCTGTCAGGGTGCCCCGGGCGAAATAAACAACCGGCCGCATTCTCGCCTTGCAGCTCTGAAGGAAGCTACTGCTTCATAGCACTGCACCCTCTTATACATACCCACTTTTTCGACAGCTTCCGTTCAGTTCCTACGTACACGCAGAGAAAAGCTTGCACAGGTAAAGGAAGCCCGCCCCGAGCGGCAAGCACATGGCTACCAGTAAGGGAGTCACAAAGACTAAAAAAAGTCAAGAAAATTGCACTTCGTCCACTGCAGATAAGTCTCTGGAATGTGCAGCTTCTTCTGTGGCTTTTATGTGAAAGGTACAAGGGACGGGGGAAGGGGGGGGCGGGGAGATTGTTTCGTGCACAAGTTACTTGGCAGATCTTTCCTGCCCTCACTGCTTAGCTCGCTGTGGCGGCCACTGGGAGGGCCGGTTTTGAAAAAAGCTCCCTTCACCACAAACACGCCTTCATTAAAGGTGACACAAGTGGTGGCGAATATGCTTCTGCTGTGATCTGTGCTGCATTTACAGTGATTATTTTGTGCATCTAGCATTGAGTGGATGTTTGTGCTTTCAGAAATTCCAAATGCAGTGTGCTTATCCTACAATGCTGGCACTTATAATGCAACAGTGCTTGTAAAATTATGGGTGCAGTGATAACCCAGCCAGAGCAGTTGTCACCAAAATGGTGAACATGAATCGCACAGTTTACACTTGCTGAAAGTGAAAAAGGTTAAAAGTCTTCCCACATTTGTTTGTTATATGGGATGATCAGTAGACATTCAGCCATCTTGGAGAGAATGTTTGTCGAACATAAGCACGTGCCTTGAAAGTTCGGTAGTTATTGGCAATAGTTGTAGTAGAGCTTTAGTGGGTAGTCAATAAGGCTTCTCTTTTATTCTTTTAATGGAAGTCTTGGTTCATGTGATAATCAATGTACTGAGGCTTCATAGTAATTTTTAGCACCAGTTTGTTTATAATAATTACTAGGCAGTTTTAGAATAGGGGAAGCCGGCATTGGGGGCCCCCAAGAAGTTAAGGGAACCCAAACGCAACGCGCTCGCGTGCGCCGAGTTTTAGAAGAGGGCGTCCCCACCAGCCCGCAACCGGCTTGCGCTTGCGTTGCTCAAGTCGGCTCGGGCGTTTGGAACTTTAAACGTAGCATCGTGACAAATATTTGATCGCCACTATCTCTACAGCTGCGAATGACAATCCCTAACAACTTGTCACCGCACTATCATCCCCTTCTTCTCATATGGAACTTTATTTTGGCGATAATTGCCGTTTGAGCGAACGGTGACCAAGACATCTGCCGTGGCCTGTTTTGATTATACCGCGCAGGTGCCGCCATCTTTCGGCCACTCGCTGCATCGCGCACCGCGGTGCAGGGTTGGACCGTGGAACCTCCACGGCCTGTCTGTGTAGGCTTAGCATTGCGGCAGATATCTGATCGGAGCTTTTAAAATCAGCGTTGATAACAATTCCTAGTACAATTTTTCACCACACTAACATCTACTTTCTCACATGTGGAACTTCTTTTTCGCGATCAGATTGATTGGAAGAATGGCAACAAGCTGTTGCTATTGTAGTCTGCGTCAGTTCGAGCCGCTTAGTGGGCTGAGCGGGCAGGTGCGGCCGGCGTGTGCGCGGACCGTTGCCAAGGGCAGAAAACGCTTCACTATTATTGCTTGCTGTATCAATTCCTTGCGAACGACGCGCGGAATCTACAAATTCAGCTCAGCGATTGTCGTAGTTGATCGGGTAGATCGGGAAACGAGCCGTAGGTTTCACTTCAGCCGTGGTCACGCACAGTCTCGCCGGCTGCGAGAGCGACACAAGGAATGCAAGCTCCTCTTGGGCCCAGCTTTGAAGCGCCCGCTATTTCGGTAAAATAGCGTGCGCGCTAAACGCAAACCCAAAACCCCAAGGACGGCTTGGGTTCTGCGCATGTGCCGTACAGCGCCCCAAGGCGCTTGGGGACCCCCTCCTATTCTAATGCTCCCTACTGACTCTGTTCAGGACTAGTAGCTTCTAAATCACTTTGTGCTCTTGACCCCAGTGACTCTGGCTACATAGAACATTGGGGTTTTATTACACTCCAGTACCAAATGGGAACATAGAGCAAAAATCTGTCTGGCTGGAAGTTACTTGAGCAAACCAACTTGCTGACATTTGGCTAAGAAAAGCCAAGCTTGATCCCTTCCTCAGGTAACTGCATCAAAGCAGTTGCTAAAAATTCAAGCTAATTTTTAAACACCAGTTTTCTTTAGCCAATTTCCTCCAATTTTCAGCCGATACATATATGGCCTAAAGGCTGCACCTTAATGCTTGCTGCATAGTGTATATAGTATGAGGCTTCTTTTTTTATTTGGTGCATTGGGCATATTTGCCACTACTAGGAATGCTAAATTCATTTTGTGCAGCTAAGACCAAATAAAGGGACCATAAAAATCTGTTTTGTCTTAAAGTTATTTTATTCCAAAGGGTTGTGTTGTCTGTTACAGAAGCATGTTTTACTTATTTCTTATGAGTGCGTACATCTTTTTTGTTGGAGACAGTTCAGCTGCACCCTGCAATCTTCTTTCTCTCACCTTTCGCTTACTGCAGTTTAAGGTGGCACACCGTTCTCCTGCAAAATATTTATCCTGCACACCAAAGAAAGGCCTAGTTTCAGTTGGGCACTACGTTCTGCATTTTCAGTTTTATCATGTTGGTTAATAAATAAAATGTACTAAATATATGGTTACGCCGTCCTTTGTCTCATTGCATGTTTGTATTATCGCAGGCTTCAGTTGGCCAATGAAAAGGTTACTTGGGTAAAGGTCTTACATTGGGCCACAAGCCTAGAAGCTTTGCACTAGGGTACCAAATTGGGCTATGCTCAACTCCCAACCCTTGGTGGACTGCAGAATTTGTTTGAATTAATGCATGGGGACAAAACAAATCAAATGAAATGCTTCTCATTTTTGAAAAGTTTATTGCGTTTTCCTTTGGGGGGGGTTTGAGGTGTGGCTCCTTGGGAACATGTTGAAATGCTGCTTTTCTGCCAAGCTAAAAGGAGAAGCTTTGCAGATGGAAGCCAAACCAAAGAACCTCACAAGCCAAGTTTGTATGACAGTGTCAGCACTTCATGCTGATTAACTGTGGCTGCAGGTGACAGCTATGTGAATGTTTTCATGCAGGCGTGAACAGAGTAAGGCATCCTTGCAGTTGGTACTCTTAAAGGTCCTAGCCAAAAGCCCACATTTTCCTTAATCTTCTGTCAAATTAGGCTGTAGCTGAGGTGCATATTCCAACCTCAAATGGCTTGCAGTCCATCTGCACCTAATGGTCAGTCAGCACAGTTGTGGCTTGTGCAAAGGCAACATTACATGGGTATTTTCTATCAGTGTGGTTTGCATCTGGTCCCACTGTATTCCAGTGTCCTGCATCCTAATCAAAAAATGGCACACGAAAGGGCTGATGGCGCAAAGAATAAAAGGAATTGAGTTTAAAAGAAAATTATTACCTGTGCTGCACAGCCATATCAAAGGCCTTCTGAATGCCTTTGAACAAATTTTCTAGCGAGTGGTTCAACTGTGAATGGGAAGTTGCCGTGTAGCGCAGGCATTTTGATGGGAGTAATGCCCAGGGCCTCAGGAATGTCTGAAAAACATACTTAACGTAGGCACAGCTCGATGGCTGTGGGTAGCGATTTCATTGTGGCCTTAAGCACGTTTTCACTAAATGTTCTTTCAGATTGGCGGTACAGATACGGGTGTGTGCCTGCATGAAATTATAGTAGCGCCATCATGCGGCATCCATTAAAACCTGCGATCATATGACATTGCTCAAAAAGATGGCAAATGGCAATGCAAATGCGGGTATGTGCCAGTCTGACTGGCATCTGCACTATTGTTCAGCTGTTGTAGGGCTCAGCATTACAGCGACATAACATTTGACTGGATAAATGCCTAACAAGGGAAATTAACCAGGGCTCTCAGTTGTAGCGGAAAGGAAAAGGTTGCAAGTAGTGCGTAGGTGTCCTCGAATTCCTTTTTGTGTGTGTGCATGCATGCGTGCTGGCTGGCTGGCTAATTTTTTGCTTGAGAGACGTCACAAATGTCACTTCTGGTCACAGATGGCTGGCTCCCTGGCTAACCAGAAGTGACACTACATTTATGCAAAAGTGCATAGCAAGCCCCTGGCTGTAGGTACTGTGTGCTGAATAAACTAGTGGGCAATTTTCAATTCCAGTTGCTTATGTTCCCTTCAGAATTTTTGCTGAACATTGTGCATTTTCGATATCAGATTATCAGTTGTATTAATTTTCTGATTCCTTGTCAATTTCAGTGTATCTGGGTGCTACTACTACTTTATTGCCCAAGCAGTCTGGATTTGAGTGTTGTGTGCGAAGGAGGGCATGGTCAAACATTGCTGGCAGCATGTTGATGGTGCGATGTGAGGCAGTGCAAGTTAATTTCATCAGTAGCCTATTTGAGCTGTTTTGCCTCATGCCCACACAGCACCACTGGTCATGCCCTTGGTACATGCGTGGCTCTGTCAGGGCCAGAGCTTTTTCTGCTTGTACACAACAGCATCTGGCTGTAGTTGCCGGGTGCATGGCTAACAAGGAGGCTGTGTTGTTTACTTGCTGTCGCTTTTTCCAGACAACTGGACGGCAAAGAGAAGCGTAAAGAGAAGAAGAAAGGCCTTTTCTAGGGGCCACCCTTGGCAATCCTGCAGGGCCATCGGAGACAACCAAGAGACGTGTGCACCACCCTTCCTTACCATTATCCTCTCCTTTGTGGCCACACCTCCCATTCTTGTCCCAGAGCCACCATTTTCAAGAAGTGTTCTCCCTCTTGTGCGTGGAAAAGAAGCCTGCTTACGTTGGGTGCCAAATGTGGTGCGTGCCAAGCAAGCTGCTCTGGGCAAATCGTCCACTTGGAGGCGTGCAGCACGCATATATCGACGTTTGGAGTGCACTTTCTTGAAAATGGGCACACACACCTGGGAGGAACAAACTCCACTTGCAGTAGTGTGCCGGCAAGTGTGTTCGAGTAGTTTTGTTTTAATCCTTGTGGGTCACGATTTGCCAATGATGCTTTCCTCTGCTTGAGAGTACAGATTGTCAGCGTAGCCTCTGGTTGCCAACATTTACGTGTTGTGTGCCATTTTGCTTGGCTCCCTTGCCAACTACAGCATGCAGGTTCAGCCTTGGTACTACTCGTGATGAAGCTCATTTATGGCCAGAAGAGACCAACAGTGGATTCTGATGTAGTTTTCTGGCCGTGCGTGAGGGCTCTGCCCAACCTCAACTTCAGGACAGGCTAGGGTTGATTGACTAAGAATGCGCAATTGTAACCCCCTGCTCTTGATGTATTAAACGGATTATTTGCTTTTGTAACTGGAGATGAACAATGCGTGTGCCATCCATCGCTGGTGCATCCTTGTGTGTGCACGATGTGGCAGAACAAACTGGTCACTGCTAGCACCATTGTACCAAAATGCTAGCCAGGAACTTTGATTCATCCAATTCCATGGCTTGTTGCACAAGGTTGTGACATTGTCTAGCGCAAGTGCATTGCTGTCGTTGGTCCCCGGTGCAGCCTGGCGTCGTGCCCCTGCAGTGCGACCCAGCACCCCTCACTCAACAGCGGTCACACAGCAGAAGGCCCGCCAGCGGCCTCGCCAAATAAGCTCAAGCTTCTGTGTCGTTGTGGTGCGCTTTTGTGTACGCACTTAGTTCTGTTTGCCTGCATTTCTTGGCCCCACCAATTTTACCTGAGGATGCAGAATGTCTCAAAGTGGTGTGCCATGGGCCCGACTTTTTGCATACATTCCCTTGAAAGAGCATCTGTTTTGCTACCTAGAGACATGGAATTCCCGTGGCTTTTCAGTTTACACACACACATATATATATAAATATATTATACATATAGTAAATGTGTGCAAGAAAGAACCTTGTTTCAGGTGGCCAAAGAATTCTGCTTGCCTTTTGTTGTTTAGTCTTCGTACGCTGATTTTTTTTTCCATATTTATAGCCATTGTCTAACTTGTCCACTATTTATACTTGGTGCCACGAACTGCGTGTCGTACGTGGTAGGCGTATCGAGAGAGGTGTCTGCTTTAAAGTGATAGCTCTCATCCTTACTGTCAGCTCCCGAAGTGTAAAAAAAGTTCCCGCTATTGTTTTTGTACAAATTAAAATAATAAACTGTCTCTCATTCCTCTGTGTTTCTCTCTTCGTCCGGTGGCCAGGACTGTAGAGTGCCATTACTTTTGTATGTGGCTTGGCAGATCCCACGTGTCAGTCACCCCCATTGCTCCCATGCTTTAGGGAAACACTTGTCTGCCATCTGTCAACAGGAAGTTCAACTAGCAGATGCAGCATCATAACCCATAATGAAATCTCAATTTAATTGGAATGACGTGCTTAATGCCAGTAAAAATTACTGGGGGCATTTGTGTATGCTTGCGTGGTTTCTAAAAGCATTGAGCCTTTAGCAGCAACTGTCATCTTCACTGGCCAATACTTCCCCTTGAGTGGTTGTGCGAATTGTGGTTCGGTACATGTTGACATTGCAGCCGAACGGCAATAGATTAATGGTGTGTGTAGAGTGCTGTCCGGTGGTAGCAACATTCAATTTCCAAGTCTGCATCGTGGGCTCGTCACCAGCCAAAGCCCAAGAAGCCAGATGCTCACGAGTGAGTGAGAGTGAGTGAGTGATTTATTGATACAGAAAGTGGAAAAAAAGTGAACTGGGGATATTTTGAACTCATTTGGAGTTCACCAGCATACAACCCAGTCTGGGGGAAGGGGCTAAGAGAAAAAATGGGGACAAAAAGGGAGAGAGAGAAAGAAAGAGATAAGGAGTGCGTAAGGCTGGTCGGCAGGCATTCGGCTGCAGCCGTTGTATGAGGTTCGTCTCCTCGAGGAAGGCCAGGAGAAGTCTGAATGCTTCCCGCCGAATGGAGTTTGGGCCAGTCGGGAAAATTAGGTCCTTCAGGGTGTCGGTAGGCAGCCCGAGACGCTGGAGTGCGGCCCGAAGCTCTGCTCGCGGGGTATCGTGCTGGCGGCAGGAGCAGAGCAGGTGCTCCAGGGTCTCCGGTTCTGGGCAGTCAGCACAAGTGGGCGATGACCGGCGGCCTTGTCGGTGCAAGCGGGCTGCCACGTTGCAGCAATCGAGCCGCATGCGGAGGAGTATGGAGCGGGCTTCCCTGCTGATGCGGCCAGGCAGGACTTGTGGAGCTTGGCCGCTGATAACTCTGGGGTCCGGGTGCATCGTCTCCACCTCCCGCGCCAGGATGGCTTGTGCGGCGTCGAAGGGCCTCGGGTCGCTGGAGGCAGGGACCCCATCCTGGCGTGCAGCACCTCTGGCCAGGGTGTCAGCCACCTCATTGCCGGTGATTCCGACATGAGATGGCAACCAGTGCAGCCGCAGGTCACAACCGCGGTACTGGGTCCTGGAATGTGGACTCTTCCCCAAGGCATATTTCTTTACAAAGACATTTATTTCTCCTCCAAGTCGCTTCAGGCCGGGCACATGATGATGATGGTGATTAGTGGTTCTCCCTTTGAATAGGGGTGTCGTTGGACTTGCCTGTTTTGTTCCACTTACTTGCCCTACTCCGAGCTAGCATAATAGATTTGCCTCTGCCTTCTCTTCCTCGCCCCTGTTTTAAGCTCCCATCGCCCCCTCCCCTTTTTTCCTCCCCCCCCCCCCCCCCCCTTCCCCTCTGTTCTAAATTCTCATCTGCATGATTACTCCGCTGCGTACCCATCCCTTTCCTACTTTTTCTCCACCACCATTCCAGCCGCCACTTCATCACCTCCATGGCCCTGAAGTTGAGGCTCCCCCTCGCCCCAAATCCCAGAGCCCATACTAGCGTCGTCTCCACCTCGCCCCGCAGTGGCTGTATCTCTGTGCAGTCCCTGACAATATGGTCTATAGTTTCCTGATCACTGCCACAGCATGCTTGTGTTTCATCCTGCTGCCTGTAGATACTCATGTATGACTGGGTTCTTGGGCACCCGGCCCGTGCTTCAAAGAGCAATGCAAAGCAATGCAATTTCTTTGGCAATACGAGAGCAATGCCTCTCGTATTGCCATAGAAACCTTCCTTCCTGATTTCTAGGTTCTCTGTCCTATAAGTCTCCAGGGTTTTTTTCACTTCCATCCTCAGGGCCCACTTCGTCGTCTCTGCTGACTTTACCTGCCTTTTAACTGTTGCATATACCCCACTTTCCCCTACGAACTTTCCCTACCACTCGGTCAACTGTCTGGTCCTCCGTTTCCACATTATCTTGCTCTGCGCTTCCTTGCCTCAAAGGATGACCAGCCCATACCCCGTGCCGCTTTGTTCGTAGTTTTGGTGTGGGCTCCTAGGGTCAGTCTGCCTACTGGCCTCGGAGTTACCTCAAGGCCCACTTGGGTCTCTGGTTTCATGCACAAAACCGAATTTCCGATAGTTAATCCTGGTACCATGACCCCCTTCCAGACTCCCCTTACCACCTCATATTTGTTGTAGCCCCAGAGGGCTCTGTGCTTCATTATAGCCACATTCCATCTTTTTTTGTCATGCTCTTGGTGAGCCTCATGCACATGCGTCTAATCTTCGCTGTCGTTAAGCCATACTCGTAAATATTTATGCTCTTTCACCCGTGGTATCTCTACTTGTTGCACTAATACTGTTACGTGCTCCGCACCATTGTTAAAGGCCACGATCGTCGATTTTTCTCTGCAAAAGGCTAGCCATGGGTGCGTCGCTTCTTCACCGCATATATCCATCAAGGCCCGCATACCTATCTGGTTGTCTGCCAATGTCGTCTGCATACATTAGTCTTAGAACTTGTTATTCCACCATTTGCCCGTTTTTCGTGTATGAGAAGTTGAACCTCAGCACACTGCCCTCTAACTTCCTTTCTAACCCTGCCATGTAGATCATGAACAGCAGTTGAGAGGGGACAACCTTGTTTTAAACCCTTGCATGTGTATACAGGCCTATTGTATGTTATCCCCTCCCATACTATTTGCACTTGGTTCTCCCAGTATAGCTCCCTGAGTAAGTTAACAAATTCTGCCCGCATTCCCTCGTCCTCCAAGATAATCCATAGCCGCTCCCTGTCTACGTTATCAAAAGTCGCTTTATGTCCAGAAAGGCTCACCAGAAAGGTTGGTTTTGCATCTTCGCCACCTGTATGCATTGGCTTACTACAAATAAGTTGTCATCTAGCCTTCTGTCCTCTTGAAACCCATTTTGGTTCCCCTAGTATCCTATTTTCTTCTACCCACTGCTCTAGTTCAAACTTCACTTCCATGCATTGCTAACCTGTACAGCACTGACGTGACGGTTACTGGAGTATACGAGCTCGGTTTAGTCCTGTCTCTCCTTTGCTCTTGTAAATTAAGTTCATCGTGCTCGTTTGCCACGTGTCCGGAATTGCCTTTTCTATTCCTGTCACACTGATGATTATGATGATTAGCGGCTTCCCCTTTGTAACAGGGTGGCGTTGCACAGCACACTACCTGTTAGACCAAGCGCTACCTAGTGGTTAGCTTTCAACACTGCCGCAGTCTTCTTGATGGTCTGCTAAATAAAGCTTGCTGTTCGTCCTATGTGGCTTAGCAGGTTGCATTGCGGTTTTTAACGCTTACGTGCTGGGTTCGAGCCTCAGCAGGTTAAAAAAATGCTCCCTTAGTTCAAATATATGCATTATTTTCATAATTAAGGGTGGTTTAGTATCTTTTACGTTGCTTAAGGTGCAAAGGGGAGCCTATCACCATGTTTAATTAGTTTTTTCATCACACTGGAAGTGCCTGGCCTGCAGTGACTTAACAGCGAAAGGTCACCGACGGTACTAAAAGCATTCCACGGAAATAACATGCAGCCGCCTTTCACTTACAAAAATACACACATCACTACTACAATTTTTCTATCAAAGCGTAACCTAGCCAAACCTGCCAATATTAAAGGGGCAGACAACCGATTTTTGTGAACTGCATGTTGTCTAGCTCATATGAAAGCCAGCGTTTTGTATACTGGAGTAACCAGTAGAAATTTATAAAGTCTGAATGGTGGTGACACGTGTCTAAACGCAACACTGCGTTACGTATCCAAACAACATGACGATTTTAAAGCGTGATTTAAAAACCACATGAAGGAATAGGGACGGTTGCACGTTATTGTTGTTTTAGCTGGGGAAAAGTTTTCAAATTCCGCTTTTTATCTCGCATGCAGTTAAGGGGGACTCATCTGAACTTACTAATTCATGACCCATGGACTTAAAAAGCATTATGTACAGATACAAAAGGTTTTACGGACACATGAAAGAGTTCCGTACAGCCTTGCTTGCTTCTTTTGGAAATATGTAATTTCTTTACTAAAATAAAAATTACACACACATTTTGGTTTATCCAGTTTTCACTTTATGTATTTCAGCACAGAATTGTGGCATATTTCCAAAATGGGTAAACTGGGTTGTTTGGAGCATTTTCATGGATCTGCAAAACTTCTCCTACTGGAGCACGATGGTTTTTAAGCCCGTGGGTCATGAAGTGTAGCAAGTCCCATAGGAATGTTGACAGGTAATGCACGGCTCACTGTCATGGTTGCTAGTATTCCTTTTGGTGGGACATGTATGGCTGGTAAAACTAAACATTCCGATTTAAAACGTTCTAGGGCGCTATCAGCAAAACCGTTTCGGATTAAGGTGTTTTAAGTGATGCCCTTTGATTTGGAATAGCGAAAATACACCCAACAAAAATCGCTTGTCTGTCCCTTTAAAATTCCAAAAACTTGGCTAAGCCATCAAAATTATTTGACCAAAAACTAAAGAGAACTTTACCATCCCTTCCTCAAGAACGTTGAGAAGAGCAAAACCTTCACTAAAAGTGGGCCCAACCTTTGCTGAAAGTGCGCCCAATCGATTGTCAAACCTTCAAAGACTCAATTCGCAAATGAAGAACGAATCTATGCGACGATTTTTCGCACACCAAGCATATCTGCAAACGATCTAAATGTATACCAATATGTGGTATGAGATAAAGGCATACTATGGTATCCCTTCTTCGTAATCGATGCGTGTATTGCATCTAGAACCACTCCCTTTTCATGATTTTCAAGTAACCGTTTTAAGCCAACGGAAGCCCGATTTCACGCACGTGCCATGTGTCCAGACTCCAGAGATCTTGTATAGGAGCTTTCTGTCATCAGCCAACCGGTCTATAGGGAAATGCATTAGTGTTTTAACAAGATGCCATTGGTCCAACTAAGGAAGCTTTCGCTTTAAAAATGCTTGAGCCACACATTGTATCGTGGAGCTAAGATGGAATCTCTACACTGCCATAAATAAATTGGCCATGAGCCGACTGCAGCTGTCAACTTAATTGGCCAATCCCTTGAGTGGGTACACACGGTGACCATTCAGAGCTCTGTACTGAGGAGCTATGAATCTATTAGTAGATGCAGAGCATCTGATTCACTCGCCTTGTCCCTCCGGCGTCGTCGTCGGCGTTGTCCACCCCTCCCCCATTCTCCTCGCCGCGCCAGCTGCGCTCTCCGCCGCTCACCCCCTCTCCTCTCCAATAGTGAACACTCTCTGGCGAGGGGCATTGGATTGGATTCGATTGGATTGGATTGGATTAAAGTGGATTGTTTTGCGTCATAGCCGCTGCACGTTGCGTCATAGCCGCGGCAGACGCGCAGGGGCCGGCGCATGTGCAGTACTCGCTCTTCCGCGGTTTCCTCTCCTTCGGGCGCGCTGCGCATATAACCGGTGTGCCGTTCTCCGGCGAAGCAACATCCACGCTTGGCTCAAACACCTAGAGTCCACGCCGCTTTACAAGTACGCCAACGTCGTCATCGACTGGGACCGGCTTACGCAGTCCCCTCAACGTTATGCGCGCTATAAAACGCGGTCCCTTCGCCACTCTGCCTATGCGTCGCATTTACACAGGGGTTCCCGCGAGGGGAGGTGGGAGTTTTTCGTTGCTTCATGGAACTAACATGATACACAATGTAGTTGCGAATTTTCACCAGGGGAAGCCGTAATGCCTTTGCATTCTAAGCACATAAGCTGACTTATGTGTACCCCTAAAACCCTGTGGTGCAGGCGTCACTATGCACCATTAGGTTCGATACTTCTTCCTCCTGCTGACAGCAGGTGTCGTTATCATTGGCCAATCTTCTTGGGCGACCAGTTCATAGACCATTTGCAACTCTGTACTGAGAAACTATGAATCTATTATGGTAGTTTCATAGAACCAGCATGACACAAGCAATGTAACAGGAAAGTATTGACAGGGGAAGCCATAATGCTTCCGCAACCAAAGCACATAAGCAGGCATAAGTGTACCTCAAAAGTCGTGTTTTATGTGGTGGAGACTAGTGGTTAAGTCACTTGCCTGTCACCGCACGTCCCTGGGATTGATTCGTTTCTGCTATTCTCTTTTTAAGTCGGACTCGTGGAATTCTCTTTTTAAGTCGAAGACTCATGGAATTTCAGGGCCATCTGTAGCTCACAGCACCTGGTTTTCCACCTCATGGACATATAATGCTTTCATATTAGAAAAGTATTCAGTTTTCATCCAGCTGTTGCATTTTTTCACTGGTGGACATCATGTTCAGAAACACACCATTACCAAAAGAGGAAGGGGAGCATGTGGTCATCACATTCAAGGCGGCGTGTTGCCACTGGCACGTATTAGGCGCTGTTGAAGTGCTGGTTGTTCACATTGGTAGGGATTTTTTGAAAACACTTGTCTACATTTTTCCATATTCCGTTAACTGGCTTCATTCCAAGTAGTCCGAGATATTGTTTCGCGTGTACAAGAGGTGATCTACCATCATAAAGGTACAAGTGTGAGCATGGCCACTCGAACTTATAACTTATAAGTGCCTGCACAAGGGCAGGAATCGTGTCAAGAAGTTGCTACCATTCCACAGGTATGCATCGTGAGAATTCCATTGTGTACAGGAAACCTAATTTTAGATTATTTTTGTATTGTGACTGTTGTAGGAATTGTATTTACTGTTTATAAAATGGTCTTGCAGTAACAAGACGCTGCCATTACTGTTAATGCCTCACTGATGGCGATGCACTGCAGGACGGCATGAGAAAAGACTGTCCAGACAGCGCTGGCTTGACTGGTGCGCCTCTCTCGGTCCGTCATCTTCAACGGCGTCCGTCTGGCGTACTTTTCACGCCATGGAATATGGAAGTCGCCCTCTGGAAGCAGCAGCCAGCGCTTGCCTTGCATCCAACAAGGATCCGGCACAATTCGCTCCCGACGTTGCCCGGGCCTTGTTTCCAGCCTTTGATGCTGTGCCAGTGGCAAAGCCGGTTCCGTTCCCCCTGCCGAACAGTGTGGGCTTACAACCAACTTGCGAAGCCATTTCGGGAATCCAGTCACCGTTTACAATGGCTGAATTCTTGGCCGCAATCAATCAAGCTAAACTACGTACTGCTCCGGGTCCCGACGGCATTACTTACGAGGTGTTCAAAAATATTGACGACCCAGCTCTCACGATGCTTCTGGACTCCTTAAATCAGGTGTGGCTCTCTGGTAAACTCCCTGAATCGTGGCTTCGGGCGGATATTGTTCCCATCCCAAAGCCCGGGAAATCACCACATGAACTCCGTAACTTGCGCCCAATTGCCTTGACATCTACGCTGTGCAAGCTGTTAGAGCGGATGCTTGGCCACACGTCTTCAGTGGTGGCTTGATACTTTTCAGTGGTATCACCCGGCGCAAATCGGATTCAGGCCTCATCTTGGTACTGAGGATGGCTTGGAATACCTGTCATCTATGGTTTTGGTGGGAGGCCGTTCTCGCCGTGTGAGGACTGTGCTAGCCATGGACATATGCAAGGCGTATGACAATGTTAGCCATGCTGCCATCTTAGAGGTACTAAGTTGTCTCCGCCTCCCAGACAAAGTCTGTGTCTTTGTCCGGCACTTCCTACAACACCGCTCTTTCTCCGTACGCATCAACGGTGGAAGTTTCGGCTCCTTTACACCAGTGCGCGGTGTGCCACAAGGGTCTGTTCTGTGTCCGCTACTTTTTAACATTGTCTTGTTGCCGCTAGCCTGGCACCTGGCCACTATTAAAAGACTTGTATTTCCTCATGTACGCGGATGACATCACTGTATGGACAGTCCATCCAGACCTGCCAAGCCGAGTGCCTCCAGCAAGCGTTAACAGACTGCCAGAAATGGTGCGAGTATGTGGGCCTCACGCTCTCTCAAGAGAAGACTGCTGCACTTACAGTCGCCAACGCTTGGGGCCGTCGCTCCCTTGCAGTATCGCCGATTGTTCTACAACTGAACGGTACCGCCATTCCCATTGTCGGACACCTTCGGGTTCTGGGCTTAGAGATATCGGCCTCAGGGTCGGCAGCTCAGTGGATACGATCTGCTCGACAGAAAGCCGGACAACTGCTCCACCTTGTTCGCCGCATCTCCCAAAAGTCTGGCGGGGCTTGCTGGACGATGGCCCATCTCCTAGTGCGTTCTGTACTACAGCCAAGGCTCGTGTACCAGGCACAGTTCCTGCACGACGCAAGGGAACTGGGACCGGCTGGAGGCTATTAACAGGGCCGCCATGCACACTATTACTGGACTCCCCCGCCTAACACCGATTCCACAGCTCCAAGCAGAAGCCCAACTAAACACGCTTGATGAACTCATTCATCAGCGTCGTTCCGCACGCCTGCTGAAACGTGGACTGGTTCCAGAGGCAGCAGCTCTCGCCGCGTACATGGGCCAGCCGCCGAATACGATGCCAGCCTTTTCCGCCGCAAGGCCGCCCTGGCTGTTCCATCAGGTGACGGACAACAAGCCTCTGACAAGGCTACACGTCCGTACCTCGGGCCCTCACCAGCCTCCAGATACCGTCCTTCATGTCCCTGACTGGGCGCCTGAGACGCAACCGCTGGTTGTCCAGGCTTTTGTGGACGCTGGGGCATACGACTGCTTCGTCACCACGGCCTTGACGTGTCCCTCCTACCCTTCCCTAAATCAAAGCTGCGCGTACGAGTCACTCCGTGCACTCCCAAGCCTGCTAGCAGAACTTACTGCCATTAGGGATGGCCTGCAGGCACTTGCATCGACTTTGACTACTGGGGACAAGCTGGAACTTTACACGGACTCAACGGCAGCGATTTGGGATTTGCGTCACGTTGCGCGTTGTACAAGCTTCGCCGCTCGCATTCACGAGGTTATGGACACTTATCCATGCCCTGTCCGCGTTTCCTGGATTCGCCGGGACACGCTTTCTGCCCACACTGTGGCAGATCGCGCCTGCCACCGAAGAGACCTCCCACGGCCACTACCACTACTTCGAGTATCTACCCTAGAAGAACTGCTGGTGGAAAAAGAAAACCTCCGCCGCGCCACGCGTGCTTTACTTCCACCGCGTGGAACTGACCTCCCCAGTGGGCTCGCTCGCTGGGAGGTGGTCTTGCAGCGGAGGCTTCGAGTTGGGGTGGCGTTATCCCCACCAGTTATTCACGCTTGGCCTGCCCGATACCACGTTCTGTTTGCGGACACCTGCCCCTTCTGTGCGACTCCTGCGCCAGAAGCTGACGTTGAACACCTGTTGTGGACTTGTTCAGGTCTTAGAAACGCCAGAATCCAACACCTCCGAGGCACAGGGCTCCATCCTGGGAGACCCCCCGATCTTAAGCGTTGGATATGGAGACCCCAGTACCGGTCTCTTCTTGGCTTTCTGTGTGCAACTGGTGCAATGTTGTACCTATAAACCTCCCTGTTATGCCGTAGGGCAATCTATCGCATTAAAAAAAAAAAAAAGAAAACCCCAACATTACACAATGGGAGGGCACACGATCTCCAATACATATGCAAAGACCAAATTAACAATGCTGCGCTAACTGAATCAGCACATTCAGATTGTTGTAGATTTGGACTTTGGCTGATTGGACTGTGGACTTTCTATTTGTATAGAAGAAAGCTTTGCATTTCAACAATCTTTCTTTCAAAGAGAGGCATTAGATTTTTTTTTCTTTTTCAGAACTTTTCCTTTAGAGTTCTGGCGATAAAAATAAGATCGGCAACTAAATAATCCAAAACGTGAGAGAATATTCCCCAAGCATAACGCTGTACAAGTGTACCACGATGCATGTTTCAATTACGTTAAACTTGTGTTTACCCTTCCGTTTTGGGGTATTAATTTGTAAATTTTGACAACGGTTTCTCACTGTTTGTTGGTATAAATATTCTGTATTTTTAGTCATTCTGTTCGCAAATAATTTTTCTATTGCACATACAGGCGCTTTATGCTTAGTTTTTTACTGGCATCAGTCATTGCCTCAGGTAGCCAAGCAACCCGTCAAGCGATTGCTGAACGGCTTTAAGCTTACCTAGCTTTCACTCAAAGTGGGAAATCTAATAAATAAATGAATAAGCGAAGAATTTGCTTTTGGGCTTTGGGTGGTACATAATGCAATCACATGCCAGGCGGCATTTTGGCATAAAATTCAAGCACCCATTTCTGTATATGTCTTATGCCACGATTTCCTATTGCAGGTGGTTGATGCGGGAAGAGTGAGGTGGGGGGGTGCTGGCTGTAGACTAGATTCTACAACGCAGTCAAGTGGTGGGAGGAGTCGCACAACCCGCCAAGGCCGAGGCAGCTGTCAAGCTGCACTTCGGCTCATCAGTCTCCTGGAGAAATGCGTGAAGGCAGCTCTGCTCTCTCCATTCCGTCGTTCTGTGGTCTTCTATCACTGGCTCTGTGCCCATAGTGATACAAAAATGATCAGAGCGCCATGAACACCTTGCTGACATGCCCCATCTATTGCTCACGCAACACCAGATGAGTGCACCTTCGGCTTTGCTCTCTCAGCAGCTGCACAGTGTGTATCAACCACCACGTGACCGAGAAGGCACTTGGCACGAGACGGGGTTGTGCGTCACATGTGGTCTTTCCCCACCACTGGAACACACGTAAGGGCTCTAAGCTTGCCACAGCGCAAGTGAGGATGGCATGCGGGGCAATGCAAGTGCAAATGAATGAGCATATGCATACAGGCGAGAGGGCAGCTGCGCTGAAAATTAGTGCATGCTAGTCGCAATTGTCCAACTTTTAGCGCAAGGGTGCTGGATATGCCACTTGCGAAAAACCTTGTCCGTGTGCGAAACCAACCTGTGCACGAGCCTGCCGAGCTAGCAAGAGGAGTGCGCCTGTTTCTAGGCAAGGCCTGGGCATGCACAGATGACTCACTTGTTAACGGAAAAATGCAAAGCAAGATAGAAGAGGATGCGTCGTTCTTGCTTGCAGACAGTCTTGGCACTGCGCTGCTTCATTCAGCTGTCACTGTCCTTGATGAAACCTCTAGTTAACCAGCGTGATCCGGTTAGGTCAGCTTCATAAACAAGACATGCTAAAACATGGGGGAATACCTGCAACACAGCTACAGTAGCTCCCTGTGCAGGTGTGGGAACTGTACTTACGTGCTTGACCAAAATAACCAAGCAAAGATAGTGTTGCAAAGCTTCTCGAGTGCTGTCTAACACGCAATATTGGCCATCTCCTTAAATTTGCCAGTGAATTCAGTATGAAATGTTTTTAAGGAAACAGTATGCTTTCATCATTAATCTGCAGTAACCCTGAACGTAGTGAACCGGAATGAAGCATTTTTTAGAGCCCTGAAGTTCTTAAAACCTTCAACAAGCCTAGCCGCCATCCAAGGTCATGAGCGTACCCAAGACGACATTTGCAGTGCCAAGTTCGGGGCATAATAGCAATGGCAAAGTGTTTCCAGTTTCCAATGAGGTGACGACTTCGTCCCATTTACAGTTCCTATAGTTCTCACCAACACTGCTCATCATCTCGCAGGGCGGCAGTACTTCACATGGGGCTATTCCACTTCTTCCAAAAACAAATGAGCACCTCAAGACTAAATATTTAAACTCGTACGTCCATATGTGAAGGTAGTAATATATGCAGAGGGACTCCAAGTGGACCAAACCCCAAACACCACAAAACATTCAGAACACCCTTTTCTCATCGCTGTAGGCAATACAATGTCGTACGTTTTCGTACACACTGCAGGGAGGTGTTTGGACAAGTTCTGCCCAGCTCAACCTATGCCGCCGCCTGGAACAGTGTGCGGGAGCTTGCTACTCTGTGAAGAGTCAAGCAAGCTACTTGAACTAGCGGGCAAATTGGATTGCATTTGTACAAGCATCATGGACTAGAAAAGAAAAAAAAAAATATATGTTTTTTATCACAGCAGACTTTTCGTAGGAAGATTTATAACGAAGGGGTGCAACATGGACGAGTACGTTGGTTGGTACTTCGGCATGCTCTGTGGAGTTTGTGACCTTTAACCAAGTCCTCGTGTGATCAGCACGTGTGAATGCCACAGTGCCACTTGCAATACTGAGACTGAAAGGCCTGTTATGGACAGAGTCCATAATGGCTCAACCCCACCTTAATGGCATTGCAAGCCTGGCCCAAAAAATGCTGATCATGGGCACAAGTAAACCATTACGTGTTGAACTACCACTTCAGCAGTCATGATTTAAAATCTGTTTTGTCATGATTGACCAGGCAACATAGTCATTTTGCCTGCACTGCACAAACATTGTGTAGCTGGCACAGTCGTTTTGAGGGTGGAAGGTCTAAAAAACCCAACATAGAATGTGTTTCATCAGTTGCATTTCATGCAGTTAGTACTGAACGGCAACATGCACAGCTGATGGAAGTGCGGTACGTTAGACCAACACGCAGCTGATCATTACCGAAATGGAATTAAAGCCTGTCTTCATAGTTCCAAAGGAAGTGCATCATGAGTTATTGGGAAATCCAGGAGAATGAAATAAGTGCTACCGACAGCCAGGGCATGCACTACTGCACTCTGGCTACAAGGTAGCATGCGTCCTCACAAATATCGGCAACCAGACCCTCTCAGGAACAGGAACCAACCCTAGAAGGGATTGGGAAAGCTATGAAGGTATAAATTCGCATTAGCAATGGCACACCCTCGCGGTGGAATCGGCCAAGGAGCTTGGAATCAATTCATATTGGCAGCAACCTTCCTCCAGTGAGTCAGCATTAGCTACAAAAGGGCACGTGTCTTTGCACCGGACCGTCCACAAAGCTAGCCAGCCGTCCGATTCCAGAACTTGGGGCGTATGCAACTTCACTCAGCTCCACCTCAACACATTGCCTTCCAGTCTATCGGTTAGGTAAGTTGCGGTGCATACAGAGTATCTGCAATGATACACAGCACATTTGTGGTGCATGCCAGTAAAACTTGATTTGTTGCTTTTTTTTTTTTTTTTTACTGATGGTTATTAAAGCCACTAAACAGGAGAAGCGAAGACCATTTTGACCAAAGTGGAAATCATTCTACCTGAATCCATTACAGCCTTCTTCTGTTATGTTTTTTTTTTGTCTGGTCACAACATAACAAAAGTGGTCACACAACTACACTGAGCTGCACTAATGGTAGTTCAGAGGAAAGACTGCCACAGGCTACACTTCCGTATCAAACTCCCTCAACACAGAGCAGATGCAGCCAACTTCCGTATCTAACTCCCTCAACACAGAGCAAATGCAGCCACTTCTTTGCACATCAGGCCATATCTGGAGATGTCGTAATCAAGCGCATGTATGCAAGCATAAACGCAACCTCGCTTTGAATGAGCCATACATCCATCGATTACGAGCCCACTGCTTTTGGCAGCCCGAAGCATCTCTCTTCCCCAGCCTGTACTGGCTCAGCAGCGTTTCATTAGCTTGGCTGCACTGGACAGGCCGTGGTTCATCTCCACTGTACCAGAGTTGCCACGTCAATGCACTTCTCCAAAAACTGATGCACTTGCCTTTCCTGAACAGCTGCAAGAGATGTCCTTCCGCACAGCATCTTACGCTGAGGTTTTCTGCATGAAATTCCCGTAGACCCATTGCTATCACGTTGCAATGTTGAAGTGACGATCAAATGTGGACAACTTCAGCTCGTTGCACGGCAACACTCATCTTACCACCTCCATGCCACATTCACAGTGTAGTGGTGAAGTTTGTAATACATAGTAAAGTAACATGCAATGGTCATCAGCCACATGATCACTTACACTGTCTGCCTAGAGTTACAAAATGCAACTAAAAAACTTAAATCTTTTTAAACAAAAAAAACCGTTACACAGATAAATAAAATTCAATTCATGCATTTAACAATTGATCTGAATTATAATACAAATATTTTATAATAGTTGTGAAATAGACAGAAAAACCTACATATCGCTAAAAAAATTTTTAGGAGTAATGCAAGTATATTTGTGTTCAGTTCGGTTATATTTAAAATCATGATGGCAGACCTCTCTTGCTGCTGAATGACCAAATTAATATGGCTTCTACGTACTGATCACTATTTAAAAAATAATAAAAACACATTGTACAAATTGGTGAAATGCATTCCTATAAATAGCAAACACAAGTTCACTTTTCAGGTTTAATTGACGTGCAGACTTCATCATGTAACAAGATCATGCGTAACAGTGGTTCTGTTAGGAACTCGTGCACATCTTTGTTTTAATTCCTTTCACTGCTATTTACAAGGGAGTAAAAGCAAACATCGTTCAATGTATACATACTGACCCACTCTGCAAGGCTGAGTGAGAACATATCGAAGGTGGAAGGGTGCGCTTTGCAGCCTTGCATGAGTATTGATAAAAAAAAAAAAAAAAGGTTAAACTGTAGACTCAACTTTTCTAAAAACAAAAGTGGGAACATCAAAAGCACACCCTTAAAAGAGATCCACCTGTTACATAACATATGGTTAACAAAAATAAATAGACATGCCAACAGGGGAGGGGGCTGAACACCACAGTCTATATTGTACGCACATCAGCAACCACATTAGAGAAGGCAATGTTTTTTTTGAGAGTTTTTGTGCATAAATGAAAAGACAGGATGGGGATGAGAAGCCTGCAGACACTTCTTTTTCTTGAAGAAACGAAGGGAGAGGGGTAGAGAGAAAGAGAGAGAGAGCTGCTGAACAGAGCAGCCAACTGAGTGGGCGAAAATGCGCACGCACGTGAAGGGCAGCATGGCCACGTTGCCTTGTCAACTTTCACCGCTCAGGAGGGCCCCTAGCCATCCAGGCCTACACCATTCACTAAACATGCTCCTACACACTCGAGTCCACATCGCCCCCAGGGGCCTGCAAAGCAGGGCAGCTGCCGTATGCAGCCACTGATGCAGGGAGAGGGAGTGCAGGCACTGCTGAGCAGCACAGCCACGTCCTCCGCTCATGAGTTGGCCTTGTCAGCTCTGCACCGCCGTTGCTCTCACAAGTCAGCCAGGCCCCAAGCAATTCCTTTCTGTCATTTGGACACATTCCTATGCCTTGCATACCTCCCCATTTTCAGAAATTTCACCCCTTTCCTCTAAGGGGAGAAAGAACTAAGGGAGGGGAGAACTGCCACACATAGCAGCCCATGCAGCAGGGAGAGTGTGCAGATGCTGAAGAACAGCGCAACCATGGTCCCCTCTCCTCAGCTGCCCCTGTCGACTGGGCGCTATCACCAGTGGGGGGGGGGCCCCCAGCCAAGCCATGCCCAGGAAAATGTCACTCATTTAGACGCACTCCTATGCACTTGGGTGAGGTCGCTCCCCATCCTCCTGATGGCCTTCAGGCTTTTTCGACTCCAGCTCAGCCGCATCCTCCTTCGAACAGTTTGGCTCGTCCACATCCATGGCCTCTGGACGGGTGGCCACAGTGTCATCGTCCTCGTCCTCCTCCTCCTCTGAGCTGTCCTCCTCGCCAAAGTCCGACGTGTGAATTACTATCATGCCATCAAAGGAGCACAGACACCGGTCGCACTTCTCAATGTGGCACACGCGAACACGGCAGCGCCGCATGTGCTTCTCCTTCAGGTGGCTGGTCAAGTCCTCAACGTCCTCCTTGCAGGCCGCACACCAGCTGCCCAACTCGGGGTCTGCCGCAGGAGCCTCCCTGACGGTGGGGGCCTCTTCTACTGGGTCGGGAGGAGGGGCAGGCGCGGCCACAGGCTTGGGCACAGGCTTCACTGGCACACTGGTGGCTTCCTTTGGCTCAGGCTTGGGTGCAGACTTGGACAGGATGGCCGGCTTGACGGGGGCTGCCGGAACCGAAGGTGGGGCCACCGTTGGCCGCTTGGCCGGCCGCTCTTCCGAGGCAGCGGTAGACGAAGAGCGCTTCATTGCGCCACTATGCACCGTGTACACGTGCGTCTCGAAAAGCTTGTAGAGGTTGAACGTTGCTGTGCACACAGTGCACTTGTAAGATAGGTGAGCCGGCTTCAACACCACACGGTGCACCTGCACAAGGAATCAGACAGTACCAGCAAATGGTGAGACTCGCATAGAAAAAGAGAGAGGGAAAAACAAACGGCACTGTAAATGTCCCATAGAAATTGGTGAGGAAGCAACGTGAACACAGGTGATCGGTGGACAGACTAATTTTGGACTTTGAGGGGAAGAAAAACTACCTAGAATACGGGAATGGTCTGTACAAGGGTACCAAACAAGTCCACATTTCCTAATGTAAACGCTTGTCACCCGTGTCCACTTTAATGCAAACCCTTTTTGATTCACACACTGAAGAGCGGGAGCTAGATTTACAAAGTCTTGATAGCTATACTGCACATTGTGGCAGCATTCCCTGCCAGAACGTCCAGACAAATTCTTTTCCTCAGAGTTAACTACCGATTGATTGACTGTTTGATAGGGCTTAACGCGTCGACGCTACACAAGCGATGAGGTGCACCATAGTGGAGGGCTCCAGATTAACTTTAACCACGTGGGGATCTTTTAACTCTTTTGTTACCGCGAGAAATTGACCGATTTTTGGATGTCTAAGAAAACATTTTTCTCTGCTAAAACATTGGTTAGGCACTAATTACAGGAACACAAAATGCAGATGATTTAATGCTCTTTCCAATAACACCAGTTTTTAAAATGTTCTTGTACATCACAGATGCGAAAAAAACATCGAAATCAAAATTTTTGTCGTGTTGTCGAAGAAAATTATAAAAAAGGATTGTATAAACAAACCACCCGTAGCAGAAAAATTTCTGATATACATTTTTTAGGGAAACATTTCAAAAACACGTCCTAGAAAAAATGTTGACTTGCGGGGAACAGTTTGTCAGATATAAAAAAATGTTAGCACGTGTGGTGCCCGTGCTATGCGGTGAAGCCAAACCTCCATTTCAAAATAAGCGATTTCGGGTGGTTCCCTGGAAGAAATGTGGTCATTATCAGAGGCACTAATTTGTCCCCACATGACATTAGAACATCTTGTCAATGACTGTCTTTGCGTTTACGGTCAGCACAGTATTCAGGACAAGCACGCGATATAGAAAAACATTCGTGCAGTTGAAAACGAAACTCCATGGTTGATGCTTGTTGACGTTCATTTCCAGTTATCTCTCAAAACGTACACTTGTGGTTTAGTATCACCTTCTGAATCACTATTGTAGCTTCGCTTGCAGGAATGAGGTGCAATGCGCTAGAATCTTGCCCGCAAACTTTGGCCGAGTTGTTGCGCAATGAAGGAGTTCAGCACTACGAGCCTCCTGCATTGCAGCACCACCTAAAATTTTTGAAATGAAACAATACCAAACCTGTAGAAGACTCCGTCCGAACAGACAGTTCAAATAAGGAGGAACACTAGACCTCCGGAGATACCCTCGTATGGAAACGAACAGCTGGCAGTGTGTAAGGCCGGTTTAAAGCGCTCTCTCGTCGGAACTGATATCTGGTGACTGGGTGTTATCTTTTGACTTGCATTCGAAGTTCTTATCACAGAAATCGGGTTAGGGTTGGATGAAATCAGCAGCGGCATGCATTTTTCGAGGATCAGTAGTGGACGCTAAAGGTGCATGGCAGGTAGGCTTGAAGTTAGGTAACTGCAAAGTAGAGCTAGATATAAATTTCGCGATGCAGAGACGAAACCGAAACTTGTAAACTGTTTGTGAATGGCCCTGTGGTAAGTAGGATTACAACACAACTTAGAACAACGTGCTCAAAGGCAATAAAACTACCAAAAATCATAAAGTAAACTGCAAATAGCCACTGATTGATATCTTCAGGCGATTTCGGGGATTATTGTGCAAACCTGACGATTGAAAATTGTCTTCTGAGTCACCATTCGTGCTCTGATAACAAAAACCAAACGCTGATGCAGAGTAATTACGAGTGGCACGCATTTTTCCTTTGTAGCAGCGACGCGCGATGACTACGCCCCTTTCCCACACCCAGGTGATGCAAACGCGTGTCAAAAATCACGTTTTTGTTGCAAAAATGAAAACAAAACCGATTTTGAAAGGGCATTTTCTGAGCTAACTCCAAATAGCTTTATTTGTTCCAGAAACGCCTGGAATGCTATGAAAAGGGGCTCCCAAAGTATCGTTCAAATTTAACGATTTTGAATAGGCTCGGTAACAAAAGTTAACGTGCACCGAAATCTCAAACCCACAGGCATTTTTGCTTTTCGTCTCCATCAGAAAAGCGGTAGCCGCGGCCAGGAATCGAACTCGCGTCTTTGTGACTGCGACGGGTAGTTATTAACTACTATCATTATTGTGTTGCCGTTTCCGTGGCACACACATGCAGTGACAAAATAGAGCACAGACCTGGCTCATGTGGGCAACCAGCTTGGAGGCGTAGATGCGGCCACACACAGTGCAGCGGCCGCCGTCCTGGCCCGAGTTGGCCAAGTCTTGCATGTTGGACGTCACAAGACCGTGGGCGCCAAGCAAGTGGCGCTCCAACCCTTGGTCGGTAAAAAACCGCCACTGGCACTTCTGGCAGTTGAGGGGAGGACGCGAGGCAAGCATCTTGGGATGGATCTTCACCTTGTGGATCCACTGCATGTGCGTTCGCAGCTGCTCCAGGTCCTTGATGTAGCCATCACAAATCTCACAAATGACGAAGGCTGCCCCCGAGCCACTGGACTCGAGAATCACGGGTGTCCGTGGCCGCTGGCCTGGCTGGTTCTGCGGGGGCTGGCTCTGTGGGGGTGGCGCCCCAGGGGCACGTGGAGCGGGCCGGTTGGTGCTGCTCCCATTGTTGGAGGAGGGTGCCGGGGCACGGGCCAGGGTGACAGTTAGCTGGGGGCTCCCGTTGAGCAGCGGAATCACCTCCGAGCCACCCCCGACCACCTGGAACACCTGGCTGGACGTGGGTGCGGGCTGGATCAGAGCCAGCCTCGGGCGGCCACGGCCACGGTTCAGCGAGGCAGCCGACGCTAGCTGCTGGTAGAGCGGTGGCGCCACCGTACGGGGCCCAGGCAGTGCTGGGGATCCATTCCGGTTTAGGGTGGCGGTGTAAGTGCGATTTTGAGTGCCCTTAGCCTGAGGTGCAGCATTGCCCCCGAGTGCCAGGAAGAATTTTTCGTAAGTCTTAATGTCATCTATAGTGATGGGTTTGGCTGTAACACCAGGAGGTTGGAAGTCTCCCGACGGCAGCTGGTTCATGTTATTGTTGAAATATTTCTGGCAACGGTTCACGTGACCACTAGCCTTGGTTTTGAGGTTCGTCTCAAAAGGGCAAAATGGGCATTCGTAGAACTGCGGCGGTGGCTCCATGGTTGGGAGTCTGTTGTGGATTGCCTCCATGTGGAATACTATAGCCTTGGCGTCGCGTGTCACAAAGGTGCAGAAACTGCACTGAAGTTCTCGGCGAGAAGTGAAGTGCGGTGTCAGTAGGTGGCCGTCCAGGACCAGGCTTGATTCAGTCTTGAAATCGCACACCCGACAGGGTTTCGCTTTGAAAGTGTACGGGGCATTTGCAATCTTGGATTGCTGGTGGGCCTCAATGAGTTTTCGGTGCTCATCTATCATCTCTTGCGTACGACCACCTGCCTTCTTCATTTCACGCTCCTTAGTCCGTATAAGGTCCCTGTTAAATACTTCCACTGCTCGGCTCAGGCCTAACCCAATAAGAAACTCTCCAGCCGTGCTTCCAAAGAAGTCGGCGACAGAGCTGCCACCTTTTCCCAGTGGTGGCACTCGCTTCTTTTCTGGCTTCTTCTCACGAGCTGCGCCATTCTCCGTCAAAAACCGGTCAGGTTTCTTAATTAGTAGTGGAGTAACTAAGGATGGAGCTTCCAGCAGGGCCTCAAGCTCTTCCATGCGAAAATCGCCAGTCTTGGGCATGGTCACTGGCACATACTTGCCAATTTTGACATAACGACGAAGAAACTTGGGCAGTCCAGGCTTGACTTTTCCCTCTTCATCTGCTCCTTCATCTTCGCTCTCCTCCTGCTCCTCTGGCTCTTCTTTTGCTGCCACTTCTTTGGTAGTTTTGACGTCCGAAGAGTTGTGCGATTCCTCTGAGGGCACAGAGTTCTCTTCTGGGACACCGTTGCGGCCTGGCTCAGGGCTTGCTGAATCCACATCATTGCTGTCATCCGGTTGGGACGCGAGGCTGCCATCTTCCTCCGCCTTGGCACTCTCTGCTGCTCCCTCCATCTTCTCAGCACTGTTCAGCAAAGAAAACAGCAGTGTGACCTTACTTGAGGCATAACACGCAAGGCAGCCAGCCCACAGATCCCAAAGGATATCAGGGTAACAAGCTTAAAAGGTTATTTGATGCATGCAAATGCATGATACTGCCCTTTCTCCTGCAGACCCATTCGAATCCAAAGTTGAGGCTGTAAGCTGTGAAAATGACCGAGCCAATTCTGATTATTCTTTCTTTCTGTTAAAACTGCTTGCAGAAGCTCACCACTGATAAGAGCACACTTGTTAGATCTCAGGACTGCCAAGTGTTTAAACAGGACAAAGAAAGGAAGGTATCTCCAGAATTTGGCCCCTGATTGAATCACCGAGACAGCACCAAAGCATGTTAGGTACTGTGGCACTGCAACATTAGCTCATTAAGCTACATAAAGCACTTTTTACTCATTTTAAACAATACAGCAGGCCACAAATGGGTTCAAGCACAGCTAGGCTCAAGCACATCACAAGTCAGACCAATTATATAGTGATTACCACGGATCACACATTAGAAGCAATACAGATCATATTCAGGCAGAAAAACAAGTTGCACTTCAAACAGGTTTTAAATAGGCTTCAGTAGGATTTCAGGTCAGAATAATCTGATGTGGCTACAAATCTGATATACTCGGAATTAATTGTGAAGGTAATGACAGCCCTTAACTTTTCAGAATGATACTGGCAAGATGTTATAAAATTTTGGTAAGACATAATGTAAATATTCAACACTTTCGAAAGCTGAGTCGGAACAAGAAGTTTTTCACACAATCCCAATAAGAGGTTTATAGCCTCATGCCCTGGTATGGTGGCGACACCGGCGCCTGAACTAGCGCCACCTCCGGCTGGTGGTGGAATTAAACGGAAGTTGACATTGCCAGTGCGCTGTCCCCGCACTGCCCCAGCAACAATATGATGAATGATTGTTCAAACCAGGGGGCTCGTTTCAACAGTTTTAGAGAGATAGAAAATGTTGGCACATTCTTTATAAGAAAACCACAAAAAGTGGTCTCCAGCTACATGCCACAAACAATGTTTACTGCACCTGGGACGAGCTTGCGAGCGCAACGAAGTAGCCATCCGATGTCTCCAGCAACAGTGTTGGGCACATTACAAGTGTGGGCTACGACTTTTATTTAGGCGGGTACAGTGAATGGTTGAGAGTTCTGTTGTAAACACACGGCACACGCATCCCTGCATTAAGATTTCAGCGAATCGAAGTGAAATAGTCGGGGCAAGCTTCACATGCAAAGCCAGGTGTCATGGCTCTGTAAACATGCTGATGCAGTTGCTATGTTCGTCAGCTCATAACTGAACACCGGGACCACTACTGTGAGCCCACTTTCAGCATTGACATTAGCGCTAGTGTTTCCCCTGTCTGCATCAACGAGTCGTGTGAAGTTAGCCGCATATATTTATGTCGAAGCAGCCACCGCTGCCACACGGGCAGAAGCTCCGCGCGTACACGTTGAAAGGGGTAAGCAGCGATGAGCACCATAATACAGAAGAGGAATCAAACATAGATTGTTAACACATAAGCGAAACGTAATATTAAAATGCTCGGCGGCCGCGTCAGTGTGACCACCGTATACGGGCAGTGTTTTCAAGCACAGAAAAAGCTTATTACGCTTTTAACAAACTTCGGATATAACGAATAAATTCATTGTGACGGTCGAGTTCTTTATTAGTGGGCTCGACTGTAGATAGTTTTAGAAGAGTAGAAATAAGATGGAACTCCTTCTCCACCAAGCGCGGCTTGTCTTTTCTTCTTTCCCAGTCCTATGCAAATTGATCTCGGCACAGACTGAGCATGCCAGATAAAAGCTAGAATAAAAGTTATGAGGAAACCTAAGCACTCATTATGATGTAGTGAATGCGAAAGCATTATTGTGCAAATATGGAACGTGTCCCCTCATTACCATTATTTGTTTCCGCTAGCGTCTTTTTTTTTTCCCCGTTATTATTACCGACAGCCTTCGCTAGAGCCACTAGATCAGGTTTGAGAATATCGGCACTATTTTCTCTCAATGTTGAATGCCATTGGTTGAACCGCGTCACGACATTTATGCTTACCCCGGAAGACCCATGGGCACAGACATTTTGGTGCCCCGGTGTTGCTGCGTGCGCGCATTCAATAAATCGTGATTTCCGGAGCGCAGTGTGGCTGTATGACGCATTGAAAGTGAGTTTTTAAGCCCCAGACAGAGTATAGCTATGCCGTGCTACTCTGTACTGGGCTGTTTCAACCGGCCGGAAGGTGGAAGAGGCCTTCTTCGCTTTGCACTGGGAAAGAACAGTGGCCTAGCATAACCCACAGCCACAAGAAAAGCATAGCATATTTAGTGGCTCTAGAGTAACCTAGAGCCACCAAATAAGCTACGCTAGCGTAACCAAGCCTGACCCTGTCGCACCGGCACGCTGTCTTGAAATCCTCGAAAAATAAACACAGCTGTCAAGGTTGCCAAGCGGCACCCAGACCAATTCCGCCCGTCAAGGTTGGCCACAATTGGGCGCATAAGCTGGCCACCCTGGCGACAGGCACCAAAATGACAGCCAGCGTGCACCAGTGTTGTTACTCTAGCCTTCGCCAATGCCCTTGTTAAGCCTGTATCTACAATTAACGTTGCTAATGCTAATGCTTTCACATTAAAGAACAAAATACATCTTTTGCAGCTTTATGCACCCTCGCCAGGATGTGAGTCTACATGGAGTCTGCAGCTTGCCTGGATGGATAGCTAAAGCCTTCAAGATTGCTAAGCCTGGTCAAGCAATAGCAAATGCCCGGGCAGTAAGAAACACCTCTGCACCCATTTCCAAGTGACCCAATATCAGTAATTTGTTGACACCATAGCCAACTATGACACCACTACCCTAATCACTCCATACCAAGAGAATGAAGCCCACACAAGCTTCACTAGTTGCGGTTTTTCCTGTCCCTTCAACAAGTACGTGCCGCATTAACAGCCAAGAAGCACCCCCAGGTCTATTCCTACCCGCTTCCCTTTCAACCTACGTTTGGTGGTTCTGCTCCCCCGGATCCTCGACTGTGCCGGTCGGCATTGCCTCCGTTGGCCCTTCCTCTTTAGTGGACACCATCTTTGGTGCAGGAGCCTGCCTGGAAAAAACAAAGCAAAATAAGCTGCTTCCAACCGCTTTAACATTCCCAGCTGCAGATGTTCAGCAAGGCAACTTCTAATTCGAATAGTCTGGTTGGGTAGGTGGGAACAAGAAAACAAAGAACTCCAAACATAAGGTAGAAACGAGGAATTTGAACATTCCAGAACTAGCTCATTTCCTTCTTCAGGGGTGACTGGGCCATGTTGCAGCAGTACCTTAAGGACAAATGGCAAAAGGTGGCAAGGTGTAGGCATGAAAAAAGCCACTGCAATGGAGACAGCACATCCACACTATTTAAATAGTGTTTGGCATAGCTTTTTGGGCTGCCCTTCGGAGCACATTAGGCCCACAAGTACAAAAATTTATCTTTTTTTTCCTGCTCTGCTTTAAGGCACTGAGAGCGTGAAAAGAAAATTGGAAAGCTGCTGTTGCGTCTGCTCATTTGTGGCCAACATAGCTGCACTGCATAGTCCCCGCTAGGGAATGCTGCCGAGTTGCCACTGAGCTCGCCTTTGCATGTGCACGCACAAGCAGGGCAGTCATGCAGCACGCACTCACAGCAGATGTCCTGGTGTCTTTGCATGTGTTGCTTGCATTAAGTAAAGAACAGCGCTTTTCTTTTTTTTCCTAACACAAGCGAAGCTCATTTGCCGGAGCTCAGCACCAATTTTCTATGTAGCAGTGGACGTGTACCCCGCCCAGGAGCAGAACAGCAAAACAACAGGAGCAGGACAGAAGCAGAACAACAGAGACCTTGCAGAACAGAGACCAGGAGCACAGCAACACAGAGACCTTGCATCACAACATCAAGTGGAATCATGAGAAAAAATGGACCTTTTTCCAGTAGCGATCTGCGCACGCGCGGGCTGCCGGTCCGCCATTCTTGGCAGGCGCCTCGGGCAAAATAAACAAGCGCGCCCCTCGGTTTTCTGCGTAGGGAGCGGCTATAATCTGCACGTTTTCTTTTTTTTCTCTCTTTGGACTCCTCGTAGTGGGATCGTACCTGCATACAATAATGGCTTCCTAAGAAAAGGGGCGAAGTCGCTTGAGACTGACCACGCTTCCAGCACATGGGTGCCAGTGAGGGGGTTACGAAAATGAAAAAAAAAAGGGGGGGGGGGGGCGCTTCGAACACGGCAGATTAGTCACGAGAACGTTCGCCTGCTACCGTGATATTCATGTGAAAGGTGCGGGTGACGGGTCAGTGCGGGAGGGGCAGCAGGACCAGGATATTTTGTGCACGAGTTCTCCGAAAGCCAAACTTTCTTGGGGGTGTGCCTTACTGCCATTTTTAGTTCACCGTGGCGGCCGCTAGAGGGACCGGTACTGGAAAAAGGTCCATTTTATACTCAGTTCCATGCAAAGACCAACTCTGCTGACACTAGCCACCTAATAGAGAAATACTGCAGCCTCATCACATGACTCAGACATAGCTGTTGAGAATGGTACGTAAAAAGGCAACACAGTATATTTAATACTATCACAGCAGGCACAAACAGTTTCCAATGTACAGCACAATTAACGCCTAAAACTTCACACAAGAAGTTGCGCTTGAAATTATGGCAAAAAGCTGCTAGAAATGCCATCTTAGTCATTTGATGGCAGCTTGTGGTTTTGCCACTAGCAATCAACTCTATATTTACAGAGTTGATTGGTAAAGTTGAGTTCTTTGCAGCACATGCGCTTCTGTGTGCATGTGTGGTCTGTTTTCTCCTTATTTTAATCTTTGTAAACCTAAGCAGTACAGCACAGCGTTAAACCTAAGCAGTACAGCACAGCATTTCCACAGTTCAGATGTGCCCACTAGCCCACAAGCAAGCACTCCTTGATTTCATAGACAGTGAGGCCTGCAATTATTTAATCTGGCAAGTACCTACACGTATAAAAATTCCATGGAACATTTGAAGTCCCCGCTACCAGCTCACAGCATATGTGCACAACCCATCATTCCCTTCACTACAGTAAACTGTTTTATGCCGTGTGCCCTTACACACACAGCATGAAACAGCCTTAACAGCCATGATGCCCTTTCCATTTGTGTTCCAAATGATTGTTTCTCATAATTTAGTGATGGCACACGTAAGTGGCTTTAGAAATTGTGTGCCAAAGCTACAACTGGGGCTATGAGGTATGCTGTTGCAGAGGTCTAAAGATTGATTGGGAGCATCTGGGTATCGTTAATGCGACATGAACTATCACACACAAGAGGCACTTTTGTTCGTACCTAACCACATCGCATTTCCTCTACCCTCTATGTGCATTAGCATCAGCAGACTGCACTGGCCCAAAATGTGCCGTTTAGTGGTAGCAATAGAGATATTTTCAAGTTATGTGTGAAGAATAACTGATGCGGTCCATAGGCCCGAACTTTGCTAGCAAGAACGGCTAGCTGCACAAGGGGTGGCATGATGCAAACAGCCCTATCGAGAGCTTTGAAAGCCAACCTGCAACTTGCGATTGCAATATTAACCATAAGTGATATAAAAAATGTGAAAAATTATTAAAACAAGTGATTAAAAAGAAAGCACGAAGTACTGCTGTATGGACAAGAGGCAGCAACAGCACTCCAAACCACTGATAAATTCACGCTCCCATTTCGTAAAATTTGCCTCGACAACCAGGACAGCGTATGCATGCATGCAGAGACAAACCATTCGTAACGGCCCCACTTATAACAATTGTGTTTAGCCACATTGCCAGAAGAATGCAAACAGACAGCAGCCCTAAATATGCATGCATTGCACACTATGAGCATGCAGCTGATCCCACAGACCACAGGGAAAAAAAAAAAAAAAGCCTTACCAATAAGTTTATGCTACCCTCTAGGCCATGGTTTCTCAAAGTGGGTTCCGCGGAACCTAGGGGTTCCACAGGCCCCCTCCTCGGGGTTCCACGAGCCACTGATAAATATTCCCTCGTTCCGCACTCGCCAAGTAACTTAGAGTAGTAGTAGTAGTAGTAGTAGTAACTTTATTGGAGCTCGAGGCGTTTTCAGACGCCAGACGGAGCGGTTCCCAGGTCGCGGGAACCGTATTGGGCCAGCAGCTCCTGGCCCCTGGCCGTCAGCGCGAGCTGGGTCGGCAGGGCGGGGCTGGACCGCAAGGTCTCCCATCGCTCGTGGAGTGGGGTAGGGGGGGTGGAGGGAGGGTACGGCGAACCCGAGGTGCTATCGATCTAAGGAACCTCCATTACGATGCCCAAGTGTCAGTAAGCACATCTCAGTGCACAACACAAAGGCGCGAGCTGCGCAGAAGCTTGTAGTCAGCCAGACTCCGAAAAAGGGCCATGTGGTTAAAACTATTGCACTTAAATCTTGGCCTCACATTACCCCCCTGCACATTTCTCCTGTTTGAAGGTGGGTGCCGCTAGTGTACGCGCTCGCATAAAGTCGATATTCACGAGCAATAAATTCAAAAGCAAGCAAGCTTGCTTCCTTTTGAATTTATTGCACGTGAATCTAGGAATGAAAAATGGCGAGGGGGGGGGGGTCCCTGGCACTTAACGGAGCTTAGCAAGGTTCCCTGGAACCAACATGCCTGAGAACCCCTGCTCTGCTCTAGGCTAAGGCTTTTCATCGTACATGCTTAGAGAGGCAACGACCAATTTTTCAGACCTGACGAGGACGAAGAGGCCATTATATCAGGCCAGCTGAAAAAGCAATAATATGCTTGTGGGTGGTTCTAATATAAAGAGGAGAAGTAAGGAATACGTGTGCCCTTTGGACTGTGGGAAAGAGGGAAGAAAGGAAAACCACAAGTCTGATAACAGCAGCTTTGCAAGCTAAGTGCCATCAAGACAGCGAAGTCGCTTTCTTGTTCAAAAGCAGTGTTCACGAGCAGTACTTTCTCTTGAAGCATGGACGACAGTTTGAAATGCGCCACCGCTGTTGTCCTTCTGGGCTATTTCGCAATGCTGATAACAAGGAGGCCTCTCCTGCATTACAAGACACATGCGCCAGGTTGTAGGCCCCCTCATTACCAGGGGGCCCTGAGTGACCGGGGACCCATAGTGATTGGACACGAACGTCTTGCTGCTGATCCCTTGCGACACAGTACTTCAAGGAACCGAGCCAGGGTGGCCCAGTGAGAGCTTGGATCATGCTAGCATTGTCGGTGTAAGTAGAATCGTCTTAGCGTCCAAAGGGATCACTTCTGATAAGCCAAGGGTCCAACAAAGGCTACTTCTATTGCCTGCAGTTCAAGCGCAGTAGGTGTCTCCTCGAGCTTGTAGACGTGTGCCAGGAATCATTCACATGTTGCCTAAGGTCCTCGAAAGTGCCTGACATAGAAAATGGGAATTTATTATTACCACGGCCAGCGTCGGAGAGCTATTATATAAGCATCTGAATTTTCACACAGCCCCAATAGCAGCTCAATGCCTGGATACAGGGTGCCCTTATGAGGCAAGACACACAAAAAGTGGTGCACACCTGGAGCATAGATTGACAAGTATTTGCTTTGGAAACATATTGCATGAGTAGCAACATTTCCCTTTACTTTTTGCAAGTTTCGTGAGTGAGTAACTGTCCATATTCTTAATTGATAATTTTATCACTAACATTGCCATAAAAAAGGTAAATTGGCTTTCAAGACACTTTAAACTGCTGTTTCCTATGTGCTACCCTTGCCTGGCTGTTTTTACACTGGTCTTTTTCCTGTGCTGGCTGTTCTACTTTTCCTTTAGAGAGTGCACAAAATATGAAAAAAAAAAAAAAATTACATGGCAGTGTGCCCGCACCATGACTAGGGAGCCTACATGCCTCAATGCCCTGCGGCAGACCGTGGAGAAATAAAACTCACGTGCGCCCCTAAGCCCCGCTCAGTGTCAAAATGCCAGAGGCACTGAAGCGCCACAGGTGGATACAATGCTGGAGCCAGCTGCCAGTCATGGGCACGCTACCCATAAAAAGTAACAGTGTTACAGTTCCCGTTACCCAAGTAGCTGTTACAGCAACAGTTAGAGAGTTTCAAAAAGTAACTAGTTACAGTTACAAGTAACTGAGTAACTAGTTGCCGGTAACGCGTTACTAGTAACTAGTTACTGCCCAAGACTACCCAAGCTGCAATGCCTGGGTCACCGTGCACGTCACGGAAAGACAGATTTGTACTCCAAGGGCAGCATGAAGATGCACTTTTCTTTCTCACCACTACCAAAAGTTGTAAGGTTTAGGCAAGCTACTGCGCCTGCTTGCTAGTAGCTTTATAGCTTGCTAGTAGTACGACCAGCCTTACAGATAGCGACCTGCCCATCGCAGCCAGCGTCAACGGGAACCAGCGTGCCGAAAAACTGCCGCGTAGGGCCGGCACATTCCGTCAGGTGAGGCTAGGTTTATTCCCCAAACTCACCAGCTTCGCTTCTCTCGCTGTGGGATCTGCAACTGCTCGCATAAAAAGTAGCCATCGTACCAATGAATGCCGACTGTACAGATTACTACCTATAAAATTGGCCAGCAAAGAGAATTAATGATTAAGTCTAGACCGGTTTCTCAGCTACGCAAACACCACTGTACACAAGTAAACCGCACTACTACCATGTCTACCAGCACAACTGGCATTTGTTTTACTTTTGAGAATTTCCATTTATTCAAAGATTCTGAAAGTTTGTCAACTTTTACTTTACGTAGAGGAGCTTTCTTTTGACGTGAAGCTCATCTATGCACACATCAAAGTTCACGGCGAAGGCTCAAATTTGTATAAACACCCCAAAAGGGCCATTCTTTGCGTGGAGGGGCCATCATTCTTATGGGAAAACAACGTTCTTCCAGCAAAGACAGCACTAATCGACAGCACCCATTTGAGCAGCTTGGCAGTTTCACCATAACTGGGGTGCAACGCTTGTAGGAGCTCCCTCAGGATGGCTTACAAGACCAAGAAATGGCAAAATTGGGTACGGCAGCCGGCCCCAGTCAATGCTTGTGGTAAGAACCAGTTGTTTTCAGGATACCTTTTTGAGCCCCTGCCCCCATACCGAAGCGGTGGGAACCTGGTGAAAACAAACTGGCTTTACTGTGTGCCTACTGGGCTTGCTCAGCTGTACGCAATAAATACCATTTCATACGATATGTTCACTGAAAATACAATGGAAAAATGTTTCAGGATCTTTCAGCATATTCTTTCATGAAAACAATTCTTTTGGCTCGGCTTGTCGTCGAGCTTATAGATTTTGATTAGGTTGACTATGACCTACAACCTTGGTATCACACTCACTGCAGCTACGTTTTCAAGAATCACTATTCAGGCTGCGACTACACTTCCTCCACCGAAGCTGAAGGCCAATCAAGACTGCGCAAGACATTTCTGACGCATGCTCGTTTTTTGTTGTTATACTCGTATTATGCGTCATAAGCCAATGGGAATTGACTGCACGCTGAGTGCATCCTCCTGCTTTTCCTTTTTCTTTTGATGCACTATATGAAACGGTGCACACAAAGTGCTTTTCCTGTTTACTTTTTTATCCATGCTAACAACATGGGCTGAACATTTTGGGGGTTTTATTGTTTCGGATCTATCACCACAAGCCAGCCTAGTTGGAATTGACGCATCTCGACGAATAGCGCACACAAACGGAGGCATGAAAGGAAAAATGAACAAGCACTTCAGATGTACGTGCGTTATCGAACGCGTAGAAAGCCACGGAATGCATTAGCAGAAGGTTAGCAGCTATGCACACTTTTTTGCTGGTGACATCCGCGTGGGCGCGCTTTAGGTGGGCGCCAGCAGCGTCGTGCTTTTGCCAACCGAGCAAAGTAACCATTTCACATTAAAAAAAAAACTCTTACTTAAAGGGGCCCTGCAGCACTTACCATCGACTACTCATAATGTATTTTGGCGTAAAGTTGATTGCCCCAGCAATCTCCTCCCGCAAGAATTATGAAAATCCGTTCACTATCACCGAAACTACACGCGATGAGAAATCGCTCATAATTGTTCCCTCTCAACTCGACCGTGGACAACGCGACAAAAGCTGCGCGCTCTCTCCCGGAGAGGGGAGCGACTCGCGGCGTTCTCTTCGACGGCCTTCAATATATCACAGGCCAGGGGTTTTTATCCTCTTCTCCGCAACGTGAAGGAGTCTATATCCGGTCTGGGGCCACAAAAAAGCAGGCATGGCTGCCTGCTCTCAAGCGCGCGCTCAGGCTGGTAGGGCATTTTTGAAGCAATAAACATTTGTTGTCAAGTGGTCTCATTAAAAGGGGAGTATTGAGTTTGTCACCCAAACTCCACGGGCACTCAAAACACAAAAGAAACGCCAAAACTGTGTGTACAGGTTTAGACATAGAAGAGGTTGGTACACAGCGCCGACGACGGCGGATCGTCACACGAAATGCGAGAAATAAGCCGCGCAGTTGACCAGCGACATCCAATAGGACAGCCATGGTGGCCTCAATGACATCGTTTAGGCCATGCCAGGAGTGCATAATGAAGAAAAATGAAGAGAGCGCGGTTGGTTTTTCCACGTCTTTCCCAGCGATTTGCGCGCTCACCGCTTCACGTGCATGTGTAACATTTGGCTAAGGTATTCTTGGCAGTGTGATCTAAACGTAGCGCAGGTTTACTTGCATTGCTCAAAGAGTGTTGCAGGGTCCCTTTAAGCAAACCGTCGAGCCCACAGAAGGTGTGCACTTCCCTCTGGGTGAATCGGCAAAGACTGACCACAATGAGCAGAGAAAAAGACAAAATAACGATACCTGGTCAAGCAAACTCATATACAGCAGAGCAATGGGGATCAAATGCAGCACCACCAGCCGGTGCAGTGGCATCGGAAAGAACTAAAAAAGCCAAACAAGAAATAACAAATTCGGCACGTAGAATCTCTCAGCATGGGCAGGTCGCTATCTATAAAGCCGATCGTGCTAGTACCCTACTTGTACCAACGCTGCATCTGGCCGAAACACAGCGTTGAAGCAGACCACGCTTTGCAACAACACATTGCTCGTTACAAACAGCTGCAATTGTGTATAATCCCAACCACCTTTTTGTATTTCACTCAATTTTTTTTTTCCCACAAAGAATGGTTGCAAAAGAGGTGGCACAATGAAGACAGCTGTATCAGTTGTTATGGAAATCAATCTGCAACTTTGTGGCCACAATATTGACCATAAAAATAATAGTGTCTAGAGTTATGCCCGACGGAACCCAGAATTGAAAACTAAAGTTACATCCGACAGAACTTTAAGCCAGAGTCTAGAGTTACGTCCGGTTTAACTTGTAAATGATTGGAGTTACATCCGACGGAAATAAAAATTAAAGGTACGCCGGACGTATCTCGACCCCAGATGTTAAAGATACGTCGAACGTACGCAGACCCCAAAAATCTTACGATACACCAATATGAAGTCCCTGCTCCGTTGGAGGGACTTTACGTCGGACATAACTCGATGCCCAGAGGGTAAAGAAAGGTACGGCGGACTCACAGTGCAGGCCCGTCCGACACACCCGCAGGTGTATCCTGAAGTTGTGCTATGTGGTTCCCTTGGTCGCTCGATTGTTCGTCTTGTTGGGCGTCTGTTGGTGCGACCCTGCCTGGCTTTACTCGTAAACACAAGTCCTAGGGTCGAATCCCCCTGGTTTTCTTTCCTTTTTTATTATTTTTTGAGACAATGACCATTGTTATGCATTTTTCTATAATTTTTATAAGATAAACGTTCTTAGGTGCCAGCCGCCACTCGTAGGTTTTCCCCCCGCACGCAGAGCGAAAAAAAGAGGACCCATCTGTAGCTTGTGATCTATGTCTGTGTTCTTTTAATCAAGTCTGTGCTTCCTTGACCAGCCAAAACAGTGTGTTTAATCGGCACAACCCACAACTGTGAAACATTCACTCTGTGTGCACTGTAACAAATTTAACTTTCGTTCCTCTTTCATAATGAGTTTATGGTCAGCCTGTCCTAAGTTCCCGAAAATTAAACCATGTTTTTTTTTACACTGTGTGGACCGTAAGCTAAATGATACCGCTCCACATCAGCTTCCAAAAATCGAGTGATCGTTGCAGTGCTTCGTGTAATGAAAAGCAGCGCAATACGTACCACTGCCGTCCATCTTCTAAACATGATGCAGAAATGCATAGCAATGGTCATTGTCTCAAAAAAAAGTAAAGAAAATTTTCGGGCTGGGGATTTGAACCTAGGACTTCTGTTCACGAGCTCGAGAGGGTACCTCGTCGCCACGAAGCCAGACTACATCCCATCTTGAACAGCTGCTTAACAAGACGAACACTTGAGCGACCAATATCTCAGTGGTAATCTCGTCCGATGTAAATCGCATGAGATCACACAGGAGGCTCTTCCTCCATGGCACCGGATTTGCATTTCCAGAAAGAACCACATAGCACAACCTCATGATGCACCTGCGGGCCACCCGACGGGCCTATACAGTCATCCACCAGCTAAGTCTGCCGTGCCTTTCTTTTTAGCCTCTGGGCATCGGGTACGTCCGACGCAAAGTCCTTTCACCAGGGAAGGGACTATATTCCGACGTACCGTAAGATTTTCAGGTCGGCGTACGTCCGACGTACCTTTTTTTAATTTTCACTTACGTACCAGACGTAACTTCTATCATTTACAGGTTAAGCCAGGCGTAACTCAAGACACTGGCTTAAGGTTCCGCCGGACGTAACTTTAGCTTTCAATTCTGGGTACCATCGGACATAACTCTGGAGACTGGTTTGAGGTTCTGTTGGATGTAACTTTAGTTTTCGACTTTGGGTTACGTCGGACGTAACTCTAGACACTGCGTAAAAATAAATGGCCAGAAATTAATTATTCAGCAAGACATTACTGGCGTGTAATGGTGCTCTTTGTGATCTCATATTATGTTAACCGTACGCTAAAAATATGCCAACAATGATGTTACAGCAGACATTAAACTGTGTACCATTGATAAGTTTGTCTATTTTTTTTATAATCAAAGCAGCAGTAGGACCTACACAATACACTGGCTACTTGATCAGAAGCGAAACTCCACATCTCACAAACAGCTACAGATCCATCGCACTCAAGAAGCTCCGCTAAGTTTGCCACAACTGCTTTCACATTTAGTTTGTGTATGCACGTGCATGAGTATATGTTCTTGTGCTGAAGTCTTAAAATAAATACGTTTCCTCAATAATCACCTTTTTACCGTCTTCAACATTGTGTACAGCCATACTGTCTTAGAAAGATCCAAAAGCGTGGCAATTTCGTTTCACTTTAATTTAATTTTATTTTTTAATTTAACTGTCTTTAAACGAAGAAACATTAAACACTGAGCACATTTTATGCAAAACTCTATACAAATTTCTGTGCCTCTAGGATCACGTGTGCTCCACGATTACCTCCAATCCACGTACATAATCAGGGAAGGCACATGCAAAAATTGTTTTGCTAAGGTTTCCCATTGCTACGTGTCGACGCTAGATACCAGATTTTTGAGCCACAAGGCTCACGTTAGCAAACTGCTACACCGGACAAATCCCAAGAAAATTAAGAGAAAATGTGTTCATGCCTCAAAAATTCTATGACACCTAATCACTCCTTATTATGTCGTGGATACAAAAGCATTAGTGTTTAAATGCTGAACAGATATGGCAAGTTGGCTGTCTTCGCCGTGTACTGGTGTTCCGCTGCTCCCATTGCTCTTCAGCGCAGAATTGCTGTAGATGACCACGTTTCACAGATGCTGTCGAGGTAGATGGTTCAGGGTCCACCACCGTAAGATCAAGTGTCCCATTGAAAACAGTGCGACCGTTTCATATAGTCATGACATGGTTCCCCGAGTGGCGCCACCTTCTTCCCATCAGCCAGAACGGTAATTCACTTTGTCTTTCATCATCATACTTTTCTTTCTGCATCTTTTTTTTTTTTTATCTGTTGCTATGACGGTGAGGCTTGTTCAATCACCTAATTGTTAGCCCTTTATATACACTACTAGCGGGAACATCCTAGCTACTTGTCCAAATGCTACTTCCGTAATTTGGATGCTCAAATCACTCTGTAGGTCTCAGTACGGGTCGCTAAGACATTTCTAAGTTTCAGTTTTGACAAAACGAACACCGAGGTGACCGCCATGACAGGAGGGCGCTCGTGACGTCACCGTTCTCGTCGCACCTCTGCCAGTGTGGACACGCGGGCAAGCGCCCAGACCAGCCGTGGTCTATCACAGACAAATTTGTATATATTATTTTTATAATCAAGAGCAGCAGTAGGACCTACACAATACACTGGCTACTTGATCAGGAGCAGAACTCCTCATCTCACAAACAGCTACAGATCCATCGCACCCCACCACCTATACGCGACGAGCAGCATGACGTCAGTCCAAAAACCGTGACGTGATACACATGACGGAACAGCGCGCGCCAACCGCAGCCAGCGCGTTGGCCCAGTCACGGGGGCCCTCACGTCTGGAGTTTTGGGCCAGGAGGAGCAGATGGCGTCATGCTGATGCCGATGGTGAACGGGTATCCGATCTGAGCTTTCTCATGCGTGCAAAGATTAAAATGGTTGTAAAATATGTTACACTAAGCGGTTACTGTTGAAACTTGATGGGAGATATCTCCATATACAAAGGAAGCCTTTTACACAGTTATCTCAGCTTTGAAATTTCGTGCCCACACTCCTTTAGGCTGTCAGTCATTTAGTGTGTTTTCCATAGGCCCTTAGTGGGCCATCTCTTGGCCACTGTGGCAACTGTTTATAAAATTCGGTAATTTACTATCAACTCCTTGTTTCCGTGATCATTTTCGCCAGCAATGGATAGAGATCAGTGCAGACTGCTGCACTAACAGCTGTCATTTTCAAAGTTGGTTTTGCCACAAAGTAAGGGTAGTCCATTTTGAGAGGGTACACAAGAACACGACCGGTAACCGCATGGTGCATTAACAGCTGTCGCATGTTGCACACCTTCTACTATTGCATCATGTAGTCACTGCCCACTTCATTTTTGGTGCAGATAGAATTTTGTTTTGCACACAGTGCTCATATAACCATGTTCTTTATAATTATGTTATCTTTACGCTAAAAATATGCAGCCAAAGTCTACATACCGGAAGCGGCACTACGATAATTTTTCTACATGTCAGCCTATTCCCAGAAAGCTTGACTGTGCGTTGTTCCATAGGATATAATGCTGGGCTGCTCAGGAAGACAAGCACTAGAAACAACCTAAGTGCAGCAGCAAGTTATACCTAGACAACTGCCTTCAGAAATACATTTTTATGTTCCTAAGCCCCTATGCTATTGCCCACACACTAGCCCCAACACAAATTGTTGTGCAATTATTTAGGAAAGTCATGAAACACCCTAAGCGCCCCCCCCCCCCCTTTTTTTTTGTCCAAGCAACCCCGAACTCGAATTCTCTATTCCGCAGAAAGAGACCTGATAATGTTTTCACATCAGAGTGATACGTGAAAAACGCTGAAAAAATACAGCAAGAAAAACTCACTTAAGCTGAATTCTCGCATATAGACTCAATGCAAAGAAAAATCCAACTAACATGAACAGCCTCAGACGCACATTTCTGTTAAGAGAAACTTTTGTAGCGAATATGGCAGTCTTGCCGGGGCACCCATGCGACTGAAGATAACACAAAAAAATAAAAAGAAACGCTTTACAATGAATATGACTACCTTAGAAGGGCTGTCTTGATGGGCACAGCTGTCTTGAAAAGGTCCCCGAGGTTCCTTCGGAGGACACTTCTGACTGTGACAAGGTTGCTAGCACAGAGCCTGCACCTACGACGTGTGACGCAGCAGATGCTTGTTAAAATTCCTTAGTGAAATCTTTGAGCATTAAGAAGGCGCCGGAGGATTGTTAAGCTCATTAGGCAAGATGCCGGTTTGCACAGCAGCCACTAACATGAAAATGAAACTAAGTAAGAGTGCTTAAAGACAGTTTTCTACCAAGTTGAGCCAAACAAATGTTTTTTTTTTCTTGGCTATTTTTACTAAACGTTGTCCACTCCGTTCACAGTTTTCAAGTAACATCTTTGGATGCAATTTCTGATTACATGAACAAGTCCTTTTTTTTTTTTTTTAACAAGAGTTTACTGTAATCTGAAACAGGCGTTGCGCTGCTGAGCACGAGGTCGCGGGTTCGATTCCCGGCCGCGGCGGCCGCTTTTCTGATGGAGGTGAAAAGCAAAAACGCCCGTGTGTACGAGATTTCGGCGCACGATAAAGATCCCCAGGTGGTCAAAATTAATCCGGAGCCCTCCACTACGGCGCGCCTCATCGCCTGCGTTGCGTCGGCGCGTTAAACCCCACAATCAATCAATCAATCAATGTAATCTGAAACAGCCTTTCAACCCTGTGTTTAAACTGCAGCGCCAAGGGACTAAATTACGTCAGCTCATGAAAATGTTAACATTTAGAGGATAGCACATCCCATATTGCAAACAGGCATGCCTATGAGACAAATGTTTTTCTTGTTGTAACGTATTTCCCCAGCAACGAATCAACGCACCAAACGTAAAATGAATGACACAATTTAAATACAATATTTTGTCGCGCATGCAAGGGCAGAGCAACTTTTTGGGGCAGTATCAGATGACCTGTGCCGTGTCTCAACCTGAGCAAATCTGATAAAACTTGCCAGGCAATAGGCCAGTTGGTGCCCTGCGATTCGCTGGCACTGTGAACCCACACATTCCCTTAAAAGTTAGGCCCCCCTTAACATACCTCTAGCGTCAACTGCACAGCCGCACAATTAGGTCGACTTTTCCGTAGGCTGGCTTTTCCACACAACGTCGAAGCTGCGCACAAAAGCCAAGTGCACCAAGAGCATTCATAAAACAAGACTATGAACAATTTTGTGCGAGCAAATGGCTTTGAAAGTATGCCCTGTGACAAAAACCATCGTCAAAAACCGCTAGTCCAGAATTTTTTGGCACATTCATGACAAAGACTCACTGACATAATCGCAGGTACCAGTCAATATTGTGCTGTACGCAAATACGGCACTACATAAGCATAGAGGGAAACAAATTCCTTTTGAGTGTTGTGGTGATCAGAGAAGTGGCAGTGGTCAGTCCCACGGAAGGGGTATGTGCCAGTGAAGGCGAAGATGCGGTGCGGAACATGACCTCGGGCAGAACATGAGGGGTGGGGCTGGACTAAGTGTGCGCAGCGGGACCTGCTAAGGAGCGGACGGGACCTGCTAAGGAGCGGACCTTGGGGGAACGGGACTTCTAGTAAAGGTGTGGTTTTGCAGAGCCTTGGTGTGTTTCTGGGGAACCGCGGCTGGCCCCACGTTCAGGGCGCCAAATGTGGTACCGGGGTTCTTGCACCCGACCTTACTATCAGACAGCAGTGGCTTTGACAAAGATCTGCACATGCAGACAACCAGCAGACATCCTGGAACATGCAAGCGAGCTCTTGTGCGCAAAGGTAAGCATCTATCTAGAGTGAAAACCTGCCCCAGAGGTCTTAGCCCAAGGTCAAGATGTCAACGATATATCAGTGCATGCCTGGCAAAATGAAACAGCTTCGTTAAATGGCCACTGAAGTGAGTTGTAAACATTCTCCATTTACATTTCTTGACAAGAAAAGTGCATTCGAAAGTATCATTTCTCTTGCATCAACCTCCCTGCCGATCTGCTGACACCTCGAGACACTGGCAAGTCTGCAGGGCTACACTTAAAGAGGACTGCTTTCATGTTCAACCTGCACAACCTGCCCGTGAACAAAGAAACCAGTGTGACAACATTACAGTGGTTGATTCGGCAGCCACTACCACACGCTTTCATTTCTTCCACTAAACAGTTGATGTATTACACGTGAAACTGCAAAATGCAGCCACAAATAAAACTTGAATAATTCAATTCACATCAGTGCCCCTTAGACATTGGAGCCTTTCAAGGTCAACTATATGAGCACCTGAATCTGGCACTCAAGAGCAATTAAGTCTACTACTATGAGGAATGCCTGCACTGATGAAAGCTTTGCAGCTGCACTAGTAATGGTAACACTAAGACAAACTGACCCTCAGAACTTGGTCTCACAATTTTTCTATCATCCGTCTTTTTTTTTTGCTTTGCTGTCCATTGAAAGATTGCCACAGAGCAGACGCATGTGGGTGTTTGTATAGACCTTATGCAGTGTAATTCCGCACATCAAATTATCTATATGTTGGACCCCTCTTCAATCCCCTTCGAATACAATGAATCTTCGTAGGACTATTTGTTCTCACTTAAGCTACTCCCCTCGTGCTTATGTCATAACCGAGTCGGTGAATTGTGCCACACAACATCTAGCACCTGCATTCAAAAGGGAATCAAAAATATGGCTCTGTCTGAGGACAGCTATCCGCACTTGAACACAGAGAAGCACTACCACCACTGCACTCTACTAGTGTGCTGAAATAATTAAACCACATGCGTTGTTCCAACAAATTTGCCTAGCAACAGTATGACAGCTGATCAAGGCAGCACTCTATGGCTGAATTACAGCAATGAAAAAGACTTCTGCAGACACAGTGCATTTTCAAAACATTCAACACAAGAGCTCTGAAACACCCGGACATAGCGAGTTGGAGACGGGTATGAGCAAGGTGGGCTGGTGGATATGGCTGCAGCATTTCGTACAGAGCAGCAGCCTTTCTATGTGGGGTGAGTTTATTCCCCTGGAGAGGCACGTACAGCACGACCCTCAGGGCAAAAATGGATCACCCATGTGCATATCTTATATGCTAGCCTGTTACCCAACTCTTGTTCACACCACTCATTTAACCTCCTGTAACTGTACGGATAAAATGACCACAAATCAGGTTTCTAAGCTCATTGGTAGTGTTTTCCAGGAACTGCCCAATATATGTTACGAGGTACAGGTGTTTCCTATGGTGTGTTCATACCAGAACCTAACAACAGGTATGGCAGTGCAGCCAGGCAATGCAAGAACCCTTTTTTTTCCTACTAGGCTAGATATATTGAACCCAGCCAGCTCAGAAATCCTCAACACATTGCACTCAGCGTCAATCTAACGTGACTAACTGCACGCATAGTAAAAGCGAAAGAAAAAACGCACAGGTTACCTTACCCTCAATATTGAGGTCATAATACTTAGAGCAAAGTAACCAGGTGATATCAAGAGCTTCTTATCTAAACCTTTAACAGCAACGCGCGACCAACCATGCATAATCACCAGTAGACGTGCTTTAAAGGCAAGTTTATTCTTTTATGGGAAAGAAAAAAAAATACCATTTGTGGTCCAGATGTTGCAGTTGCTGCAGCGGAGAACTTAACGGACGTCCTGGCGAGCCTGTGCCACTCTAGCGGCCAGGAAAAAAGAGGAAAGCGGCATAAAAATCGAATTAAAATAACTTAGCTAGGAATACCCCTATTTGAAAGTTCGGCGACCGCACAGCTCGTGCTCACACACACTGCACGATATCTTCGGCTAATAAAGACGACACAGACTGCTACACCTCGGGAAAATCAGTACTCGAGCATCGAAGACAAGGTAGGATACTGCACCAGTACCTTCTGTAACCACAACAAAACAGGCGCGAAAGCTAATCCTGAGCTTGTTTGTTTATATATATCGGAGCCTTCATTTAGGGTCCTAAGCACGATATGAAGTGGTGCCTTGGAGGCAATGTAAAACAAAGCTGACCCAGAACAGAAAGAAAACAGACTTCCCGGAATTCACAGAAATCAAGTAAAATCTCACGTATGAGCAGCTTTTCAAAAAATTGACACAGAAAAGGTCAGTGCAACACCTTATACAATAACGCGAGGTTCCACCACCGGCATCGTTTTTTTTTTTTTTTTTTTTTGGCGCGTTATGATCGGCGAGAAAAAAAAAGCGGTACGTGGAACACACATTTGCCACACGCTCTACTAGAGCATTTCAGAGGCAGCAACATTTACTCGGAACAAATGTTAACAGTCAATTTTTGGGCGCAGTAGAACCGCTGACAGCGAGAAGTCCGGAGAGCGAGTATCCGGCTGACGAACCCGGCTGGAGACGTTTGCCACACGAGAGGGCGTCCGTACTCCGTACTCCGTACTTCTCACTGCAACTTCCCACGGTATAAAAATCCATCGTCGTTTTATACGTCCCAACGAAACACAGTACGAGTTTAACTGACGCGGCTAACATTTAAATTAAATGTGACCGCACTGAAATGAACGGATATTCTAGACGTGAATACTTCTTTCAAAATGTGCTGAAATAAACCAGCCTATTGGAAAACAGGCTAACTAGGCCTAATCCACCCTGTAAGCCGCTTCAAATCAGCGATGCCGGTAAATGCCTGTCTCCGCACAATTTTTCTAGCTTGTCGGCTATCAAAACGACAAAAAAATGCGTTCAAAGCACTTCAAAAATCTGATGTCGCTTACTTTTCCGCAAAATCTCCCGACAGCAGCGCAGGAAGCGGCTCGGCGGCAGGGACGCTCCTGCGTACGCGAACCAGCCAAAGTGAATACCAAAATGGCGCCCGCAGGTCACGTGACGTGGCAAGTTAATTTGTGGTATTTTCTATTTAATTCATGGCTACGAGGTTGGGAAACCCCCTGAGACATTCCCGGGAGCTCGGCATTTAGTTTGGACTTCATTAGTCAATTCCTTTTCAGCAGAGCGACTTGAGCACGAAGACACACTCCCACCCCTCAGTCCCGGAGCAAGTGGACTCGCCCAATGGCGAAGAACGTTTCTCCATGGAGGGCCCTGACACTTCCGGAAGTACTGGGAGCAATCTCACTGGCGGGTGCGCTCTGGCGCTCTTGGCGTACTGGGCGCTCTGGGTCCCCTGGGTTGCGCTCCTCACCCCGGCTCTGCACCGGTTGCTGCCCGTGCGCATCTGGAGCCGAATGTCCCACAGGGGTCCTTCCAGGAGCCCAGCCCAAATAATTCCACCTTAGGTCCATTACCTGACAAAGACTCTGTAGGTCCACACCTACAACTTCTGCTAACCTTCGGGCTTCCGTTCTCAGCAATGTCTGTTTCAGAAGACACGTGTCAGGAATTCTGATGCACCGCCTTGAGGAATCTAATGTTGCTTCTTTGCATGGCTGCCAATGGTCAAGCAGTAGGATATCATGGCGTGGGCTTGGTGCCTAAACAGAAGTTGTTTTCCTGGGATTTGAATGCCGGTGGATGCAAATACAGCCACGGCAAGATTGCTGTTCCAGCATCATAATGGCCTTCCCTTGGCACTACAGACTCGCATAACAACATTCAAGCGTGTGTGTCGTGCGCCTTATCATCGGTCATCATTATCATCATCCTATGCGTGACTTCCTAGACTTCCAATCGCTCCTATCCTGCGCTGTCCGAAACCATTCTTTGCCTCAATTTTTTTTTTATCTCATCCTTCCATCACGTTATGTCTTCCCTACTTCTAGCCCCGTGTAGCTGTATTGTAAATGTATTGGAACTCTACCATGCCACATACCGACCGCAACCTGCGTCCTCCGCCTCTGGCATTTGGGAGTGGAACCTTTTTTCGACACAGCATTGTTGAAGGAAGTATGCAAGACCACATTTACCATTGTCCGCGAAACCACTTGTTCCTGCACTATGTACGTGGGCTTTTGGGAGGTCATCGATTGTCGCTGCGTGCAGAGCTCTCGCAAGTGTACGTATTGCGAGTATACTATAACAATAGATGAAACTCTGCACAAAGTGAAGTGGCTGAAGAGAAGAGTTGACAGGCAGCAAGGGTGATAGTTTGACTTGCTCCTATACCAAGCGCGAACGATAAGACTGTTAGATGAACCCGCTGCTGTTGCTCAGCGTGTACTGCACTGTACTGTACCGACTGTAAGACAAGGTCACGGCCTCAGTTCCCGGCCGCGGCGGCCGTTTTTCTGGTGTAGGCGAAAAACAAAAACGCCTGTGTCAAGGTTTCGGCGCACGTTGAAATACTTTGGCGGTCAAAATTAAACGATCGCCTTTTACTACAGCGCGCCTCCTAACTCGGGTTTATGGCTTCGGTGCGTAATTCCCTCAATATAACTTCGTCAGAGAACGACCACGGGAGATGAGAAGGGCCCAGCACCAGTGATGACGGTGATGGTCCTCCCTGGTGATCGGCCAACTTTGCGTCTAAGGAATAAAATATCCCGTGTCCGGAACCCAGCATCACTACAAAATACATTTCGTTTCGTCCACTTGAACGTCACCAAAGTGATAACCCTCCTTTGCGCAGCTGGCAATTGACCTGCGGGTATTCATAATGTGGTGCCCGAGCATATCGGCAATACATCGTCAAGCCGGCGTATCAAAGCGCGCGAAGCACATGTCCAACATTGTTTGTGCGCTATGAACCTGGGGCACTGACAAGACTGCGCACGTTTGTAAATACAACATGCGCTACAGAATGTCAACAAAGCTACCAAGGCTATCAAAGCAACATGATCATGGTGCAGCCAAAAGCGCACCCAGTTGCCAGTTGCGTTCGTTGGTTCTGTGGCACGCATAATATCATTTGCGTCATTCGAATTATTTAAGAATAGTGGGTCGTTTCTGTTAGACTTTGAGCCCGTCCAGCAGCTGATGCACGGTTAATAACAAACAAACAAAAAATAACCTTTCCCTGAGAAAGCCGTCGAGTGCGAAAAATGCGGAAATGACCCGCCTGACCTGGCAATTAATCCTGCAATAATGGCAGCTGGGCGGAGCCTGCACTCATTCATGCATGCCAATGCTGCGCGCGTGAATTTTCTTTGTTCGCACCATGAGATGCCCTGTTTTGTCTATGCACTGCCCCTTCAAATCTGTCTATTAGCCAATGAATGCCCCGAGCGGCCACCGCAGGAATGTGCTGTCAACGTGCATAGGCGAATTTTTTTTACACTAGATTTATCTGCAAACTGGCCATATTTTCTTTTTTGTTTGTTTGTTTTTCCTCTCTGCAGGTTCCAGGTGGTGCAAATGGCATTGCCATGCATTCTGAGTGATTCTTCCGCCTCTTGGACATCGTAGTGGCATAAAACTTGTGTCTGTAGCAAATGAGTTGCGGCCGAGTGGATCTTAATCCCGCAGTTCGGAACCCGTGGAGCGTAGATTCCATTTCCAGTTACCGAGAAGTGCGATATGTTTCGCAAATTCGTGTTAAATTGTACACTTGCAAGCAGAAAAATTGGAAGATGGGTTGGATACTGCTAAAGACATTCCAAGATCAATAAAAAGCTTCGAGCAAGAAGTCGCGCAGAATCAAAAGTTGCTGCACAGTAGGTAGCGGGTTCGGGTCCCTGCGGTGTCTGTGTCTTTCGCGGAAGCAAAATACGAAAACGGCCAAGTACGCAGTCGCCCTCTAGATGAGATGCTTGGATGCGCTCAACCAAGCTTGTTCTTTTCGTTACTGCAGTCTCTTGGGAGGGGCGAATTTTTAATTATGAATTTTACGGAACTAGATTTATATCACCGCTGCAGCTTCGGCACGAAAAGCTGTAACCTTCGCACGTAAAAGAACAAAATTTGATTTGTTGGCGGGAAAGTCGTGCAAATATTTTTCAGCGCCCAAAAGGATGCACTTATCCATCAATGTTGAGTAGCGGATTTTTTACATCATATTGATTAGCCAACGCAAAAGGACAAGAACACAAAGAAAAGATGCACAGGCAATACGGGTGATCTCTCTCTCTCTCTCTCTCTCTCTCTCTCTCTCTCTCTCTCTCTCTCTCTCTCTCTCTCTCTCTCTCTCTCTCTCTCTCTCTCTCTCTCTCTCTCTCTCTCTCTCTCTCTCTCTCCTGCTGTTATCCTTTTACGCTGTCTAAACGCTGGCTAAATGCTGATTTCAGCACGAAGTAATCCAAATGTCTGCTTAAACATTCTGATTTTTGCACTGCGCACAGACCAGGCAAAAGGTAGCAATTTGGTCTTGGTGGTTCAAGAGCGTCGCTGAAAAATGCCTCGTTCATATCGTGGCAACCATGCGAAGGCAGGATGCACCTTTCCTCAAGCTAAAATTACTGTTGTCAATGTCACCATTGATGTTAAGACTCTTGTAGGTGATTTCGCCTGAAATTGCCATGGGTCCAGATACAGCCTGGCTGCGCCAAAATTTTCATCTTTTGGCTCCGATTTCACATTATTTTGACAAAAGCTGCTGTTCAACATATGGTGCGTTCTATTTTAACTCACCACTAAGCTTTAGAAGAAAGCTACGACAGTAACACGAGTGACTTTTCCGGTTTTTTTTTTCGTTTGTTTTTTGCTTACAGGTTTTAGGCTAGCGTACATTAGTTACTATAGCCGTACGCAACTTCCTAACGATTAGGTGCCTAAAAGTCCGAATTACTTTTTCATGACTGCTTCCAAAACTACCCCACTTTTAAAAATGCCAACTCTACTTCGAGGTTAGGAGCACAACTCACGGAAGCGTGTATCGCCAATTTATTGAGGACAAAACACCAGGACGCATAGGTCTGGCCGTGATCCCAATTTGGACTTTTTTTCGAAAATGGGGTAGTTCTGGTTATTACTCAACTTTTAGTTTTCTCGTAAGAACATGGATCCTCCAGATAATTAAAAAGTTCATTTATAATATTTTTGTAATTAATCATCTGGAAGTTGCGTATTCGATCGAAAATAATGTACTGTTGGCCTTAAAACATACCTGCAATGAAAGAAGGGGGGGGGGATTTGTGTTATTTTCACAACTTTCTTTTAAATCTCGTGATTTTGTACTTGTACGTTGTACTTGTACTTGTACTTTTTTTGCTGATTTGTACTTGATTTGTACTTGATTTGGTTTGATCTTAAAAAGACTGTGGCGATGTATAATAAATCACTACGTGTATGGCTCACATTCTTATTTCAACCTAATTATTTTATTTTCCGTTTAGAACTAAGTATGCATCGTCCTCGTACGAATGGTACACGCAGCTGGCTCTACTATTCGTCGGTTATTTCTTTGAATGCCATGTTGTGTGCTTACCCCCCCCCCCCTCCTTCTTGCGATGGAAAACTGTCGTTTTATAGGAACTGCAATTATTTGAGAATGGTTAATGTGCACCCTCAATAAACCTCTTCACTCCAGCCAACAAGTTAATATTTCAATTTTCAATTTATTTATTTTCATCCTATATTACACATAGAGCATTGATATAAAGCATATGTAACTATATATACAAATATAAATTAATCTTAGCGAAAATCTAGCACCCATGATCAGCATGCATCTCACCCCCCCCCCCCCCAGGCACACAGACGCACACACCACACCTTTCAAATTTGTTGCCACGCACTCGTGTTGCAAAACAGATAAGGGCGGCATACGACACGTGTGGAAGGACCATCGATACCACCGTAACAAACTCGGGGGGAGGGGGGGGGGGGGGGTGCGGGGCGAAGACTCTTCCACCTACTAGGTAGGAGAGGTGCTTCTCCACTAGCAAACTCCGTTTCCGTGGCATGCACATTATGTATGCTAATAAATTATTATTATTATTATTATTATTATTATTATTATTATTATTATTATTATTATTATTATTATTATTATTATTATTATTATTATTATTATTATTATCAGTGTCTTGTGCCCTGTGTTCCGACTGCAATGCACGTACAATCGGTACTCGGATTACCTTGATATATTTAATGATTGCCCTACTCTGTTTCGCAAACATGTCTGTGAGTTTGTATTGGCGTAACTGCCAACTTTTCTTATTCTGCATTTGTCTTTTATCCTTGAGTTCATGCCCTTAAATGACTTTCATTCCGTAACTTCAACATAAGCTATCCTTTCGTTTTTTTTTTGTATTTTATTTTGTATTTGAGAGATGTGTACATTATGTTTCGTGTGTTTCTGTTTCCGTGCGCCAGCACAAAGGCCCCCACGGCTGTTCCTGGGCACGCAAATAAATGATTGATTGATTGATTGATTGATTGATTTTACAGAATTGCCTGTCGGTGCCGGGACTGCTGCTTTCATGACGTATGGCGTATGTTCCCGGGTAAAAATACTCACAGAGCAGACACGGCAGGTGGGGATAGGAGGGGGGATGATAAAATGGCTAATCAAATAACTAGTACCAATCAACCAATTACATATATACACCAATTACTTGTTCCAACGAACTACTGGTTTCAATCAGCCTAAATAAACAAATTATTTTAATCAACTTCGCTGATGCCGAACTTCGCAGCTCTTCCACTTGTTGAATGACTAATAAACGTCTGATGAAATCAATTATTTCAATAATTAAATCACAATCAATCAACAGTATTGATCAATGAGTCAATCAACCAATCAATCGCTCAGTTTAAATCAGTCAATTTTAATCAATAATTTCAATCAATGGTAACTGCAGCAGATGCTAAAATTTTCCGAAAATTTTGTCCCGAAATTTTTTTGTTGTACATTTTCCTTGAAGGGACCATTAAGACAATATACAACCAATCTACTTACATACACTCAACATACAAACAATATACTTAAATGGTTGTATTTGAAGGAACTAGCATTCGATAACTCGCTCAACTCCATTCCGGAGCGGAACGACATTGTTTCCAATGGCAAAAAAGATCAGTAGTCAAAAACCTTCGAATTTTTCCGCTGCGAAACATCAGCAGTCAACTCACGATAAGAAGCATTTATTCTTAAGAATGTCCGTGGGTAGGCTCCGCCAAAGTGCGTCTAAGAGGCCGATCACTGATATCAAATAACCAGAGTAGGCCAATGACTATATCATACGACATTTGATGCGATCAGCGCTGTGACAATATGCAAGCATGACGCAAGCATGACGTTTTGCACTGCCACAGCGCGGATCGGCTTTTGTGGGCTTTTGTGAGTCAAACCATGTCTGGAATTGTGATTCGTCAAATTTGCTCCCTTGAATGCAGTGACTGGACATTAAGGAAAAGCACTGTAGAAAAGCCGATTCGCGGAAATTTTAAGAGAGTACATGCCAGGTCCTCTACACCTCAGCCAAAACCTAGAGAGGCGCTCTTGTAAGTAGTTCGCCCGACAGCAACCAGATATGTGGGGCTCGAGTGGTGCACGCGGTGCGCGTGAGATCTGTGGAGGCCATGCTGCAGCTGGTTCAGATGTTCGAACCAACTGCTGAGCGATACGGTTCGGCGCGCAGCACCCGTCGCGCGCCAGGGGTCACGACAACGGCCGCGGGAAAAGATTATGCGGGCGTGCTACACACTCATTGTAGGCTCACTTGATTTTTGTGTGTGCGCGCGTGCGTGCGTGCGTGCGTGCGTGCGTGTGTGTGTGTGTGTGTGTGTGTGTGTGTGTGTGTGTGTGTGTGTGTGTGTGTGTGTGTGTGTGTGTGTGTGTGTGTGTGTGTGTGTGTGCGTGCGCGTGTGCGTGTGCGTGTGCGTGTGCGTGTGAGAATCAATGCGGCTACAGCCATTTTCAGAACACAGAACTGAACTCATTTGGGGGTTGCTGTATAGCTAGCTAAGCGTCATCGAGCCCCCTACATTACTTGTATGTAGCGCTGGTACGCCCACTGATCTCCAGATCAGTGGGTACGCCTCTCAGTGCAGGGTTTCTACTAATTTCAAGTTATTTTCGTAATCTATAAATGACTTGTAAAGAGGTTCATTAAACGCCGCGGTTTTCTCCAATACCATGTTGATGGCTTGAAAGTGATGCATTATTGAGTACCCTTTCCAGAACCCAGCCGGCTCCCTCGGCTGTTCGAAATCTGTCCCTTAGAGGTGATCATGGAGGTAATTCTCGTTTGTGGCGTCAGTATTTTTCAAGGCCAGTGGTACCTTTAATGTCCTGAGGCGTTAATGATTTTCAAGCTTTCCCACTACATGACCGCCACCAGCCTTAGTTGATCCGCGGTTATTCCGTCGTCACATGCTTCTTTGCCTCTATTCAGTCCCGGCATGCATGAGCGGCTTTCCCGCGTCGTCTTTGTTGGAACCTCGCGAGCCAAGCTATCCGTTCAGTATCGTCTCCGCGCGTAACGTTGCTACAGGGCAAATATGTATCCTTGCCGCTGTATGTTATGCTACCAGTTCAGTCTCTGAAAGCACAGATTCCCTATATAATGGCCAGCTTTGTTTCCCTCGAGCTTCCTCCCGCCTTTAGGTCATGTTTCTTCAATCCCGACATGCGTTACGTGGGTATACGAATTTCAATGTTCTTGCTTCTGTTAATTTTGACAGCTCCGCATGTTAAATTCGCTCTTTAATGCCTGCCCCTTTCAGAACCCTGCGTTTATCAATCAAGTCCTTTCTTTAGATGTGTGCTATCCAGGTCTTCGCCCTTCTTTGGTTTCTGCTGACTGTGGTTATCTGAGGTTGCCATTCAGTGTGTTTGCGCCTGCTTCCTCCTCTTCGGTCGAGACCGCAAATTTGTTCTGAAGCGCTGTTCAAAGCACCTGTGCCCTGTTTCTTACTGATTGCAGGTTTTTTCCCCACCCCACAGCTGTCTTTTCACCGGCCTTGTGATCACTGCTGTTGACCTTGCCTAGTGCCTCAATTATACTGCACAAAATTTGGACTGGCACTTAGTATGAAGTCGAGTTCGTTTTCACTTTCATGGTTTGGGCTTTTCGGTATCAATCTCCTGTTCATTCGTTTTCAGATTAATGCATTCGTTATCCTCAGGTTGTTCCTCTCCGCAAATCTAACGAGTGCATTACCTCGGCTATTCCAAAAAACTACTCCGAGGTTTTACACGGCACGCTCGCCTATCTGCTTATTTGCTACTTTTGCGTTAAGCCTCTCATCGCAATACTGTACCATTGCTGATAAGTATCATCGTAGAAGCTATTAACAGCATCTCCAGTTAGACGTTGGTCATATGTTGCACAAGCTTTATACCTTTTTAGTTTGATCACAACGGCCACCACCCTATCGCTAACGCTGCATAATTCTTCCACATTCCCCGCTATCTCGTTGTCCAGCAGGAAACATATCCCGAGCTCCTTCCTTTCCTCATGCACAGAATATGCCCGCTATTTAACCCCTTAAAGCGCTCACCTGTTCTTCCGAATTTCGCTTAGTCCTACGACATCCCGTTTAACGCATTGAAGCTCCTCTGGTTGCACAGCTAAGCTGTCCTCGCTCGACAATTCCCAGTATTGAGCGTTGCCAGGCTCAAGTTCCAGTAGCGGCCCGTCTGGACCCACGCTTTCCCGGTCACAGAGAGCGCCCTCTGCTGTATCGCCGACTTGACAGCTGGTGTGGATTGACCGCGGGGCCCATGAATTAAGTTTTTTGGTTCATAGGGAGGGGGTGGCGGAATAATATACACCAGGGTCGCCAGATTCTGTGTTGGTGGAGAAGTGCTATTTGTATCCCAGGAAGCCTTGGTTGCACCTATCGCTATCTATAGCGTATACCCTCACAGGTGTCCGGAGGTGTTAGGTTTTCACCGGACCATGACGGCCCTCCAAACCTGAAGCCTGGGCTCATTTGCCCACAAAAATACCGTACACGGTAGGTGAGTTTTCCCACTACCACTGTGATTGTGCGCTGCTTTTTACAGCTTCACATTACTTTACCTGGATTAATAAAGGCCGTCATTCTAAATGCAAAAGGACACATACCTTTTCCTTCTGTACATGCAAACGAAACAACTGGTTGGCGGCTTTTTTTATTGGGCTTGTTCTTTGGCATGCGAGGTGTAAAGGACCGCCTTAAAAACACCAGTTCCCCCCGTGGGTGCGAATAAACCTCTTAATAAGAAGTTTGCAACAGTCCAGGTGCGAGAATGAAGGGGAGAGGATGTTGGACGAGTTTCAAATCGGCGCTTTTCGCACCGAAGCTGGACATTGCCTATGGGACGTCGTAGTGGAGGGCTAGCATACTGGGGATCTTCAATGTTCGTGGCCGTTATCGTGTGCATAGGTGTTTCCTTTTTTCCCCCCTCAGACAAAAAGAAAACTGCCGCAGCTACCTCGGGCTCAGAAGTGCAACGCTCTTGTCTCAGCCACTGAGCCACTGCTGCGGACGATGCCAAGGTGCCCCAAAGGGTACCAAGTAGTAAAGATAAGGAAGAAAAAAAATCAGGGTGGATTCCTTTCCGAAGGAAATGGTGAAAACATCGAATATGATGTGACGTGGGGTCACGGTGTGCCACCCTTTCGTTGTCATTCAAAGGAGGGGCGGAATGACTACTGTCTTGTGACGCTCCTCCCTAGATACACCGCTACAGCCTCATTGAATGAAGAGCAGCTATGCCACTAGTCAATGATCACGGGAGCAGCTCACGATGACTCCGATGGGGACGCCGCGAAGTGAGTACGTGCGTCCCAGCGGACAAATTGTCGCTTGGACGCCCCCATTACAGCTGCAGGGTGAATGTGCATGCATCACGAGGTGGGTGGAAATAAGCCCCCCCCCCCCCCCCCCCTCCCCAAATTTTTCCATCGCTTCCAGATGAGGACACCGACTAATGGTTGTGTCGATCTCGTCACACATTTCCCTCAGAAATACCGACCATAAATTTCTTGGAGTTACATTAGGTCGATCACTATCTTGGGCCCCCCATATCCGTCACCTTAGGGAACGCCTGCAGTCGTTTATGCCCATTTTCCGGATGCTGACAGGCAAAACACGGGGCTGCTCAGTGCCTTCACTACTACGACTTTATAAGGCACTATTCCTTGGCCTTCTGCGGTACAGCCTCCCAGCGCTGATTGGTTTGTCTAAGAAAACTTCAGAGTGCTAGAAGGTGCACAGGCTCAAGTTCTGCGCATCTGCCTGGGCCTTCCAAGGTGCAGATCCACGAATGGAACTCTCTGTGAAGCAAGGTGCATGTCAGCCCAGACACTCCAAGCTCAAGAGTTTCTTCGCACCAGCCTCCGTCACGTAGCCCGGTGTGCTGACCATCCTCTAGCGCAGGTGTCTTCCCCTCATGTACGGAGCGTCCTACCGGCCAACTTAGAACGCCCAAGCAAGCCTGCCTTTCCGCCATGGAAAGTTGCAGCATGCAATATATGCATCAATATACCAGTATAGGCAAGAAATCATCTCTGCCTGAGCCAGCCTTGCGATACTTCACGCTAGAGCATATCAGCTCACGTTATCTTGGCCACGTTCACGTGTATACAGACGGGTCCGTGATGACTGACTCGTCAGCTATAGCAGTGTGGATACAGTCGGTGGGACTAACTGTAAAAGAGAAACTCAGTCACAAGACGTCGTCCACCTTCACTGAGTTGGCTGCTATTAGGACAGCACTCGTTCACATCACCAATAGTCCCGTTCGGCAATGGGGGATCTTCACCGACTCGCGGCCTGCCCTGCAAGCACTGATGAAGCCATCCCACCGCTGCAGCCAACTTGTGCGTGATCTACACGCATTGCACACACTTGGACTACGAGACGGGCACTGCATCTCGCTTCAATGGCTGCCAGGTCATTCCGGCATCCAGGGGAACGTCGTCTCTCACGCAGCAGCGAAATAGGCACACAGTCTGCTTGTGTCGATTGGAATCCCGTATTCCAGACAAGACGGAAGTACGGCCGTGAACTCACTGGGACGGAAACTGCAGTTGCCAGCTTGGCAGGGCCCTCTTAGGATACCCTTGCCTCTGCAGATTGACCCTCAATGCAATTTCCAGCTTCCGCGAGGCCTACAAAAGCCAACAGAGGTGTTCTTCACCGACTACGCCTGAATGTTGCCTTCACTGGTAGCTTTCTTTTTAAAATAGGCTGGGCAGACTCGCCATTGTGCTCTGTGTGCTCTGTGAGCACACAATACAACTCATCGCGAAACAGCGAAAAGAACTCTTGTGCGGCTGCTACGTGGAAATTCTTTAGAGCTGCATCACTTTCTTGGTCCGTGGCACGATCAAGCTGACGCGGCGCGAGGGACAAATGCTCTGTTAACTTTCTTGCCTGCCTCGGGATTAATCGAGGTTCTTTAACCTTGGGATCCTCAGATTTTTTCTCCTAGTGCTGTAAATTATTCTACGTTCCGAACTGATCTTATTTTCTTCTCCCCATTATTCATTGTTGCTGTGTACGTCTTCCGCTTTTTTTTTTCTTTTTTCGCCCCACTATGTTCACCCCCATCTGAAGTATAGCAAGCCCCGCCGTTTGTGGGGCTAACCTCTTCAGTGTCCATTAAAGATCTCTCTCTCTCTCTCTCTCTCTCTCTCTCTCTCTCTCTCTCTCTCTCTCTCTCTCTCTCTCTCTCTCTCTCTCTCTCTCTCTCCCCCCCCCCCCCACTCACATTCGATCCTCTACCCCCGCTTGCCTCCATCCTTGCTCTCTTCACTCCGAGTGCAGCGGGCGCACCAAAGCCTCCTTCACAAGGAAGGCGCGCGCATTCGTTATTCTCTCCGGTTTTTTTTATTGATATGAGATTTGCAACCGCGGCTGTTCATCGGCACAATTTTCGACCCGGGCCGCAGAAACGAATGTAAAGCTCGGCATCGGCAGTGCAGTAGTGTCACAGCGAAGGAGGACGGTTTATAAGAAGGGGTCGCCGCGATGACATCGGCTCGATCGAGCAAGCAGACTGACTAGCACCGCGGCCTACCGCGTCAGCCCGGAAAATAGAAACCACGGGGAAGGGCGGTGTATTGGCAGGGCCGATCAGGCGGCCACGTTTGTTCGCGTTTCCTTCCCCCTCGTATTGATCCCACCATCGCTGAGCGCATGCGCGTAGAGGAAAGAAAAGAGACGAAAACAGTGGTGGTAGGAGGCATCACTACTGCGCCTGCGCACCACCGACCTGTGGAACATGCATGTGGGAGTGACTGCAGTGACTGGGTTCGATGCCTGCAGTTGCACTCCAGAAACCTGCTCGAGCGGCACCGATGACGTCACTGTAAGCGGCCCCGAGACAGAGTGGGCGCTTTCGCCGGCAGCGAGATAAGGCGCGCCGCGGCCTCGACCAAGTGACGAGACCATGTAATACGGCACAGTGCATGCGCTCTGCAACAGCGCTCACCTTGTCCATCCGGATGTTCTGTGGCAGCGAGATCAAGCAGAGCTTTCATGAAGTTGTACCTCGGTTATGAGACGCGGCGTAGTGGAAAGCTGCAGATTAATTTAGACTCCCTGGAAATATTTGACATGTACCAACATCCTCTGCATACCGGCGTTTTTGTTCCATAAAAAAGCAGCGTAATGGGGAAATAAGCACCGCGATCTCGTGCTCGAGGATCCATAGCGCAATGCCCCAGTCCCACCGCGGGAGATCCGATGTGCCATTCATGCTTGTATCGATATACGTACTGATTCTGCAGGAACGTCTCGGTAACACGCTTATGGTTTAATGTAGCTTATGTAACAATAGAGATATCTATACGTCTTCACGATTGATTGATTGATTGATTGATTGATTGATTGATTGATTGATTGATTGATTGATTGATTGATTGATTGATTGATTGATTGATTGATTGATTGATTGATTGATTGATTGATTGTGGGTTTTAACGCACCGACGCTTCACAGGCGATGAGGCGCGCCGTAGTAGAGGGGCTCCGGATCAATTTTGACCACCTGGGGATCTTTAACGTGCGCCGAAATCTCGAACACACGGGCGTTTTCGCTTTTCACCTCCACCAGAAAAGCGGCCGCCGCGGCCGGGAATCGAACCCGCGTCCTTGGGCTCAGTAGCACAACCCCACTGAGTCACCGCAGCAGCTATACGGCTTCACACTGAGCTCCAAGAGCCATTACTCTAACCTACAATCCAGTTCAAATGAAATGCCAACACGAGTAGGTATGGACGTTGAACGCAAAACATTCACAGGTTCGCTCATCACAGGCTAGATCAGTGCATGCGTTGTTTACATACGGGAGTGCATGGAGACCTTAATTCCTACATAGCTGCGCCCCATCTAAGTAACTGCGCACTTTAAAGAATAATGATACTTAGTTTTTGCGTGTTTAGGTTAGTATTTACGCGTCCATGCTTCCCTTTTTCCCGGTTGTTCTTGTAGCCAAGTTTTTCGTACTTCAGTTTCTTACACCAGACCAGCCATTCGGCAGAACATATATCGATCACGGCTTCACGGCATTATTTTGCTGCTCTTAAAAATACTTAACTTCGGACCGAGAAACCTGAAAGCTGGTCTTGAGTCCCATGTATTATTATTTGAAGCGGTTGTAAAGTGTTTCGAAATTAAAAAAAAAAATATTGATGCTGTATCTAATTACACTAGCAAACAGAAAAAAAAAACATTATGTGGCGTAGCACGCCCATGGAGTTCCTTTTCGAGCGGCACAATTTTGGCAGCTCAGTTCGCCCTGCTATTGCGCAGTCGTGGGAAAGATATTGTTATTTCAACGGATGAAATAAACGTGCACGAGAGAGAGGGGGGAGGGACGCTTAAAAATGTCCTTGGGTCTGCTTCATCACAATGCCGATGAATGACCAATCACTGCGATTAAGAGGGCGAAGTTGGCTAAGATGAGGTTCGATGTGGCTCGAAAACTGTGACAATTGCAAGAACGACGTTTTGCATTGCGTAATGTCACATTTCGCACGTCCGGTCTCCCTTGGGCGAAGCGATTGGTGGCCATTCATTCAGCTGCGTTGTGCACGTGAAGCAGAACCACGGGAATTCTCCAGAGTGCAGTATGCAGTTTTTAGGTGCGGAGCACCTTAGGACCGCACAATGTCCGTCCGCGTCCGTGCGCATAGCATTTACAATCGCAAAAAATCACACAGGCACCGGCAGGATTCGAGCCTCTGTCTGGTAGACCAGAAAGAGTTAGTGTCCGTCGTCTTACCCATTGGGCTACGACCGTGAGTTACCCGAGAGTCAAACGGCTTACTCCCTTGCCTATAGCGATGCAGAGTACCTTAGGACCTCCCAATGTTCGTACGCGTCCATCCGTGCGCATACCACCATCAAGCGAAAATCAAGCGAAATTCGATTTGAGCCGTGAGTTGCAGTTTCATTTAGGGAATAAGCAAGGTTCAAATCACGGCTGAAATCGAATGACGGTCGGGGCGCATATCAGATGTCACTCGGGACGCAACTTCGATGTCATTTCGAGTCCCCGTACTCCGCATCCTCGCCACCATCCACGGAGTGGTGATGCTGCCACTTTTTTTAGTGAAAGTGCCAGCATGAACCAAGAGAGGAGCTTTCCCTTTGAATATAAAAGGTCAGTTCTCCGTTTATACATATCGCAAATCGCGCTCTTAAATGATGAAATGACAGGCCGCAAGGACAGCATGTCGTGCGGTGGCTTTGATGGGGTTCTTCGGGTCATTGACGTAGCCAGTTAAGCGCAGGCGTCAGGGGTGCATCGCGCTGGTTTCGAGGAAATGCTGACATCATGCATGCAAGGCGACGTTCTGGGGCGAACTATATAGTTCGCAGAAATCTCAATAAACTTGCGCACCGTTTGTGCGGTTGTCGACGCTTGCAGGCAGACTTGTTTCTCTCGGCAAGAAACGCGATGTCACTTGAGCTAGAGAGGGTTGGGGGAGGCGAAAAGATGTCAATATGTGCAAGAGCTTGACAGAACCTCAGGTTGAATCCATTACCCTTGATTGAGACGCGCCTTCTAGCCTAGACGTGGTTTCGGTTCTAAAAACCCAAATTTAAACCTTTCCAAAGGCTTCCACGCGTGACGCGGAGTACGGGAGATATTTCCTTCGCGTGTGAGCGCCACAGTTGTCCTCGCGGTATTTGGAATAGTTTCCGCCCTAATTTGGCATTGCTCAAGTGCGGGTTCTTGGTAGCGTGAACTGCAGGCCGCCTTTGCTGAACACTCAGCCGGCCGAGATTGCAGTTTTACGGCCTGTGGCTAAACACTGAAGGCCTTGTAATGAACTACAGTGGAATGACTACCGGCTTTAATTCTGCAATCGCAGCCTTGTGGAATTCGTAAAAACCTCAATTTTGTTAATGACATAGCCATGGAACTTCGCGCAGCGCGGCACTTTTTGAATCGCTTTTTCCGCCGTTGTGCTGTCGCCGGATGTCTCGACAATTCAGCGAACATTTTTCCAGTCACAGTTGACACGCCGTGCGTTCACCGGAAAACGTGCATACTCCGAGAGCGTGCGCTGTACACACGTTGTGCGGGACCCGCGATGAACGGGCTCCGTTCCGTGGGCAGCGTGGTGTGGGTGAAGCGAGCCTGTCGGCTGCAAGCGCCAAGGCCACCGGACGCGGGCCAGCTTCCAGCCGTTGCGGCGCACGGTACTGCGGCTGCATGCAGGCAAGCACGCAGCGGCCTGAGAACCTTCAGATGTCGGCGTGTGTAAAAGTACTCCAACAGTGTTGTTTGGGGACGTACATGCAGTAACTGAACAAGCTTGAGCCCATTTTACAGTATATACAGAAACAACGACAAACCCACCGCGCTTTTGTAAAAGGCGTTTTCTCGAATAGTGCGCGTGTACGCTCGGCAAGGGTGCACAGCAGGTTGAGAGGAGGAGAGAGAGAGAGACAACTTTATTACGCAGTAATGCGAGAGTGGTTCCTCAGTCCAGGAGCCCATGTGCTGTCCAGGCTGCTGTAGCCCTGGTCACAAGCAAGAGCTGGTCCTCAGGTCGACAGCTGGACAGCAGTATCTCCCACTGCTCAGGGGAAGGGGACGGGTTCAGGGGCGGAGAAGGATGGACGAGTGAGGGTGTGGACAGGCAACAGTAATCGAACCAGCCAAGAGTTCATAATTAGTAGCAAGTGCGTCTTGATAAATCTTCATTTGAAGAATGAAACTATTTCGGATTGGAAACCAGGGGAATCGAACACAGCTCGTGCAGCTCCATCGACCTGATAAGCCCCCGGGCGTGGGTAGGTGTCACAAACTGCAGGCCAGGCCCTCCATTTTTTTATATTCGGGCGGCCGACATGACGGCCTCCCGGACGGGGTTCGGCCATTTTGCGCCTGGCTGAGGAATCCGGGGTCCCCCCTTCGGCTTTGTGCTCACATTCTTTGTTTTGCCCTGCCAGCTCCGAGGACAATGCGATTTCGGATTGGAAACCAGGGGAATCGAACACAGCTCGTGCAGCTCCAACGACCTGATAAGCCCCCGGGCGTGGGTAGGTCGGTCAGGCGGTCAATTCATAAAGCTTGCGACGTTCCGGAACGCATTCAGCTGAAGTTCACGGGACAACCGGTGTCCCGTTCATTTCTTGTTGCGCTGTGCTATATGTCGCACCGTTTGCTTGCCCTATTGCAGTGCTGAAATCAGCAGACTTCCTCGGTCGGACGTTCTTCGCTTGTTTGTAAAGGAGGTCGCATGAAAGTCAGACGCAAAAACGGACTCTGGTGCGACAGGCGGTACCAGACCCATATCAACGTGCATGCGCGCAGCCACTTCCAAGCACCACGTCTTTGTACCAAGGAGGACTAGGCTGCCTGCCAGAAAATTGGGAAGCAGGCATACAATGTTATCGACCTCTTAATTGCGTTCAAAAATACCTGAAGACGTCAGTACTGGGAGGGTAGTCAGTCGCTCAACGGAATTAAGATGTCGATGACTTTTGTTTTTGCCTGCTCATTCTGATTTATCGACTGGGTAGCTTCCAAATGATGACCCACCACTAAGACGTTGTACTTATCCATTCGGCGTTGTATCGTGCATCGTACGAGTACACGAGTGTACATAACCGCGCTCACTCTACGGGAGCTTGCATTTCTCTGGTGACATGTTCTAATCGCTAAGCCTATATAATGCGCACACTATAGTGCTCCCCAGCGAGAGATACTGGCATTACTGTGCCAAATGGCGCTTTGGGCACCGCACATCAGAAGCTGTTGAGATAGCCGCGTTTCGCGTGAACGAAAGACGGCAACCAGGGCTTTGACTGCCATCCAGCGCGTGTAGATTCTGCGCTGTCACTTATTGTAACCATCGCAGTTGGGAGCGGACATTGAAAGCCAGTCTAAAACTCTCATCATCGTGTAATTATCATCAGTCTGGAATGCGTAGGCACTAATAGGCTGATTTGCGCTCATTTTTTAACCAGAAAAGTGCGGTCTGAGGTGCCGTTTCCCTCCCGTCATCCTCCGTGCCGCTTTGCTGACGTTGACGATGACAAACCACGGGCAAAAGGATTGCTGCCATGTCTAACCTGTTAACCTGTACGTGAGCAAACAGAGAGTTGATATTAACCGTTAATACGGAATAAGGGAAAATCAAAATTTTAAATGTTGAGTGCATGGAAGCCCACTGCAACCCTGCGTTGCGGTAGTTGCTGCGACGGCCGCGAAGAGCCCTAGTGGTTTTCTTTTGCGCCTCCCAACCTCAAGGGGGTTAGCAACCTTACGGCGGCCTAGTGAGGTCGCCCTTAGCCTTAAATGGACCTCAACTTCACCGTGTGAGGTGAGCTTTAGGTGGCTGTAACCAGGGGCGAATCCAGGTTTTTTTCTGATAGGGTGGGGGGTCAACTTCTATCAGTGTTGACGACGACGATGATGATGATAAGGAGGAGGACGAGGAGGATAGTCACCGAAATTTTGGAAAACCAGAAATACAACTAATAGAAAAAAGTATCAACTAGACTTTTTCTACGACCTGAGGGGTCGTAATTAGGGGTATCAATTCCGAAATTAAGGGAGGGGTCTGGTCATCCGGACCCCCCCCCCCCTCTGGATCCGCCAAAGGCTGTATGTAACCTGCTGAGGGAGTGAAGTCGGAGTTTTCTAGACCTCAACCTCAGCCGACGAGTCTGAGGTTGAGTGAGGTTGGGGCTGGAACTGAGGTTGAAGGGAGGTCACAGATCCGTGCACTTACTTTTTTACGTCGACACTGTCTCTAACATTTTATCATTAATATAGTGTGCGCCAATATCGAAGCGCATCCCCAGCTTTCTCACTCAAAATTCCAAACTCTCAGGAACCTATGGTGAAACCATTGCAGTAAAATGATATTTTGCATAAAACAGGGAGTCGACTCGGGTACGAGCACGATGAAGGCGGTCATCAGAACTCTAAATATTTTCTGTGAAATTACTTGTCAGAAACTACCACCCATACATTTCAATGGCACAGTTTCCATGGCCCCGGAACGTAGTAGAGCGAAGTGAAAAACTTGAAACTCCGCACCATGCAAGCTTTAGCCCTCTGTATAGAGCTGTGCGAAAATTCGTTGTATTATACTGAATAACTCTAGAGAAATCACTTGTGAAGTAATTGCGATGCGCCGAAAAGCTGCAGATGAGAGTACGTACATACGTCACGGCATCCGCATAAGAATCGACTCAATTAAGTGAAGATGATTCTGGGGAACTTCTTCGAAGCTCTGCCGCTAATCGGGCTTTTCAGTTTCGGTGTAATGAAAAGCAATAAGCAATAGCGGGATTTGGTGGACAGACAGCGAGAACATCTCCGCTGAGTACAGTAGGAGGTGTGAAAAGGGGGGAGAGGTTAGAAGGATACCTGATTCTAGTCTGTATAATTATCGGCAGTAGTTATTTTATGACAGATTCAGTAGCCTTGTCCGTTCTTCCTTCTATCTAACAATCCCGGATAGGCCCCCGACCCACCCTGCGTGCGTACGTCGCTATAGCCACTGGAATGAAACTTCGAATCCTGTTAGCTACGACAATTTATTTAATATTTATAAAATTTAATCGTTCGTTTAGTATAATCATTTACTGGGAATGCATTAGTGCCGATATTGTCATTTCTGTACGCATGTTTTTTACCCATGTTTTAGATTCCCTGCGCAAACACGTTTTCTCGGTGTGTACGTTTTATCTGCATTGTTCCTAAAGCCGAAAAATGTATGAAATTTGAATAAGTTATTAAGTGAATAAATAAATGAAGAGCTTGGGGTTGTGTAGAGGTTGAGTTAGAAGGGATGTTACAGGTGGGGAAGTCTATGGCGCTTAACGCATGCCGATGTTAGTTTTCATACCCGAACCTCAGCCTTCACGTTGACGTTCAGGGAGAGGTAGGGTTGAGAAAGTTGATTTAAGGTTGAGGTGAGGCCAAAGCTGGTGAGGCCATTTGCCCACCTCTGACCGTTTTAGATAATCTGCGGTTCTAGTCTTCCGTTACAAATAATCGTCATTTAAATCCACTAAACGGCCATTTAAAGACCCAGCTAGAGATTTCCATTTGTATCAGAAGATCTGGGCACCTCCGATGTTTAAGGAGTAAAATGAGCAGGAAATAACACTCCACAGAAAAACGTAAAACACAATGGGAAACCCTCCGTGAAACGGGGAGAATAAAACCGCATTGAATACGCTGAATTTTATTCGACAGAAGTGATCAAGAAGAAACGGGTGGTATATGAGCGGTGGCTGTCACTGCTCTCAATTTTTCAGTTCCTCATAAGCGGGAATCTGTGAAAATGATCCACAGATGGCTGTTGTCACAGCTGTTGTTGCCTGTTGACACTACGCAGCAGTCGGGACACTGGTGATTCAGTGGTTCGCAGTCACCACTTTCAGCTTTGGGGGGCCAGAACGTGGTGTGGTGGTGTGTCTTGGAAACTACGTGCAGCTTCAGATCGTGCCCAGCCCTTATAGGGTGGGCTTCTAATCCCCAGAGAATGAAAGCCGGTTGACAGCTATAGATGCATAGAGCGAGAACTCTTTCCACCAAGTAGAGCTACATTGCTGAGCACAGCACCCAGATTTTGGGGAAACGCCGTGCTTTATGACTAACAAGTGAACTTGTAAGTGGTCCGTATTTACAACTGCCGAATCACGGACGCCGCAATTATGAAGAACAGAGTCATCTAGCTTAGAATTCCCTTTTGCCACAGCGGTTGATGTGCTGAGGAGTACGCGTGGAAGATACAATTTTTTCTGCCAGAAATTTGATGCCACATCCTGGAATAGAGAGTTCATTCTGAGTCAGAATTCGAGTTATATTCATGTTACAGCCAACATTCTGTCCAGAGCAACCAAACGTTAAATTATGTTCAAAGCAACCTTCGGTTTTCGCAGCGAAATGGCGACAAAGCTCCGATTAAGTGTTCTTGAAACGTTGGGTGTCGATTTTGTTAGCTTTCGAGGATGAGTATCAGACTCTTACCGTGGCGACTGAAAGTAGGGCATCTGTGGCAGCCCCAGCGTTCTGTTTGCCGATCTCTTAGGTAGGAGATACTAGATACAATATTGTTTTGGTTACATGTTGCCATATGGTAGGAGCAGCTTAAAAAAAAAACTTTTGTGGTTCTTTCCAGTTGATCAAGGGGCGCTTGGAACGGTGTCTCTGACAAGTTTTTCTGTTTTTGCCTTGAAACGTGAGGCGTAGCGTATTCCAACTTTCCACAGTGCTGTGTACGAATCTCGCGTGTCGTCGCCGCACGACTCGAGCCCGGCTTTATGCCACGTGTTCCTCAGAAACGCGATCGTTGACGAGACCCGTTGGAGCTGCTCAGGCCGACCAGAGGTCAGACGTTCTCAACGTCCGATAACTGATTACGCGTGGGGCCGCCGTGCGCCTGTGGTTTTCCTCTATCTCACCTGATATCTGGCTGTTTTATGCGGCCAGGCGCATGACTGTAGGTCTGAGCTGCGAGCGCTCGTTTCAGCTCGACATGGGACGCTGGCGAAGGGCACTTTGTAGAGCGCTTGGATGCTCTCCGTGAGAGCCCGCTGCAGTTTCTTGACAAACATGTTTGTTATACCGTTCTTACCAGTTTAAAATGCTGGCTGTCAGCTTCGCTATAGCAATGTAGCCAAAGATAACGGAACGCTCTTGTCTGGCTGCGCCTGATGCCGATGCGTTGTCTTAGCCAGTCCTGTTCGCGAGAAAACTTGACTGCAGTTCCTTTTGCTTGGCGTTGAGCGTGGCCGTAACATGAGACCAGCACAAGTATTCAACATGAAACAAAGAAAAGTAGAGCTTCTGGTTTGTCATAAGGGCGCAGATTTCTTGCACGTTCAATTATCGACCACTCAAGCTTTCAGGAAAACATAGTTGATTGCCATACAGTGGCTTTACACGAAAAAAGATTCTTGTTGTAGTGCTCACGTAAAAAGGTTTTTTTTTCTTCTGTGCGTTGCCTCGCCGCACAATGCGTTCGCTTTTTCGCGGAAGGTGGCTTTCTTTGCGCATGCAAGCTCCGCGTAAAGATCAGGGAACAGCTGCATGTTTTCTCGTGTGCGAGTGAGGCATTCAACCTGCTCCAGGCGCGAACAGGAAAGCTCCGCCGTTTGAAACCTCGTGGCTACGTAGCTACGAAGGTGTAAAACGGCTGCCGCAAGCGTGGATTGTGCCGCTTTATTTCTGAGACAATGTACTAGTCGATGAAAATAACACTCGAGGGAAAATAAACAAATGCAAGCCCCCCCTATCGGCATATGGTCCCTTGGTTTGACGGGTCCACTTCGTGTCTAGCCAAAATAATAGAGGCAGCTTTCGCCTCTCAGGCCTCAGCAAATATAGAACGGGCGGCCAATGCTCACCTCTTACAACACGAGACCGGAGTTTAAATTTTGAGTAGTCAAAGAGGGCACTGGGGTGTGTTGTTGCCTGCCCCGTGTATCTTTTCTTTCTTTTTTTCTCCCTGAAGCCGCCCACCGGCAAGCGCTGGCGGCCCCCACCTTCCCGCTCCCTTTCTTTTTGGTAGCTGTTATCTCCTAACTTAATACTTCACAACGCTGCGTTACCGCACGGGGTGGCCGCTGGGAACGCACGCACGCACGCACAGCACAGACAGACACGGCCGGCGAACAGACGCACGCAACTGTCAGTGCGCATGCGCGCGAGCCAACGTGGGCGAGTCCAAGTGAGGAGCGACTGCCAGGGGTGTGTCGGTAGTGGCTGGGACGGTTCGGTAGAGTCGCGGTGAAGCGGGGAACGGCAGAGAAGGGGATGGGGAGGGTAGCGTGGATATTTCGTAGCAGGATTGCTCTCCGAGTAAAAATGCGGTTCTGGCCGGTGAGGGGAGAGCGCAACAAAAAGGTCGGGGTAGCGAGGGAGGGTAGTTGCGGAGCGGGGAACAGATGGGCAAGGAGGCAGGCCGGCTCCGAGCGCGTCTTTTAGCGCCAAAGGGGTCGACCGCTGAGGAAAGCGCGAAGAATGGCGTGCGCGGGGAAAAAGAAAGAGACGCGGGAAAGTCAATGTCGCTGTCCGTAATCCGTAATGTGCTAATGAAGGCCCGCCAGGCTCAAAAAATTGCACCGGGCGGATTTTCGAACCGGGGCATGGCACGGGTCGAACCGTTGCTGCCGACCTTGGTCGATGTTTAGCCCTACGTCTACCCTGCCGGGCCTGACATCATAGTGGCGTCAGTGCGCGTACGTGGCTCCCCGAGGAACGGATGGGCTAGCGCGCTGGGTGTACGCGCAGCGCCCGTCGCTGACGTCGTAGCCGCGTCCTTAGCTTACCGAGTAGCAACTGGGCGCTCCGATGAGTTGTTGCGCTAGCTAGTATTTTCGAAGTTCACTGGGCACCAACTAGCCCAAATGTCTGTCCTGAAAATCCCCTTCTAGTTTGCAGTCAGAACCTTCTCTCTCTGTGTTAGTCTGCCGTACTCAGATAAGTGACACGTACTGATAATAAAAGCGTTCGCTTTATATCGTACTGTATTGTACCGTGCTGCATTCCGACCAAGACTGAACGTTTGGCTGGTGTTTTTCGTTACGGCTTAACAATAGTATACACACGTAACTGATAGGTGAACATGGGAGCCTACGTATAAATATAGATGAAGGCAGCCGCAGTAATGATTAAAGTTAACAGCACGTACAGTACAATAACCAGCGCGGCTATGAAGCAAATAGAGCAAAATAAGCAAAAAAGGAACCTTTGGTCACGTTTCATACAGTGTCATCAGTACGATAGTAAGCCATAGGTCATGTTGGCAGGGTTACGTCAGAATAAACCCACGGACGCATTTAGAAAACAAAGTTGGGGAATTAGTAACTAAATCTTGGTACTCAGTTCTGATTTAGTGTAGATTCTGCTCAGACTCTTCGGATTATGAAAAGTGTTGTGCTTGGCGGTATGCTTTTGTGCCTCATGGAGTTAAACGTCAGCGCTACAGAACAAACACACCGTGCCAGGAATGATTTTTGAGAGCAAGAGAAGGTCTGCCTTCTGTCCTAAAGCTATAGGAAGATGAGCCTGGCGAAGCGATCGAAGGTTAACGATACATATAAACTTTCAATGAAAATAATTTTTTGGCTTCTACGCCCGGTTTCGAAGGCCTGATTATCTGCCTTATCGGCTTCCTATCACAAGTGCGCTGGAGCTCAATTTATTGCTGAAGTTAACAACTAGGTGCCTAACCTCCTTCCCATGCGGTGGTATTTCACCATTAATGAAACAGAAGAGCAAGATGTGAACTTTTCTTGTGTGTGGCATTACGTTATAATTTTGTGTAGATTTATTTACGAGGAGCTTGATGCGTGTAGACCAAGTAATAGCTCTCTGGGGAGTGGGACATTCGGCAGTGTTCAAAACATATTTAAATATTTTGATGCAATCATAATATAAGAGAAAATGAGTGTCACAAACATTCTTTATAAATACAGGCGCCTTATCATCCATAATGCGATTCAGGTGCTTGTTTTGTGTTTTTTTTTAAATGTATACTGAGCCCTATGCTGTACGCCCGATTAGCCTGACGCATGCGCTCTGCGTCTTAGGCGAGAACTGCTGGGCCCTGCCTGGGTTTTTTGTTTGCGACACGAAATTTTCCGGCTAACAGCTTTGCTGTAATAACAGTTTGTGGTAGACTACATGAAAAGGCTCAGTTGGCCTCTTCCTCGCGCCGCTTGCAAGCCGCATTTTTTAAATATTAATATGGTTGTCATACTAAAAGTGGCTGTAGCATACGCAGTGCAGGCTCAGTCGGCTAACAAGAAGCGCATAGAATGCAATTGGCCAGTAGCTTGCGGGTAGAATTTTGAGCCTGACTCAAATACAAAGACAACACGCGATGTCTTCAACAAGAGGGCATACCGCAGTTTTAAATATACGCGTCAAAACCGTAACAAGGAGATCACAAAACAAAACGCCTTCATTAGTGTAGGCGAAATCCCGTCAGGGCCGTACGAAATTAATGGCTTTATTCGCTTAAGCTTTCGAAACAAGGCCGAAATAAACGTTTGTGTCGGTTTAGCGGAACCCAAAATCATTTCAAAGTAGAATCAATCAATCAATCAATCAATCAATCAATCAATCAATCAATCAATCAATCAATCAATCAATCAATCAATCAATCAATCAATCAATCAATCAATCAATCAATCAATCAATCAATCAATCAATCAATCAATCACAAGGACAGCCAATAGGCCTTTGCACAGGAGCATGAAAGAACTGCGATGATACAACAGCACAATTTCATCATAACGAACGATGAGAACGTAGTCTTACTCCGGACGAATGTGCAAAGTGAGAACAGCAGCCTTAACGTGGACAGCATCCGATTCAAACAGTAATTCAAGCAACCGAATAAATTCCGTCCAACAGGAAAGAAATATGCCACACTATATGCTTTACGGCAGACAATAAGAGGTAGCTTCCACCCTGCAAATGTCCGCACTGAAGAGATGGAGTGGGTTGTTGAAAATATTAAGAAAATACAGAGCGCTCTTGCGTGCCTCGCGAAGACCGCCGCGCACGTTTGTCAAGACAGGCATACCCACTTACGAGATTGGGCAAGATTGCGGCGACCGCCCTGCAGTTAAAAAAAAAAAGAAAATGCCGAGCGCTCGTGTGTGCGTGCCTCGCGGCGACCGCCCAACGTCACCGGCGCACGTTTGTCAAGCCAAGCGGAGAGTGGCCGAATGGAGAGTGGCCAAGATTGTCAAAAAAAAAAAAAAAAAAAACTGTTCGCCGTAGTCGTGGCAACACTTTCTCGGAGCGAGGAAGACGCGTCATAGCGTATGCCCCTCCAAGGTGATGTCCAATGATGGTCACTTCCAAAAAAATGAAAGAAGCTCCCACTTACAGCAACAGTGATGGAGTAAAGGTCGTTGCGGCAGCGAAGAAGAAGCCAATCGGCTGCAATCGTGGACTTAAACGTTCGTGATGGTCGTGAAAATTGCGTACAGCTTCGCTACCTTCAAGTCTTACGTGTTGGTGTGAGCTTACTTCATTTTTGCCAAGTATAAGTCAAGAACGACGCAAGGTTATGGTACTTAATGACGTTTACTGGAGCGAACCTACGCCCTGACAAAAACTATCAGCAATACACAAACGACACAGAAGCAGCGAAACAAGCTGATGAGCACAGTCGAGCGTTTGCGAATTGAATGCCGCGGCGTTCCTCATCCCTCAGCCCTCAACAGCCTCCCTCAGCCGTGAGTCTGAGGGATGCCTCGCTAATTTCCAAAATTAGGTATAACCTTGCGTACTCAAACCTATCACAAGCAGAAAAACAAGCTAGAGGCGCTCATCAGAAAGGCTACCAAGGTTGCCTTAAGCGTACCAATATCGTCTAAAAACGAGGCCTTATTGAGTACATGGTGCTCACAATACGATTGATGAGATCGTTTCAGTTCATTTAGCAAACCAAGTTCAAAGATTTCAGTCAACAGAGCAAGGCAAGAACATCGTCAGCAGCATCAATTTCGATCCCACACCTCGAAACGAGCCACAGGAAAACAAGGACCCATTTCTCAACAGCCAAACTCGAGACCCGCTCAAAGTTGCCCCTTTACCCAGGAATATGGGTCCCGAAAGGAATGAGGACAAAAGACGGCAAAGAGTTAAATTTTTACAGAAACTTGTGAAATGATCTCCAACAAGCCAAGCAATATACTATGTAGATATTAGTTCCAGCAGAGGCAAGCACAGCATCGTAGAGCTGAAGAGAGACCTTCATCCGGCAGTAGCTAGCATTCTCAAAAGTAGCGCCAACATCAACACAGCAGGCATTGAACTCAACTACGTCGCCAGAGCTATTAGATACCATGACACCCTCACACCGCACAGTCCCCATGCTACAGATCTTTCCGTGATTATTTTCAGATTCTCAAGAAGCATGCAGGCAAATTATACTGAACGACATGAGTAAAGATACAGCAGATTCATTCAATAGTCACTGTCATCATCACTACGATATTATTTGGACACCTGGCCACGCGGAGACGTTTGGCAACGTTCGGGCAGACACGCTCACCCATGAGTTAAGAGTCCGGGCACCGAACATCTCCCTGGAGAGGTCTAATTGTCGTGACATCACGAACAATACACTAAGAGACCTTAAACTGAACAGAAGGGAGTTACCTCTGCCTCACCCCAACCTAGACAGGCAGCAATCAGTATTACTGAGACAAGCGCAGAGTGAGCCCTCATTCCCACAGCCGTTTTTCACCCCGTCACGTCACCGTCACGTCACTGTCTTCCGTCATAAGCGCCGTTTTCGACCGATTTCTCGCCAAAAACGGTGCGACAGTGACGAGAGGACGAGCTCTACGTTTCCGTCACGTCAACGTGACGGGACCATGCCCCGCGCTGAACCAGGTAATCAGAAAACAAATTTTTACGGCTAAATTTAGCGAAAAGTGAGCACAAACCATTTTCTTTACTTTTCAGATTAAAAACGCTCAATTCTAGGCTAAACTGATCACTAGGCAGACGACCCTGTAATCTGACGGAAAGCTCCCGTGTAGATCCAGTCTGAAGACTTCTCCGTTCCGTCAACGTCGCTTTTTGTTGACGTGACGGTGCCGTGACGGAGAAGGTGACGGCTGTGTGAATGAGGGCTAAGCTAACACTACATGCGCCTCAGCTAGACCACATCTTTTCTCTAAGGAAGGGCAGAACCACCACCAGCGTGCAAACACTGTGGTGGATATCCCATTCGGCAACATGTCATATGGGAATGTCCTTACAATACTCCAAGCATTCCTGACTTACGCACACCGACGCAGCTAGCTGCCATATCCCCTTGACCCAACCTGCCTGACTGTCGCCTCCACTTTTGAGGAACAGCTAGCTCTAGTGCGGTACATCAAAAACGCACTAGAGCTGAGTTCAGCATTTACTGAAGACGACCTGTAGCCGGGTTGTCTGAACCGCCTTTGGTTCTAAATAAAGTATCTCTCTCTCTCCATCTCCAGGAATTCTAACCATATTGAGAACATAGCCGATCGAAAAAAGAGTCTGGGTGAGTGAGGAAGTGGTTACGCTCTTTCCATGTCAAACCAGATAGCCGGCATCAACGCCAGAAGGTCCCAACGGTATAAAATAACCACATGCAACCAGGCGCCGGCTACGAAACGCAAACAAAACGAGTCAAGTTTTTTTCCGCGGCATTACTCCTCGTCTGAGAGAGCGTTGTCCCAAATGCTAAAATTACTCCCACCTCCCCTCGCGGGAACCCCTGTGTAGATGCGACGCATAGGGGGTTCCGTTGTTGTTTCCGTTAGGTTGATTCTCCCATCGCGTGAAACGTGCCGTGAACCCCCTGCCGCGGCTATGATGCAACGTGGCGCGGCTATGACGCAACACAATCCACTTTAATCCAATCCAATCCAAATCCAATCCAATCCAATCCAATGCCCCTCGCAAGAGAGTGTTCGCTATCTGAGAGGAGAGGGGGTGAGCAGCGGAGAGCGCAGCTCGCGCGGAGAGGAGAATGGGGGAGGGGTGTGGACGGACAACGACGCCGTATGGAGGGACAAGGCGAGTGAATGAGATGCAGTCGCATCTAAAACTAAAACAAAATGGTTAAGGAAATAAAAGTATTATTTAACGTAGTAAGCTTGAGGCGAACATATGGATGACCTCGGGCCACGTGCGCTGTCGTGACATGTAGTCACCATCGGGGACAACTTCGTGCACGAGCTTACCAACAAGTCGCTGAATTTTGTGTATGACGAAGTTTAGTTTCAGAAGCCTCCGTCTCGCTGAGGCCGCGTCGTCGGATCGGGTCCGAAGCCACTCGTGGTCTCCGAGATGATACTCGGCGTAGAAGCTTGTGGCGGTCGGCGTCCACAAACTGCTGCTCTGTTCTGTTGTATACGAGTGCGAGCAAGCTGGCGGACCTCCTCTGCATGGTGCTCCTGAACTTCGGCGTTGAGGTCGCCCTCTTCTACGCGCGGCAGCATGGCTTCGAGCATCGTACAGGCGGGAAGCTCGAATGGAGTAATCTGCATCGCTTCCTGGGCAATTGTATGCGAACGGGCGAAGGCGGCGACCAGTGGGCGGTGATCATTAGGCTTGCATGGGAAGCAGAGTGACGTGATCATTAGAGCAGTACGTTATTCGGAGCTTTGATTCATCGTCATGGCGTCATCAGGGTAGAAAGTTATTAACTTGTCAGGCGGAAATTCCTCAATAATCTCGAAGGTGGGAGGGGGGGGGGGGAGAGGGGGAGAGGGGGGACGAACCAGGCGAAGAGGCAAAGCTCTCGTTGTACCTCACGCATCAAAAATTCAAGTTTCTTCTCTTCTGACATTTCGGGGTTAGCACGCCGGGACAGCCTCTTTATTTCCACAACGAACGCCATGACCCTTCGTTACGCTGCTGCGTGCTGCTTATCTGCAGCAAGAGCTCGGCGCGCTCTTTTCGCCCGAGCGTGGCGAGCATCTTCAAAAACTCGGCCTTGAATACAGACCGGGACCTGAAGGAGCTCTCATGGGTCTTAAACCTAATACAAGCTGAGTCTTCACGATAGAAAAATTGCCTCCATCTCCCCGCGAGGGAACCCTGGTGTGATGCGGTGCATCTGGGGGTTCAATTGGCGTTTCCATTGGGTTGATTCTCTACATCGCGTGAAACGTATTGTGAACGCGTAGGATGACTTCCATCACATACGGATGTTCTCATACACGGGACGATGGAGGCAATTTTACATTTTCATGCGCATGCATACGCGAAATGAGAGAGTACACGTGTTTTAGCGGCCACCACCCAACGCGATACCCGCTTTATATTCACAGCGCTTGAAGGAGAGGAGACCGCGGAGGAGAGTCGCGCATGCGCGCACATGCGCACCGGAGCAGCTGTTAACGCAGCGTTAACGCAGCGAAGCGCGCGCCAACCAAGCGCGCCAGCTGTCGTTATGCTAATGCGCCGGAGTGAGAGTGTTGCACACAGCTGTGGGAGAGGCGAACGGAGGAGGGCTGCGGACGGACGCCGCCGCCGCCGACGACGACGGAGGAGGGACATGCCTCAGAGCAAGAAATGCGCCGCATTTAAAACACCTGCATGCCTAAGTGTTTCGTCATCGCCCCAACGGGTAAAAATCTGGACTCGCCCTAGTTGCTCCACCCGCCGTGGTGGCTCAGTGGCTAAGGCGTTGCGCTGCTGAGCACGAGGTCACGGGTTCGATTCCCGGCCGCGGCGGCCGCTTTTCTGATGGAGGCGAAAAGCGAAAACGCCCGTGTGTACGAGATTTTGGCGCACGTTAAAGATCCCCAGGTGTTCAAAATTAATCCGGAGCCCTCCACTACGGCGCGCCTCGTCGCCTGCGTTGCGTCGGCTCGTTAAACCCTACAATCAATCAATCAATCACCCTAGTTGCTCCAAGGGTTCCTTAGGGTCCTCCGAACGTGACCCGTAAAATGATGGTCACTCCCGGAGTCGCTGAAGGACTACAGGCGAAGACCTTGCCCCGTTGGTCGTGGTGGCAGCGTTGACCACGTCGGTCGCTCCATACATTTTTATGACGTTGTTCTGCACTCGACAAACTCCGGGGGAATACCTGGCAGTCTGCGAACTGGTTTGAGCTGGACGGGCTTGGCGGTTTTCAGGGGGCATAAAGGGTGCGTGCTGAGTACCTTCCCATGATTCCACGCTGTAGTCAAGAACAGCGCAAATTTATGATACATAGCAAATTTTGTTAGAACGAACCTGCACTTCCTAAAATAACTACAAGAATAGCACAAACGTCTTAGGCAATTGCGAGGTTATCGATGTCTAAAGATCGAAAATCATTTTTCTCAGTTCTTGTTCCATTCGTTGCTGACTGCGCATACCGCACTGAATGAAACAACCATTAGCTATTAATAGATGAGTTCCTGTATGATTTTAACATATATATCAGAAAAACTCCCGTCAGGGCGTCAAGGAAATGCTAGTTTCAGGCGCCTGAGAACTTTTTTGGACATCATTTAACTAATTTTGGAAACACAGAGTTCAAAAGAAAGTTTGGATGAAAAGTCTAATTCACCATTTTGAAGTACAGCGCAAATTTGTTTCGCAAAAGCTCGTAATATCGTCAATGGCATTACCATTTCTGTCTCGAACGTTCAATATTTACACACCGTTATACCACCAGATCGAGACTGCCACAAGTTCTCAGTTGCGCAGATACAGCGCTGGTTTCAACTGCAACCGGGTGGGCGATCGTTAACATACTGCGCACCTCCTTGCAGAGGCCTTTGTAACAGCCCAACTCCTGACTACAAGGAGCTTCCGATTGCCCATTGCGAGTTTGTGTACGGTTATCGAGTTTCGGGGCCCTTCGCGGTACAGTGGAACACCAGCCACGGAACTCCTTGCAGTGGCTTAATGCCCATCCTATGTTGTATAATAGCAGGCATTTATCAACTCGTTCATCAACGACACACGCTTCGTCACGATATACTAGTCAATGTCACACAAGAAATTATAACAGCCAGTGTAACCACCTACGGCATAATTTTTCGCGAAAGAACAAAATTATGGGAGCGTTGGGGTTGCTCTGACAAATACAGCGAAATATGGCGGGCCGGATGCAACCTGTCAGGACAGACAGGGAGGACATCAAGCAACGAACCAGGGCGGCCCACTAAGCAAGGTGGAAAAAAGTGTAAAAAATTTATACAAGTGTTTTCGCGCCTGTACTTTTCTGTCAGGATCGCTGAAATAAATAAAATCTGGCAGGCGGGAACCATCCTGCGCGACATGGTTACAGCCGTGGCAGCCAGTGTGGTCGTATCACATAATGCCAGGAGCGCCCGCTGTGACTAGGAATTCATAAGCTGGGTGAGCTCAACTACACTGACGTAGCACAGATATGACATTTATTGTGTTTTTTTAGAAACCCGCTGCCTCGTTTAACTGCGTTAAAATTGCGCACAAATATTGCATTTATTAATACATTTTGTTAAAGAAAAATGAAGACCATCAACAGCAATAACCGGGTTACTTCACAATCGAATAAAACCAGTTTTCGTCTATATATGGGGATAGAATCTTCCAAATGGGCTTTTCTAGCCATCCTCGCAAATAATGTTTATAATGCTTTAGCACAGATTTTCCCACCATCATTCAAATAATTTACCGACTAGCATGCCATTCTAACTGTTTACCATCCATGGAGCCAAATCACTGTACCCGGCCCTACGGTGGAGGCCTAGAAAAAATAAATTGCATCAAGGAATAGGGTTGAGTTGTTACCATCTGTCCGAATTTTAGGGATAGCAAAAAGAACGTAAGAGTGGTGAAGCCTTCGCACTAAGGTGAAGAGCCTTCGGCAAAAAACAGCAAAACACGAGTCCAAAACCTGTGCTCAGATTGTTCCGTTCCATTCCGCCACTCAAGATAATGCTTCGTTTGATTATACCTAGCACCAACGTTGATCGTATTACAGCCACGAAATTATTCGTGCATCTACGGTCCAACTATAAGAGTGGTGGTGGTGGGGGGGGGGGGGGGGGGGGGGCACTGGTTATCAGAAGATTTGCTTACAGTCTGCCATATCACAATGTTAGCAAACAAGAAATAACCAAGTAGAAATAATACTCAGAGAAATAGAAATAATACAGCCGTAGAACTCACTCAGTGCCCTGACTAAAAAAACTGCTAAGATCAGGAATATCAAGCACTTACGTAGAGATCCCAGAAGCCACTCTGGTTGCACAAAAATAAAGGCTACACAACACCAAAACCAACCGGGCCACCCTCGTCAGAATAGGCTTGCACGACGCCCACATAAAAAGTAAAACAAACCTCTCTACCAGTACACGACGACTTATCAAGGTATTTCCCATGGCTAGGACACACAACGCGGAAGAAGAGCTGGCAGAGTGGCAAAACGATGCCTCAGAAGAAAACCCAACGCGGTGTACACGGACGCCGCAGTGGACAAAAACCACAATTCAGTGGTGGTGGTGGTGGTGATTGACTTCTCCCATAAACTTATCACCAGCCTGAACATCAGAGTAACGAACCACGGGAAAGTGGAATCGTTGGCGATAGCCGTGGCCCTCTCTTGAGGCACAGAACGCGACTCTGAGCCTCACATAATCACCGTCTCCAAGAAACAAGACTGCCGAGACTATATTCCAACGGCAGAATACCACAAATAGCTGTAGATCTCGTCAACAACATCAAGGAAGCATCGCCGGTGGACTAGCCGGAAATGAGGCTGCTGATGCCTTCGCCCGCGAGTTTACAAACCAGACGCACGACGAAACTAAACTATCCGACCCTCTCCCCAAAGACTATGGAGCCAGACTGAAATTACTGAGGCAAGTCATAGCCATAGCCACACACCCTCCCCCACACATAGGGACCTTAATGCCCTACAGTCATCTGTTGGAGAAAACTGCGAACACATATCCTAACCTATACAGGTTCAGCCTCATGTACCCCAAAAATACAAATCTGACTGCCCACACCGCGACATGATCCAAACGCCATACCATGTAAAATGGGAATGATGGGGTCAAGCCGCTACAAGCAATTCACACCTCACGCGATCTGTGGGATCCTTGACCTGCATCTCTAACCGGGGAGATAATCTGCGCCTGATCAACCTGGCTGAAGAGAGGGCCAGCTAATGTGCAGTCCTCCTGAAGTATAGGACAAGAAACCGCCAACCCTTATTTTGCCCCCCCCCCCCCTTCTCTCTCTCTCTCTCTCTCTCTCTCTCTCTCTCTCTCTCTCTCTCTCTCTCTCTCTCTCTCTCTCTCTCTCTCTCTCTCTCTCTCTCTCTCTCTCTCTCTCTCTCTCTCTCTCTCTCTCTCTCTCTCTCTCTCAGCCTTCGCGTATTTGCGAATATATTTCTTTATTCGATGGGTGCACTCAGCCCTAGCTACTCGTAGCTCGGCAGGTGTGACTTTTTCATTTATTGTCGTTTTGCAACGTGAAAGTAGCCACGTGTTTGCGAGTTTTTAGTTCAGAAGACTGCGGGCTAGATAGTGAATAAATAACTCAAAATGCAGGAAAGTAAAAAAAAAAAACGTTGTGCACTGGACATCAGCTGTTGTTGAACATCAAGAATGCAAAACAGCCTTTTGTTCGTAATTCGTTGGAGTGAAAATCTGTGAACACGTGGCAAGTGGTCAGCACGTGGATCTTAGGCCGCAACGATAACCGCCGCAACGATAACCGCCACCTATACGCAGCCCAAATCGGCCTATCTGGCTTTCCGGAGAAATCCGAACAGGAGGTATCAACCGAACACACCGCCAGAAGACGCAGGGGGAACTACACATAGAGATATTGGGAAAGCGAGTCGCATGGGGTAAACTTAAGGCACTAGAACTTACTATCCAACGCACAGCGGAAACCACACTCATGGTCAAGAATCTACTCGATCAACTTGATGGACGCAAAATTTACGCACAATTAAAAGACTCGCTCATAGACAGCGCGGAATTCAAGAAAGCATCTGATGAGTTTGAATAGCGCCCTAGTTGTCTCGAATAAGCTGTACCATTTATCATGTAAAAAACAGGTAAAGAGCACTAAAACCTTGCGTCGTAAAATATTCAGAGTTCCACTACGGGTCGCGCTCTTGGCATCCAACAAGCTCCTGTAAGCGACCGAACGTGCCATATCTTAGATGAGTTACTCAAGGCCCAACGACGCGGTCAATGACGTGGCTCAATGAAAACTATCAAATAAGCTCCATACTCAAGGGGTTGGTACAGACTTCACATCTACACAGAACTTGTCCACTCCCCTATAAGTAGCGCTGAGGTCCAAACCAACTGTAGCGCGTCTACCAAAGAACATGAACCCGAACAGACGCAAAGAGCGCGGGAAACTATCTATAGGCTATTAGTCCTGGGGAGGACCTCAGATGTTTCAGCACGGACTTTCTTATATATTACGATCGATTCCCGCCCAAGAGCAAAAGATGGCGGTGGAACCACGGCAGTCGTTGGACCCAATATAAATACTGATTTACCCTGCACGAACACGACCTCAATAAAAATTGAAACTAAGAAACCCGCGCAGTTGCTAGGGCAATCGAGTCGGTAGCATTTCCCATACCTGACGAACCTTAAAAGAAGATAACAATAATTTTTGCTCACAACAGGCAATACGCCAGTACATTGAGAACATCCGAAGCACGTGCACAACCATGCCCCCCTATAGCTCTAGGGCTCCCGAATGCCCGTCACGCTTTTCGTATTATCTGGGGCCAGACACGTACGGCTGGCAGGAAATTAGCGGGCGAAAACGCGCTCGCCCGAGCGCTTATCTACTGGGCACCTTCTCGATCTCAACACGACAGCCAGTTCATCCACCGCAAAGTAACGCTGACACAAACTGCTCACACTGGCGCGTACCTAAAACTACTTCGCGGCCAACTAACCAATCTACCGACACCACACAATTTTTCGCGGAGCAATAAACACCCACACTACCACAGATTCAAACCGAGTTTTTAACAGAAGCGCTTCGGGCCGTTTCCGAAAGAAACCAGGACTCCAGGCTGAGTGACGGCAGTGAGGAGAACGCCGGAGTCTGTCCTCCCCTCCAAGTGTTTCCTCGAGTCGGCTGAGTGGAGGATATTGCAATGCTTTTACACGCGGAAATCAATTTCGAGGATCTCCTCCACTGGAGGCTCGAGTGGAGGAATGATTCAGAATACCAGGTCTACCCTGGTATTCTGAATTCCTACTCGACTAACACTCTGCCAAAATGATGGGTATACAGACGATTGTTTTGTGAAACCCTACCACACGTGCAGGGTCGCTAAGAAGCGGGGCATCATCTAGATGCGCAGAACCGCGCGACCTCAGACGAAGCCACTGACTCCAGCCCAGTACCATTTACTTGCTCAGACATACTGGAATACTACAGTGAAACTAAGAAACGATATCCAAAACCGCACGAACAACTCGACAAAGAAGAGCCGATAGCATGGAGACAAATCCAAACGAACGTCTACACCAATTAGTTAGTACCTCCTCAGTAAAATGTATCCAACCAGGCATCATATGTCCATGGTGCGAAAACACGCCCATGCACCAAATCACCACTCGCACCACCACACATACAGCATCCGAGTGCGGTGCAGCAGGGACAGGTGCTGACCAACGAAGACAAGCAGGAACAACGTGCTCTGATCCGGCGAGTCGAGCAGGCATACCAAGGGCCCCACCACTGGCACCAGGGTCAGACAAGCCCGCCGTGAGAGCCCGACGTGCATCATGAAGTTTATTCACTCGATCGACTCATTGTCCTCTTAGGAGGGAGGCAGGACCGTCTGGACGTTCTCGTGTTCCGGCACGTCACGATCCGCGGGTATACAACGATGCCAACTGCCTGAACAAGGAAGTAGCGACAACCACGGCTGTTCGTGCCACAGATATCCCGCGGTGTTCGCAGGTAGCCTTCGCGCTTGAACATAACAGTTCAGAACCCCCCCCCCCCCCCCCCATTACTGTTCCGGTGTTTACAATTGTAGACAGAAAACGCATTCTTTGCGGGGTACCCCTGAGCACCAACCGTGTAATGCCTTTTATCTACACACAAAAATGCATTATTGGAGGAGGAGGAGGAGGTAGCCTTTATTGTGGCAGGAAGACTCTACGTCAAGTGGGGGAAGGGGAAGTAGAAGGTGGGGGGGTTTGTAACTTGGGACATCTTAAATGCGTACAGTTTGTCCCAAAACAGGTGGGCTCCTTAAAGGAGCCATGAAGAGAAAACAAAAGTTTGTTTTATTCGAAAGATTAGGTGTTTCATAGTACCCCAAGCGCTTTCCCGGAAGTAAATGATGCTTTATTCACTGAGAAATAAGGCAATTTAAGCCAAAATTTTAAATCTCCCGCTAAAATTGAACATTCCGTGACGTGTACAATGGCGTCATAGAGCCGGTCCATGAAACAGATACTTAGTATGTCGACTCCATATAGCACCCACACGCGGGAGTCGATCGAGACGGCGGCCATTTTAAAAATACTACGTAGTAAAACCTAGTGCACCCGCAGCCCTAGTCATGGAATCGCCTGATCCGGAGAACAAAACTCTCGCCGAGGAGCTCGGGCTTGCATTTAACAACCTCACACCACAAAAACGCTCAATGCTTCTAAGTGCACGAGCGGCAAGAGTTGTGGGATACGCGGTGGACGGGAAAGCGACCATTCCGCGATAGCCACAACAGTCGAACGCCCGGCCGTCGGCACCGCTGCCTCGTCAGCTCCGTCGCGACGGACGAATATAGACTGGTACGTATGTGCCGTATTTTGATTACGGTTAATAATAGTTCAATTTCAGTAGCAGTATCACTTATGCCAGTTGGCCGGTGTCGTGTATGGAAAGCCGTTCGAAAGTACTCGAACAAACTGAAGTTTTCAGTGGTTGTAAACTGGAAACGAGCTCGTAACGACAGCAGCAAGCCAACACCATTCGAAACTTACGCGACGACTGGCACTATCTCGTCGCTTCTTGCTGTTCCTTACTCCCCTCGTTTCTATTTTTACCTTTGCTGGTTGGCGATATGACGGCCAACCTCCTGTGAAGGGATTACGATACGAAGCAAGGTCGCGGCTGTGCGTGCTGGAACGGTTCGTTGGCCCCTAAGAGCCTCGAACCCGAAAATTCGTCTGCGCGACGGCGAGATGTCGAGCTCGGCCGGCGGTATAGTTTCGTACGCATTGGTGCACACGCTTGCGTATTCGTTCGGAACTTCAACCGTTCGTTCTTAGTGTCATAAAAGGAATGTGCAGTATGTTTCATGGGGATATAGCTCACTATGCAAACTGTAAGCCCTGCCTAAGATGCGTTTGCTTCTGCCAGCCTCCGCCAATCGCAGAGCTTAGCCCATGTGACGGCATAGGTTCTGTTGCGGGAAATGAGCTGGTGGGTCGCATGACCATTCCCGTTTTTCCTAATTATGTAGCTTATTTAAGCGAAGTTTGCGTTATAAGTGGTGTCGTTATGGTTCTAACGAGGCAATCTTTCGAATGAACCAAACTTGTGTTTTCTCTTCATGGCTCCTTTAAAGGAGCCATGAAGAGAAAACAAAAGTTTGTTTTATTCGAAAGATTAGGTGTTTCATAGTACCCCAAGCGCTTTCCCGGAAGTAAATGATGCTTTATTCACTGAGAAATAAGGCAATTTAAGCCAAAATTTTAAATCTCCCGCTAAAATTGAACATTCCGTGACGTGTACAATGGCGTCATAGAGCCGGTCCATGAAACAGATACTTAGTATGTCGACTCCATATAGCACCCACACGCGGGAGTCGATCGAGACGGCGGCCATTTTAAAAATACTACGTAGTAAAACCTAGTGCACCCGCAGCCCTAGTCATGGAATCGCCTGATCCGGAGAACAAAACTCTCGCCGAGGAGCTCGGGCTTGCATTTAACAACCTCACACCACAAAAACGCTCAATGCTTCTAAGTGCACGAGCGGCAAGAGTTGTGGGATACGCGGTGGACGGGAAAGCGACCATTCCGCGATAGCCACAACAGTCGAACGCCCGGCCGTCGGCACCGCTGCCTCGTCAGCTCCGTCGCGACGGACGAATATAGACTGGTACGTATGTGCCGTATTTTGATTACGGTTAATAATAGTTCAATTTCAGTAGCAGTATCACTTATGCCAGTTGGCCGGTGTCGTGTATGGAAAGCCGTTCGAAAGTACTCGAACAAACTGAAGTTTTCAGTGGTTGTAAACTGGAAACGAGCTCGTAACGACAGCAGCAAGCCAACACCATTCGAAACTTACGCGACGACTGGCACTATCTCGTCGCTTCTTGCTGTTCCTTACTCCCCTCGTTTCTATTTTTACCTTTGCTGGTTGGCGATATGACGGCCAACCTCCTGTGAAGGGATTACGATACGAAGCAAGGTCGCGGCTGTGCGTGCTGGAACGGTTCGTTGGCCCCTAAGAGCCTCGAACCCGAAAATTCGTCTGCGCGACGGCGAGATGTCGAGCTCGGCCGGCGGTATAGTTTCGTACGCATTGGTGCACACGCTTGCGTATTCGTTCGGAACTTCAACCGTTCGTTCTTAGTGTCATAAAAGGAATGTGCAGTATGTTTCATGGGGATATAGCTCACTATGCAAACTGTAAGCCCTGCCTAAGATGCGTTTGCTTCTGCCAGCCTCCGCCAATCGCAGAGCTTAGCCCATGTGACGGCATAGGTTCTGTTGCGGGAAATGAGCTGGTGGGTCGCATGACCATTCCCGTTTTTCCTAATTATGTAGCTTATTTAAGCGAAGTTTGCGTTATAAGTGGTGTCGTTATGGTTCTAACGAGGCAATCTTTCGAATGAACCAAACTTGTGTTTTCTCTTCATGGCTCCTTTAAGAATGCTGAAGAGGCCGCGTGGGGTGAGGAGAGCAGGCTCACGACTGCTCGCGCTAGACCGCTTTTTAGGGAAAAGTGTGCAATCAAAGCCAGCATGGAGGGTTGCAGTGTACGAGGGTCGATGTAAAGAGAGGTTGTATTTGGAGGAGGCTTGAAGGTTCTGTAGCGCGCGAACTTCGGGCAGTGCCAAATTAGGTGCTGGAGATTGGCGGGAGTGGGGGAGGCGCAGAAGGGACATCGAGGCGGTAGAGAAGGGGTGTACCATTTACGGAAGGTCTCAGGGGTAAGGCTAGCATTAGCAAAATATTTGTTTATGAAAATTTCGGCTGATCTTGGGAGCGGGGGCAGGGCGGATAAAAAGCCGGTTGGAGTCAGGGCCTTGAGGCGGTCTTTTTTTTTCCTTTTTGTAACGTAGAAGCTGTATCGCTGGTGGTAATGTCTCAGTAGGTGGAGGAGCCAAGTCGGGTAGCAGCGGAGTACTAGAGGTTATACACTCCCGCGCAGCCGAGTGGGCTGCCTGGTTCCCCGGTGATGACTCCCCGTGTCCAGGTGACCAGTCGATGCGAACATGAATGCCGCTAGATTTCAGGATGGAGATCTGATGAATGATTTTGTTGGCGATGGTATTGGTCGATGTAGGACATTTTAGAGTCTGTAGGGCTTCGAAAGAGTCTGTCAGGATGCGTATCTGGGAAGGCACGGAGGAGTGAAAGTCAAACATGAGGTAGTCTATGGCTTGAACAATAGCATGGAGTTCCGCTTCGAGGATGGTAGCACATGGAATATTAAGGGATCGTTTGCCTTGGATGGAAGGAAGGTCAGGTGAAGCCCATGCGGTGCCAACTAGCGGAGGAGAAATGCTCCCGTCGGTGTAAATGTCGATTTCGTGGGGGAGTTTACTGTTTCGGAGAGCGTTGATGCGGGCGGCGCGGACGGGGCGGGCGTTGCGCGGGAAGGGATAGGTGGCCGTAGAGTCCGTGATAGAAGGGCGGCTCCACGGAGCGAGAGGCGATGGGATGTCGGGGGGCTCAGGCGGCTTGAGATTATCCCAGGCGATGATAGAGACACCTTGATGAGTTAATCTGCGCTTATGAAGGGATTGATTCACTTGCTCTTTAATTATGCGAATACATTAAATCATTGTGATAGTATAAATCCCGATTATTTGTTGGAGTAGCTTAAAGAAAAAAATTAACGAAATTACACAGGTCTATCTTATACCCCGATCTTACGCGATTACCTTACGCGATTAAAGCAAAAATAATAAAAACCGAAGAAAATCCTGGAAAGCACCAACCGTGTAACGGCTCTTATCTGCGCAAAAATGCATCACTGGCAAAGTTGGCGTGTTTAATGTTTTAACAGTACAAATGTGGATTATTTGAATGAAATGTAATGACCTCGGACCTTTAATGAGCAAATAAATTAAATTAAATTAAAAAGCTGGAAACTAAAGATGAACCAGTGAAATTACGAAGATCTACTTAATCCACTGCCCTCACGCGATAAGACCTAACAATAATCGAGAAAAACAGAAACACGAAAAAGACGTTTAAAAGCGTCAACCGTGCAGCGACTTGTAGTATCTGCGCCAAAATGGTCAATTGGCAAAGTTAAGACATTTAATCGCTTTAATGGTGTAGACATAGATCATTGGTAAAAAAAGGAAGTGAATGTAACCAAGCGAATCGAAAAGTCACTCAATATGGCCGAATATAGCCCAACGCGAACTAAAAACGACGAAAGATCTAGCCCAGTTTGGCTACTCATAGCATAATCGTATAGTTGTGTAATAATGCGTGCGTCGCCTCTCCTCGTTTTGAGTTTTTTATAGCCAGTTTGGTCTATAAAATAACGTGCCTCAAACTTTATGCTGTTCCACTGGAAATACCCGTACGGAACAATACCTACACATCTCGAAGTAGCACCACAAGGTCTACACACCATGGCAATAAATTACTTTTGGATAATCCAACGTGTATAAGCGCCAATATTAAAATCCAAACAAACAGGAACTTACACAACTGAAAAAAAAAGGCCGATCTACACAAAATGCCCGATATGCAATTATCCAAATTCAAAACAGCCTGTCAGGCTGTCTTCTTAAGTGCAGCACTTTGAGCCCAGCCAGTTTCGCTCAGCTTAGCGAGCAGACATCAAACTATTTACGCGCAGCGGCGACCCTGTTTGTGCAAGCGGGCAGCATACCCGTGCAGGAAATTTTAAGCAGCCCATCTATCACGACTTTAACGAGACCGCCGAAAAGAAAAGAAAGTTCTGTGCCCACCGACCGTGCTCACTAATAGCGTATTCGAGGAGGAACCAAGCAGCGAACAGGCTATACCCGCTGGCACCGCGAACGGGCAGTAATTCCGTGTACAACGGCCACAACCTCAGGGAAACGACAAACTGCACTTCTCAAACCGAATAGTCAACTCAGGCGTATACCTGTCCCTGCCGTGCCTGTAAGCCGTCGGGGCTTCTGGAAAGCTTCCTCTTACAGCGAAGCCTTCTATGTCTCACTGATGGCGTACTCGCGCACCACAAAACGCACTGCAGGAAAGCCAACTTTCTTCGACGACGATGACGACGATCGTGGGCGAAGTGAAGAAATAAACGCTTCCCGTGACCGGGATCGCACCGGGGACCCTCGCGTTACGAGGCCGGTGTCTATCCGATTGCGCCATTGCGGCACGGTCGAAGCAGTTGGCAATTGAGGTGCGTGGACGCGCAAAATGAGAAAAACCATGCACCCCTCCGCCTAACGACGACGATGGTTGAACTCGAAGCTCGAAACCAAACGGCGAAGGGTCAAAGTCAAAGCCTGTGCGATCAAAAGTGCAAACTGAGTACGAGTCAGTCACAACTCAACAAGTCAAAGTTCAAAACGCGTATGCGAGTCAAAGTCCAGACTCCGACAACAACCAAGGAATCGCGCACGATTCAAAGTGCAGATACGCGGCCATTTTTTCCCACCTTTCGTTGCGTGACAGCCTCTGGGTATTTTGCTATTTATGCCTATAGCCATTTTAAATGCATTACAAGGTATTACAACATACCAGATCAAGGTGTCGGAACCTGGTCTGCCTTAGTACGCAGCCCCACCATACGACATGGCCGTTAAGCTTGCTGCTTCACCTTGAAGAGTATGCAATCCCAAGGACGCTTGGGCACCGCGACGATAGCGAGTCGTCATTGTTACCCGCCTGGCCTTCAGGGGGGTGTACGGTGAAGCTACAGCGTACTGACGCAGAACACGGGGCAGCAGCAGTCACCTGAGAGCAAGCGCTCACCCACACTCGAGGAGTTCCTGGCTATCTGTTCGCGATCATATCAGCGAAACTGGGCTCAGTCAAGACGTTCTGTCATCTTGACCTGCATGATTGCCTTTCCATGTGACAACAGCGTGTGGCCAGCCATCTCCTTGACCACGTACTTGCAGTCAACGAACTTGCGTTGATACTCCGCATTTTCGCGCCTTGGGCGCTCTTTTCGGGAACCTGTTCTATAAAGGCAATACTTCGCATTATTAACAAAGCTTTTGCCTTGAATATTACCTTGACGAGAACATTATTCATATATAAAGGAGAAGAAATATTTTCGGGGATTGTCAGGGGATGCGAAAAAGAGATTTACTCGATCACCAAGAGCGCTCGTTAGCCCAGTTTGAGCAGACGAGTCTGTTTAGCATGACTAGCACGAGTATATTTCTACGGGCTTCAACTTACGTCGAGGCATTGATTGATTGATTGTAGGGTTTAACGCGCCGACGCAACGCAGGCGATGAGGCGCGCCGTAGTGGAGGGCTCCGGATTAATTTTGACCACCTGGGGATCTTTAACGTGCGCCGTACGTCGAGGCATTCCCAGAGGAAATTAATGAGGACTCATTAACAAGTAGGAGATAGAGAGAGAGAGAGCAACTTTTATTTAGCGTATTTATGCGTGGGAAGCAGGCAACGGTGGGACGCAGTCGGCGGCGTCAGCCACGTGGCCCACGTCAGCAGCGCGCAAGAGCTGCCGCAGATGCCAGGCTTTCAGCTGTCGTCCTTGTGATTTGGGGATACTCAGGCACATTAAATATCAGGCATATTATTGTCCTTACCGTGCCTACACCTTACACTGGGGAACTTTGGCACTCGGATACTCGGGCCACAGTATGTATGTAATTTTTTCGTCTTCACATGGCCTTTCTTACGGCTGTGCCTATCGTGCCCGCCAAGGACCTTCAATGTATTTTGGTATAGTACATGACAGCAACAGGTGCTGCTCACTTGGGGAGTTTGGGGCAATTTGTTGTACAATCCTACCCTACGGGCTGATATTAGCGCAGTCATGATGCCATTTGATCTCCTGGTCTGGCCGACCGCCCCTTACTGTTTCTGCCACGGCCCTGTAGCGTGGGCACAAAACACGGGGCTCTGAGTCTTGACTGGTGCTTCTGCCTCACACTGGACTTGTCGAGAGTGTCCAACAAGCACCTGCAAAGTCCCCCGTAGAAATCACCCGGTCTCCGGCGCACGCTGGCCCGGAGGAGAATGAGGTTGCCCACAGTATGGCTCGAGAACTCACCATCCGAGCAGGGGGGCCCATGGCGCCAGATCCGTTGGCGACCGGATGATCCCGTGCAATGACATTACCACCCATTACCGCCTCTCTCGCTGTGTCTACCCCCCGGCACACACACACAGCTCACCGTCCCTCAAGAACACACATGGAGTCATTTACAAACGCACACGTTTCCCAATCCCGCTGAATTGCACCTAATTCACCCAGACGTACACCCTTCAGCTGACTGCCACTCCCTCGGCACCCCTCAGCACCTCAGGCGGGGATGCCCGAGAGATCCCTATCCGAAAAATTGGCTCCAATCCACGCTGTTCAGAAACCAGCATTCAAGACGGCGGCATCGCCAAGAAGATGTTTACAGCGATTGAACTACTTCTTTCCTTAACCGCCTGCCGACTCCAGTAGCACAGGGCTTTAACTTTGCGTGCCACGCCGGAACCGAGAGCCGCAAGGGAATAAACCAAGACTTGAACATCTACCTCAAGGCGAGCCCCACTCAGCTAGCGACAAAAAGGACATTTTCTCGCACTTGAAGCGCAGGTGCAAGAAGCGAGTTCGCAGCCGCCATTGCTAACGTATCAACTAACAATACGGCTTATAACATCAGAACGCTCAACATTTCCTCTCAGCCTCAAGTTATGGCAAAACAAACCTTGAAAGGTCGAAAATACGCTCCCGCAAAGCGGCGCGTGGTGTTTTTGTTAAATTTAAATTCAGCATTCATCACTGTAATTTTCGCGGATTCGCCCTTTCATTCTGCCTTTGTGGTGTTAGCTGACCGTAGCCAGCAATCCTCGCCAGTGATTGTGTTCCAAGTGCTCGGTATTTGTCTCAGTCCAGGAGTGAGCCCGTGAAACCCACGTGCTACACGAAGTTACCCTTACACTTTCGATCCATCGGGGAGGATTAAAGGCAGCAAAAGCCGTTGCAACCCATAAAACGCGTCGCATGTTTTCAAGCAGTTCTAAAATGTGCTGCCGTTGGTCGCGGCGGTAGTGTTTAAAATGTAGAATAAAGTGAGTCGGTGGGCTATATTTGGTTGGTGATCCACAACCTGTGAAAGCAAACCAAGGGACAGGAAATTCTTACCAGCACGTGACGCTGGCTTTGAACAGACCGTTTATGTATAGGAAACGACACGTGCAAATGCACCGCGCATACATCGCACAAACGCAGCAGGAACGAAGCACCAACAAGCCGAATTGTTTGCTGCCTCGGAACACGTAAAAATTCCCGGCCTCCCGGCTTCGCGCTCAAAGATATACCTTAAACCGGAAACTGGAGTAACAAATCCTGCTCTTTTCCCGCCAAGCTTGTAACTTAATGTTGCTGTTTATATCCCCGCTGCTTTTGTGTGTTATGTACATTTATGCGTGATTGCATGTATGAGTACACCTGGTGGCGGCGTACATGCATCACATTTAAACGTACGGGCCTACATGTAGGTTTTTTTCACGACGTAACTGTTTAATATGCATTCTAACTTCCTTAAAAAAAGCTTCGTTTTCTCTACTCATTGAAAAAAAAAATTGACGTTGCCTATGAGTAACACGTATACGTGGGGTATTCTTGGCATTGTCGATGCTGCAACACGGACGACAAGCCGCAACACGGACGACAATGGACTGCAAAATATGCGAAGGTGTGTTAGACGCAGGACTGAGCACGTCGGTCAGAGAATGATGGGCTTTGCGTAAAAATCGGCGGGGCGCGCCCGCCTATGTCCGCGGCATGTGCAGCTGTAAGCAAAAAATCTTCCGAATTGCTGACGATGTTTTCAGGTAGATCGCGAGTTGATGCTCCGCTCGGGCATTTTGACGAGAAATGCACTTGTTTAAATTAAAACTGAGAAGGCACCTGCCTCCCACCCATTTCACCGAGGTTCCCATAGGGGATAGAGAGGAACATAGCTTCGGTTGCACGACTTAGAGTAATCGGAATGCTAATTGCACGCTGTATCTGTAAAAAAAAAAAAAAAAAAAAAAAAGCATTTGAAAAACTGTACGACTTGGGCTTGACAATTTTTTTTTAATTTGTTAATTTTATTGGTGCGCGTAATTCCTCACTTCCAGACACCGACTGAAAGCTGAGATGAGCAGCTGCGACCAGTAGCAAGGACGCTCTGCTTGCCGGAACTGGGTCATAACTTGCTAGCGGGGCCGCGCGTGTTCTCCACGCGAACGGGCATTCGTGAGCTCCGCGGATGCATTGCAGACTGCGGCCCGAGGCCTTCAAGACGTCTCGCGAACGAAGCGCCGGGACATTTGGCGAACGGCTGAAGTACGTCGCTCTCAGACCTAGCTGCTTTGTTCCGCCGAATGGTCACACTCAAACTGCGCAGCAGCACAGGCCGCGTAAACTCGCTCGCAGTTGCCGAGAGCATACGATATGTCAGCAGGCTATTATTCCCGGCACAAGAAAAACAAGCCCATTAGACGCCGTGCATTGACCGTAGGCGCTACACTCCTTGAAATGCAAATGGAGTCGAGCAATATTCCCTCTTTGGGGGGAGCGCAGCTACTGTCAGCAAGACATTTCGTAAAAGTTGTGGCACATATTTAAAATATCGGAGCTCTGAAGCGCATAAATTTTGTCAGCGGTGAGGTGAGCGGACACTGTCCACGCAGCTGGCTCGATCGAGCTCGCGCGCAGCGACGTTAGCCAGGCGCGCGACGTGCTGGGGAGGGGAGGCAGTTGGAAGGCCGTGGCAAGGCAGCCTCCCAGCCCTCCGCCTTCCTTCGTGCTCTCCGTCCCCGCCGCGTTCCAAGATGGCGTCTGTGCCTGACGTTGCGCCAACCTTATTCAGCGGCCATGTTGTGTTCGTGACGCAGCGCGCCTAGCCGACGACCCAGCTATCTGACGAGCGATTTGCCGTCAGCGACGAACTGAGTCGAGCGAGCGTCGCGGAGAGGGAGAAGGAGAAGGCGAAGCCTGGAGAGAGGGGAGGGGGAGCGTTGATTTTTTTTCTCCCTCTCTTCATTTTGCTACCCGCTGCTGCTTTGCTGCAGTTGCGCAGGCAGGCACTCGCTTGACGCTTTATTGTGAAAATGTGTCACTATAACCGGCAGCGCCGACAAAGCAACGTGAATCGTTTGGTTGCGCGGCTGATAATCGCGAAAAGCGTGCATTAACTCGCGACGGTGCATTACCTGAGATCTGTGAGCTGCGCTTCCATTGAGCTTAGAAAAAGTTGAAGAAAGAGCAGAGATCAAGTGTAGCTTTTCGCTGTAGATATATGTAGTTTGGATTACCGCCGTAACTTCTGTGCGGCTGTAAATACGGAGACGTAGCGTAAAAAAAAAAAAAAAAATACGCCCACGGTCCCTGGTTGCGGTGTTGCACGACTTCCAGAATAGCCGAACTCACGAAAAACACAGAACAAGGGGCTTTTATTTTCTGGAATCGGTTTTGGGCGCTTCGAACTAAATAATAATGCGTCAAGATGAGACTGAACAAGCCTGAACTCGTTGTTGTGCACAAACGTACTGCACAAGATTTCGGGAGACACCACGTTAACGGCGAAAAGCAAAAACGCCCGTGTGTACGAGATTTCGGCGCACGATAAAGATCCCCAGGTGGTCAAAATTAATCCGGAGCCCTCCACTACGGCGCGCCTCATCGCCTGCGTTGCGTCGGCGCGTTAAACCCCACAATCAATCAATCAATCACCACGTTAACTAGTATGAACGCTACCAGTATTTCGGCTATTCACCAGTTCGCCGAAATGCCACCTTTGATTGACACTGACGGCATCACTATACAGTCAGAGAGTACGTCTTATCAAGAAGACGAATTTCCGTGGCCGCTAGATGAAAAGGCACCCTGTGCATTCCGTCCAGCGCTATGCCTCGAGAAATGCGCAGTAGATGTTTTATCTGCTTGCGAGGAACAACACGTGAGTACGGCTTTAGCGCACGATCGTTCGAACACTTCGGAAGTGTTAGCAACGTACTTGAAATGGCGACAGGAGAAGAAACGACCAGTTTCAAGGGGTTCTTTTTGGTGGGAGCTGCTCTGCACTTTGGTCCCAGGTGCGTAAATTTGGGCGGATCTTAATCTCATTTCCAACCGGCGATTTCATTTAGCGATGTGTTCATTTCTTGGTGTGGCTGGTCCCTTGGGTAACGATGGCTCAGCCGGGTGGTACGGCCTTTCGTTCTCTATCAAGGGGTCGTCGCGTCATGGACGGTGTCGAGGCGACGACCTGAGGCGTCCTCTTCTGCGCCCATCCCAGCCCATCACTTGTCCCGTTCTACACGCTGTTCTCCGGGCACGTTTCCAGAAGCACGTGGAGGAGTAGGCGGAGAAGGAGGAGGAATATTTAAAAAATAATAATAAACGTGAACCAAAAGCATAGCCAGGGAAATGGAGTTGCGGATATTTAAAGTGCGGCTCACTATGGACGCCTGACACGCGTATATAACGAGTTGAGTGTGCCCTTGGCAGCTGATCGCTCGGAGACCGTAGAAAGTCACCGACTACTGCCGCGCGCCGACGTTTGCCTCTAGTCCTTCAAGGTTGGCGGTAGGCAAACGCGTACCACTTCACTGTCGGCGATGACTGCGGGTAGCCGGGTCGTTGCTTTCCCGGCGTATGTCGTCCGTCAGGGCATACAATTACTAGCCGAAACACGCGTCGAAGCCTGCCCGCAATCTTCTTGCCAGGGTGACGCCTTCCTTCCATCATACCGGTACTGTTCTGTCGAGAAGAAGAGCACGAAAACTGTGAGCGGGATCACAGGCAGGTGGGCACGATAGACCCGAGAAAAACGCCTCGTTATGAGTGAGGGATATTGTTCTCATCGCGGAATCTAAATGGGTTGATTTGATTGTAGGGTTTAACGCGCCGACGCAACGCAGGCGATGAGGCGCGCCGTAGCGGAGGGCTTCGGATTAATTTTGACCGCCTGGGGATCTTTAACGTGCTAAATGGGCGTGTGTATGGACAAGTAGGCAGAGGGGAAGCGAAGTATACGCGTCCGACGAATTTTCCCCAGCTAGGGATGTGAAAACCTAACCTCTGAAAGCGTGGAGGGCGGTCATAATTTGAAAAAAAAAAAGGGGGGGGGGAAGATGAACGGATCGATACATGAGGAAACTATGCGTTGGCATACCTTCCTAAGGGAAACGAACTTACCAATATAATCTGTTTATATCTTAGCAGCTGCGCTGAGAGTCCTTTATACCTCCGACCCCGCCCTCGGCGATGCCAAGTGCACCCCACACAACTTTCGCTGCCCTACACACTAAACTTTTTACACCCTTTTTGGCCGAAAAGGGTGTAATAAGTGGAAAAAGGGTGTTGGGAGGCCATACTGCGAACGCCTATGGACGTATACAAACAGGCCGGTATACCTTAACCGGGGCCACATTTCATGTCGGCTCCCTGGGAGATTACCCCCCTCCCACTCCCCACCATTTTCTTTTCGCCAAAACTGTAGCCCAATAATGGCTAATCATGGAGGCAATTTGACGGATTCGTCAGAGGCGGCCAGCTAGGAACAACAAAGGCAAAAATCACGCCTGCGGGCTGCATTTAACACCCCGCCGAGGGACCGCCACAGAAGTATCCTTCGGATGTCTGAAATCATGCCTGGTTCTCTCTAGCGTAAAACAACGTTCACTTGCTGGCGCACACGCCATGAACCGCATATCATCGCTTGTCCCATTTCACAGCGAAAATCGGCTCAATACATATCTGCAGCTTGGGGGCTTCCGCCCCACGAAAATACTTTTTTTCAGAGGCTTCAGCACGAGGTTGCGAGCTTTATTATCGGTCTCAGTGCTTGAATTTTTGACGGAGGCACAATAGAAAAGCGCCCGGAGCACGGCGTTTGGTAATTCCACAACGGCGAGCGAAAATTTGACATCCACCTGAAATGCAGCCGTACGCGGTTACAGAGGGAAGCTATACAGCTTTCTCAGAAACTTCGCAGTGGAAGAAAAATTCGTCCTGGTAACAGGATTTTCCTTCGCAGAAACTTGCTCCCCCTTACGGATTTCCCCATGAACTGTTCGGTTAACAATACAGAATTAATCCGCAGGTACGTCGCATCTTGTAATTCAGGGGCAGCTTTCACGCCAGCACCAAATGTGGTTTTGAAGGGGCTGCTAATCCGGCGGCAGTCGTTTGTAGAATCAGATTATTAGATAGTTTTAGCATAGTGGCTAGCGGACGCCACGCTACCGGCGGCGGGCACCGGAACCCGATTGCGCATGCGCGCGTCACTGGGACGGACGCGCGCGCGCACGGCGAAACGGGCGTGTTTAGCACAAAGTCGCGTGTTCGATTCCTGGCCGAGGAGGTCGTTTGCAGGCAAGATTTCATGCTGATGTCCGACCACCTGGATTTCGTGGTGCTTCGTGTAGATCACTCAGGAAGCACGGATCACCGTAGTGAGCGACGGGGCCCAGTTCCACGACACCGGCGCCCGCCATATACGTGCGCAAGCGCGTGCAATGGCGCCTGCTGATCCTGCTTCTGGGATTTAATTGTAACCACAGCCAGTGAACCAACACGTCGCGATTCATTTATCTCCTAGACGGAACGCAAGAGTGGTCTGCACAGTGGTGCGGTAAACTTGCGGCTGTGCCCTCAGCGGAAAGTTTCCGCAATTACGTGCATGGTCGGGTGCACACTTCCGGTGGGGAAGGTTGGAATGTTTCGGTCCACATCTAATTCGAACTCACTCACAGTATTTGTTCATGAATCCCTGCTACTGAGCCCAAGGACGCGGGTTCGATTCCCGGCCACGGCAGCTTCCTTTCTGATGGAGGCGAGAAGCAAAAACGCCCGCGTTTACGAGATTTCGGCGCACGTTAAAGATCCCCAGTTGGTCAAAATTAATCCGGAGCCCCCCACTACGGCGCGCCTCATCGCCTGCGTTTCGTCGGCGCGTTCAGCTCTACAATCAATCAATCAATCAATCAATCAATCAATCAATCAATCAATCAATCAATCAATCAATCAATCAATCAATCAATCAATAAATCAATCATTCAATCAATCAATCGATCAATCGACCAATCAATCAATCAATCAATCAATCAATCAAACGTTTGATCAATCGAACGATCAATCAATCAATCGATCGATCGATCGATCGATCGGTCGATCGATCAATCGATCAATCAATCAATGAATCAATCAATCGATCGATCGATCAATCAATCAATCAATCAATCAATCAATCAATCAATCAATCAATCAATCAATCAATCAATCAATCAATCAATCAATCAATCAATCAATCAATCGAACGATCGAGCAATCAGTCAATCAATCAATCGAACGATCGAGCAATCAATCAATCGAACGATCGCTCAATCAATCAATCAATCAATCAATCAATCAATCAATCAATCAATCAATCAATCAATCAATCAAATCAGTAGCGAATTATCCAGGAGAGTAAGGGGTTCGATGCTGATCACGGGACGCATGGTAGAAATAGATTGAATAAAAAAAAACGATCCCAACGATGCTTTTGAGTATGAGGGAGATATTCATAAAGTTTGATTGATTGATTGTGGGGTTTAACGCGCCGACGCAACACAGGCGATGAGGCGCGCCGTAGTGGAGGGCTCCGGATTAATTTAGACCACCTGGGGATCTTTAACGTGCGCCGAAATCTCGTACACACGGGCGTTTTTGCTTTTCGCCTCCATCAGAAAAGCGGCCGCCGCTGCCGGGAATCGAACCCGCGACCTCGTGCTCAGCATATTCATAAAGTTTGGTGGAACAAAGGTGGCTTTGGCTGCAGTATACTTCTGTTCAAATTAGTAGACCGTCGCAGAGTTTCTCGAGATTGGAGTATTTCAATTCGGAGAACTATAAGATCTCATTCCAGAAAGAGAACACGGAGTATCTCTTTATGTCGACGTCTGTGGTTGGTGAGCTCAACAATGATATTCGTGGAGAAGTAACTAATACCTTTGAGTTGGAATACTATATATGGTGACCGCCACGCACTGATGTCCGGCGTCCTGTCCAACGCAACAAAAATGAACAAACGCAGCTTGGAGAACTCATATTGTTACGTGGCAGCAAGGCAAAGGAGACGAAGCATGGAAAGCGTGAGCGATGATTTTACACTATTTGCACGATGTCGGCCTCGAGACAGAACCCGCGCAGGCTGCAGGAACGTTGGGCTGCGCGTCCCACCACACAGCTTCTTCACCAGAGGTTGGGCCCACAGCTCTCTTCTTCCTCTTCTTCCACAACCCCCTCGTCGAAAGCGACCGTCCCGGTCGAGGCCTCAGTAAAGTCAAGGTGCGGTGAAGATGCTATAGATGAGAGGAAAAGTGGAGAAGCCCTTGCGCCCACAAATGAGGACGATGGACGTGGTGAGGACCGGCCCCTGAACAGCAATACCCGCCGGCGCCACGAAGGAACGTTCAAAGCCATCGTAAACGCGCCGGAGACCTGGGCAGAGGAAAGTCGTCGGCTTTAGGTCAGGTCGTCTGGTCTCGGTGGGTCATGGGCGGGGGACACGGGGCTAGGGAATGGTCACGTCCATGGCTCACCGGGGCCAGGGCGGGGCGACGCGATCCAACAGCGTTGGAGCGATGAGACCGAGACGGGGTGAGGCTGGAGGCCAGGATGGGGATGAACACCACAACCTCCACCGAAACATGTTACGTGGCAGCAAGGCAAATGAGACGAAGCATGCGATGTATTTACACTATGGCTGCGGCTACACGCACGGCACTTGTAGGTCTGTATACGCACGAAGTTAATAAAGGCATGTTTAGGGCCTAGTTGGTACAGTCTTGAATTCGATAATAACGTGCGCTGCATATTTGGACGGGGGACACGGACAGTGGAAAAGACAAAACCATACGATGGTGCGCAATCGTATGGTTTTGTCTTTTTCACTGTCCGTGTCCCCCGTCCAAATATGCAGCGCACGTTATTATCGCATTTAAGACTGTACGCACGACTTCGTTATTTTACGCAATATAAACATTGTTTTTGCGCACGCTGAGTCGACAGCAATCTAAAAGGCACTACTGTATGTAAGCACGTATGTAAACACTGTATGTAAGCACGTAAGTGAAATAAGTAAAGGGATTGCATAAAAAAGTGAGCCCCGGAATGCAGAGCAGTGCTTTAGGTGACCTGTGCCGAAAGCGGCCTCCCTCCACTCCAGCAAAAAAAAAAGCGGAGAAACATATAAATTTGATTGATTGCTTCACCAAAAGGGGGCCATTGTAAAACAAAAGAATACAATTCAGAAAAAGATGACCATTGTCACAAAAATTAAAGGCCTGGAGGGGCTAGGGTTCGAACACTGAGCTACTGTGCATAAGTCGGAGGCTCCACTTTGCCATCATAAAGGCAAGCGAGCATTGTAACCGATGTCAAAGAACTCGTGGGTAGTGCGTATAGCATGCATGCAGGTAGGATTGTAGAACGTCGTGCGTATAGCATAGTCTTGCACTATTTACACGATGTCGGCCGCGAAACAGAACACGCGCAGGCTGCGCGCCCCACACAGCTGCCTCTTCACCAGAGGTTGTTGATGATGATGATGTCCTCTAATATTTTGGCACGTACCCACAAGGGGGGATTGGCCAGGGCTAAACCGGTTAGAAACGTGGGGACTTCACAATACTTATTTCCGGAAAGAGGCTGTAAAAGGAAACTTACTTGTGAATGAAACCCGAATTACCCATTAATCAGCACCGTTTAGCAATTCAAACGACCTGAGGCAGAAAGAAAATTTTGAATGCAATTATATATATCCCTTCTCGCAAACCCCAGCTTTGATGCGCCAATAGATAATATAAGTGTTATCGATAAAGTCAACCCCAACCGCTCAATCGGCTCCTTCAAAAACAGTTGTCTAGCTGTTGAGAAACGGCGACAGTCGAGGTTGGGCCCACGGCTTCCTGCTTCTTCTCCTTCCTCTTCCCGTGACAATATTGCATCTAGCGATGGGGGTTCACCAACCAAAAGATGGCCCTTAACCCACGCTGTGAACGCAGTCGGAGAGCGAAACTGCCAAACGAGTGCAAGATGCAAAACACGCAATTAGCGATGAAGCGTACGTCTCTGTTAATTATACATTAATGAAACTTGGAAAAACTAGAGTTTTATTTTAGAAGACAAGCATGGGGCTGCCCGTGCCACGCGTGGCTTTTGTGATGATGCTGAAATGGCACAGGGGCGGCGGCTTCACCTTAGTTGTATTAAAAGTGAAACTAATAATTATCCATGATACCGGAACCATGTTTGAGGGTATGTACAACAAGGCCAGGAGAACGGCCAGGGCACGAGCGCTCACAAAACAATACGGCGACAATCCCGAAGCAGTGTTTGTAGATGCACGTAGAACAGTAGAACAGTGGTTGTAGACTATCCCGACAACAACGTCATGGCTGTGGTGGTACAGCGGACCACCCAAAAAAAACCCTGTACTCGGCGACAGTACTCACAAAAAATGCGTCTGCAGAGCAGGCGGTAATCGCTCTATCGATCATCACAACTCGGGCCAAATACATAATCAACTACTCTGAAGCGGCCATACGCAGCTACAGCAAAGGACGGAGTTCACAAGTTTCCGCAAAATTACTCCAACAGCAACTAACACCGAACTACAGGACAATTTAACTAGTTTAGACTCCTGTAGAGGAAATGTTACGGGGCAACGAGCACGCCCACACAGCGCTGCTTGCGAGATCGTCACCCAAGCAGCAAAGTTATATGCTTCAAATATGCCCCAGTGCATTTCACATATATTCAAAGTGCATTTCGTATTTTTGAAGACATTTAAAATACATTAAAATATATATTTGCGAAATTATCCCCCTTATTAAAAATACACTTTTAAAAGTATGCAAGAAATACGGTCATTACAAATGAATTCTAAATACATTTTAAACTCAGTGCTATGATTAATTGCAAGCTGATCACAATTAAAATGAATTTCAAGTACATTTTGTGAACATATAATTAACATGCTGGAAATGCACTATCAGTGCAATAACAATATGAGAAGTTTACTTCAAGTATAATTCAAGTATACTTCAAGTACATTGTTAGTATTGCTAATGCAAAATAAAATGCGTTTCAAATTTAAATGCATTTAATTTGAAATTAATTCGAAATTAATTAATTTGGAAAAAATCTGCATGCATGACGATAATACGGAAAAAAAGAACTTTCGCTACAACATAAATGGCGCTGCTCTCACAAATGTACAGAGACATAAATATCTAGGCTTAACAATAACATCAGATCTAAGGTGGGACGCCCACATTGATACTGTTACTTCTTCTGCCATGCAAAAACTGTTTTTTCTTCGCAGGTCGCTCCATCTGGCACCCACCTCAACAAAACTACTAGCCTACAAAACATTCAATAGGCCGATCCTTGAATATGGAAATACTGTATGGTTTCCTCATGCCGTGACTAACATACAGAAAATAGGAAAGGTACAAAGGAAGGCCATAAGATTCATACATAACAAATTTAAACTGGCTGATTCACCCCCTACCCTTCTAGCTGTTTCTGGGCTTCCCACGCTCGAAACAAAAGCGAAGCAGGCACGTTTAAAATTTCCTTATCAACTCTTACATAATTATTACAAAATAGACGTTTCAAAGTACGTTGAATATTCGCAAACACGAGCTACCCTGCGCAAACATACAAATACTTCATTAAAACCTAAGTGTAACAATGATGCGTTTATACTAATTTTTTCCAGTTGCCATCCACCAATGGAATTTGTTAGCCCCGTTCACCACTAATGCCGAGTCATTGTGCGATTTTTTATCAAGAATTGAAAATGACGTCCCTTAGCGTCTTTGATATGCCGTTGCTTTTCTGTGACATGCAAACCAGCATGCATTTGTACTTGGTGTGGATAGTTGTGCATATAGTGCATAATGTTAAACTACCATTGTTTTTTTTTCATGAAAATTATCTTGTACTTGTAGCACTTTGTGTATGGTGTGCATAATTGCTGTTTGCAAATTTCAAAGTTGCTGATTTTCATTTTTACCTATTATTTACTTATTTAGCTATTTACGATCCTTAAAGTGTTAAATGTTCTTTGTAACTGTATATTGTAGTGTCCACCTGCTATGGTCTCTGTGGAGACTGGCAGTATTGTAAATAAATGAATAAATTTCACTGGCATCAACTTATTGTACTACAAATACATTACCAATATAATAAAAGTGTTTTCCGAGAAATGCATCGTAAATATATTTTAAATGCACTAAAATGTATCATAAATAATTAGTTGCTTCATAGTTGCTGCTAGAGAGAGAACAAACTTGTTCGGAAGGTTCAGCCGCAGGTGCAGCTTCGTGAAGGCCGATCATCAGTTTTCATTTTCGGCACTAACTGCACTAAAATTCACGTCATGAATTCACATCACGAATAGTTGTACCATTTATCATTCACATGCTTATTTCAGCTGTCTTTGCCAATGTTTAAAGCCACCTGCCTTTTCTCAAGTACCACTGTAACTGCTTTTGTTGCCTCGCTCAAGTAAAACAAACCAGCATGAGCAGCACAGAACAGGATATATTAATTTTACACCGGGGTCGTAATCCTGAGAATTTCAATTGCTCAAGCAGGCAACACCAAGGCAGTATAAAGCAAGGCAAAGCACGGATTTCTGCAGACTTTGCAGAAACCTTACCACCACCAGAAGTACATGACATGTAGCCGTTTTCTACATCCATACTCTTCCCTTGTATTGTATCCATACTTGTATCCATACTGTGTATTGACAGCAGACGGAATTCGGAATTGTTAACAACTACACGGCCAACGCTAATTGCAGCAAGCAAGTGAAACTCGGCCTGGTGATAGAGTCGTCTTAGCATTCGCGAGAAAGTTGGCTTTACCGCAAAGCGTATTCTCTACTCGTCTACAGCGGCGGACACGACTGTGCCATTGGGAATATCGGCACGCGCCTTCGCTGTAAGACAAGCCTCAACAAATACAAGTTAGCTGGGAATTACTGCAGTGCCAATCTACCTATCCAAAACAGAGTCCCAAAAATAACGATATCGGCAAGCAGTTGTACGCGTTCCGCGTGCTGCGTGTTCAAAGATGACTAAGAGTGTAGTTTTCACCTGCGCATGCATCTCGCGTGGAACCGGCGCCTTCCCCCTGGCGTGGTGGCGGTGGTCCTCTGGCGACTCCCGGCGGCATTTCGAACGCAGTGCAGACGCGGTCCCCCATGGACAGGAATCTCCGTCACGTGCGTCTTTACACTGGGCCGCCCCTTGGGCGACTTCCGATGGCATGTGGCACGCTCTGCGGAAGCGGTCTTCTGTGGCCAAACCTCCGTCACCGACGCCTTCTGGGGCAGGATCCAGACGATGGGCAACCAACGCGCATCTTTCCACCACCAAGGCTTTCCTTTCTTTGCACGTGCCTTCACGCCACCTCATCGCTCTACCTACCTGCGCCACCACTGCGCACGTGCCGCGCATTCGTCTTCATCGCCTTCGCTTCTCTCTTCCGAAATCTTTCGGCTAGACGATGCAGCGTCCAGTATGTTCACCGTGAGGCCCATGGCATTAACTTGAGTATTCGAATGTGTCTCACGGGGAATGCAATCTACCATGTGTATGTCATAAACATTGCAGGGAAGACAGCAATGCGTTTGCTACTTGCTACGATGCATGAAATTATTCTCGCGCTCTATCTAAGAAATAACAAAATCATTATATGTTGGTGTTACTGGTTGCGGTGTCAAATGAAGCAGTCATACCGACGATGCTGTCGCAGTTCATTGAAACTGCAGCGTGCTAGCAAGAGCAGGGCCCGTGACCGTTTGATTGGCCCTCACACACATCGGCCCCCAACTTGTCACGTTTACCACGGGGACACGGTACAAATCTTTCAGAAGTATGAGCCGTAGGGTAGTTTGTTGTTCTCTGGAAAAGTCAGGGTAAGGCGAAGGTAGGGTCTGTCTCTGAAGGCGATAATGCTGGGTTATCTCCATGAACGTGACCAGCGGGTGACTGTCCTCGTGCAGCTCCATAGCACGGGAGGTAAAAGCGCAGGCTTGTTGGTGGGCGTATTCGTTGCCCTCCAAGGAAGCGTGAGCGGGTGTCCGGATGAGCTGAATGGAAACGTTTGGGGAGTAGTGTTTTAGCACATGCAGTGCAGGTCGGGACACCCAACGCGACTGGTAATTCCGGCAGGATTGTTGGGAATTGGTGACTACCTTCCGAACCCCTGGTTGAGTGAGAGCCAAGGTGATGGCTGCCTCCTCGGCTGCCGTCATTTCTTGGGTCTTGAGTGAAATACACGCAAGGACGTTGGTTCTGGAGGTAGCCGCGATGATGGCGTATTTCTGCCCTCGATGTTGCGAGACGTCTGTGTAGATAACTGCATGATCCCCACCGAGGGTGGTGTTGAGCGCTTGAGCCCGTGCTTGTCGGCTACTGTCGTCCTGTGAGGGGTTCATATTTCTAAGCAAAGGGAGCATATTTAGTTTTAGTCGCCAAGTGTCCAGGAGTACATCAAGCGGAGTGACATTCTGTGCTGCCCAGCCAATGTGGTGAAGCATGCGGCGACCCACCGCAGTTCTGAGTCGGAGCTTCTGGTTAGAAAGATGGCCTTCTATCAGCTCTTCCACCGTGTTGTGGAGCGCCGTGGTAAGCAGCCTCTGTGGACGCACTCATGGGAAGGCCAATGGCCTGCTCAACCGCCTTTCTAATCATTATATAAAGCATCTCTATGTCCTCCTTGCCGAGAAGAGGGGGTTGACGTAAGTGATTCTCGAGAGGACAAAAGCTTTAAATAATCGAAAGGTTTCGGATTCCTTGAGGCCTCGCTTCTTGGTGGCAACTCGCCTGATGATTTCTACGATTTGATTAATGCTGTGTTTGAGGTGCAGTAAGGATACGTCACTCTTGGTGTTGGCCTGGAGATGTAGGCTCAGGATCATTATGCTGGGGCTTGGAGTGATGGCCTTGCCACCAAGGAGTATTTGAATTTGTTCCTTGATTTGGCGTGATGGCGGACAATAAGGAGCTGTGATTTTTTACGAGAACACTAGAGGTCACAGGCTTTAGCACATTGGCGTACTAGAAGTGAGATGCCATGTATTGGTGTGAGCTTCCTTTAATTTTTGTAACTCTTAGCACATGCGCAAGGCGCGCTCAGGGCCGCTAGACGGGCCCTGGGCGGACCGCACAGCGCCGCGAGAGGTCCGTGACGCTTTCACGTGGCAGTCAGCGAGAATACAGGGGGTAAACCTGTAGATGTGCTTGGTGAGTACACCACCTGTCTCCCCCGTCTTCGCGTGGGCCCGTAGCTAAATCGGTAAGATAACGGGCTCTCGCTTTGTTAGTCTATTAGTTCCAGGTTCAATTCCCGGCGGTGCCACTAAATTCTTTTATTTGTTCGCTGGAGTTTTGTGTTGACACCAACGGTCAACACCCCCCTTTTTTCTCCCCTCGCTGTTCTAAATTCTCATCCGTATGATTGCTCCGCCTGCGTGCCCATCCCTTCCCTACGTCTCTTCCACCACCACTCCAGTCGCCTCTTCGTCATCTCTATGGCCTTGAAATTGAGGTTCCCCCTCGCCCCAAATCCCAAAGCCTCCGCCAGCGTCGTTTCCCACTCACCCCGTGGTGGCCGTATCTCTGTGCAGCTCCTGACAATATGGTCTATAGTTTCCCGATCACTGCCGCAGCATGCACACGTTTCATCCTGCTGCCTGTAGCTACCCGTGCATGCCCGGGTTCTCAGGAACCCTGCCCGTGCCTCGAAGAGCAAAGTACTGCCTCTCGTATTGTCATAGAATCCCTCCTTCCCGTTTCTCTGCCCTATAAGTCTCCAGGGTTTTTTTCGCTTGCATTCTCTGTGCCCACTTCGTCGTCTCTGCTGCCTTTACCTGCTTTTTAACTGTTGTGTAAACCCCGCTTTCCCCTACCGACTTTCCGTACCGCTTGGTCAGCTGTCTGGTCCTCCGTCTCCACCGCGTGTCCACGCTCCCTCGCGGCCCATTTTTCGTCCTCCATGTTACGAAGTCGCTCCTCAATCTTGCTCTGCGCCTCCCTCGCCTCGAAAGACGACCAGCCCATATCCCCTTGTACCGCTTCATTTGTAGTTTTGCTGTGGGCGCCAGGTCACTATCAAGTGACGCCAGCGCCACCTTTTTGCGTATTAACATTGTTACAAACTAACTTCTTCTTTTATTGGAATATTTAGTATAATTTACTAATGGTAAAGATGATTTTTTTAAATTTTTATTACACGTAATGTTTTTAGTAATAACAGTAACACGACACGGTAATATTTATGCGAAACTTGCGGCTTGCGTTTCTGAACATGTCTGCTACGAGGTTGTCGTCTGCGTTGGTGTTGCGTTCGTGATCGCTGCGCTGTTCCAATTCTTATTCCTTTAGGCGCCTAATTAGACTGTTTCGTGAGCTGTCTACCAAGCGTCCGCGAATTGGAACGCAGCCTTAGTGCGCGAAAAATCGTCGCATGGGTTCGTTCTTCGTTTGCGATTTGGGTCTTTGAAGGTTTGACGATAGATTGGATGCACTTTCAGTGAAGGAGGCTGGGGGTATTGTAAGCGAAGGTTTTGACGCAGTTTTGATGTCAGAAAGCTTTCTAGGAAGGGATGGTAAAGTTGTTTTTCGACTGTCACGTTCCAAATTTAAAATATTTGCACTGCTGTAATTTGTCACCTTCGCCCCTATGTGCGTTCTGCAACGAACCAGAAGCGATCGAACACTTTTCTTTTCTCTACTGCCAACGATTCTCCGTACGACGGAGGTACTTAGAAGGCACCTTCAAAGACCCAAATCGCAAACGAAGAACGAACCCATGCGATAATTTCTCGCCCAATTTCATGTACATGCAATTCGTTAAGCCTCCCTTTGTTCCACTAATTTTATCGTTTAGGGCCGAAGGTATTGGGATTCTGCTAAGGGATCTTTGCCGCGCTGTACACTCATTCATTCTGGAATTAGGTCGTCTCCTGTGCTAGCTACCATGTGGCCCTGCTGGATTACCCTTTCAAATCTACGCGTGATTTTGCTCACTGCCTCGACTGCATCACATTCTCTTTCCGTTGTACTTGCTTTCTACTTTTCTTGCGACTGTTTTTTCTCTTTTTATACTCTCCTCACTTATGTTTCCATAGGCGCCTGCTTTTAATGCATTTCTATATATAAATTTATATTTTCCTTCTCTCTGAAAACATAGTTTCTTTCGGTAAGCACCACTCTCCTGTCCAATTCTCCTGAGCGGGTAAGAGCCATTTGTATGGCATCACCACCACCTCCTCTTGATTAATCCGTGGCGCCCATAAAGAAGACTATGTTGACGATGACCGCCACGGTCGCTTGAATGGCCAAGGACGGCATAATTCTTGGGTAATTCGGGATTTTATCACAGTGCAATTCATTTCATTTCGCGGCCAATTTTCTTCTCTGGAGAATAAATTAAATTATACCTATAAGCTCCAATCTGAGCACAGCCAACGCTTTCGCCCTGGCCAATTCCTCCTCGTGGATACGTGCTAAACACATCGGGGACATCGCCATCATGCAATGCTGCTGTCTCTTGTCGACAAAGACGGTGCCAACAGCTATTAAGGCGAGAGCCTCAAGTGCCGCGTGGTGCATAAAACCGGCGTCGTTGTTGTCGGGCACACAAAACGGCCGCCACGTAAACAAAAACACACATTTGAGTTGGTATGGGAACTGAAGTGGATCCCTAGAGAAGGCAAGCCTGGCCGGGGGCGGCAGAAAGTTAGATGGGCAGTTGATATCAAGAAGTTTGCGGGGATAAATTGGTCGCAGTTCTTACAGGACCGGAACAATTTTAATGGAAAAGGCATTTGCCCTGCATTGATGATGATGATGATGATGATGATGATGGGAATTAAATTCGGGTCTCCAGAGTAGGAACCGAGTGTGTTACCACCGCGCTACCAGTAGCACGTTGCCAATAGCGGAACAAGAGTCCGCCTAGTGCGTGTGACGCTGACGCCATATCGCGTGACATGTGAACGTGACAACGCATGAGTAGAACAGGTGCGCGATTCGGGGAAAGCAGTGGCATGGGGTGTCGCCAGTCTGCCTGTTCACTCCAAAAGACGAAGAAGTCAAAGCGAAGAAAGTGACGCGAACATGACGTAACAGTAAAGAAGTCTTCGATAAGTGTCTTTTGGGGAAGCCGTAATGCTTTCGTCTTCACAGCACGTAAGAAGACGGAAGTGCCTCCAGGACTACAACGATTATTACTTACAGGTCAGTTAGCCTACGCTCTTTTGCGTTCAAGTTGTTGCCAAAAATTCAACTACCCCTTTGTCGAAACGACAACTATGGGTGAACGCGAGGCTTTCCAAAATCAAGTCCAACAGCAAACGAAACAACCCAGTTTCTTATCGGGACGGTTTATTGCACTGCGATTGAGCTCTTTAGAGCTATACCGATGCGGGCATTCCATGGCTGTCTAATTTTGCACGTCCACGCACCCCTCTCGAAATCCAAACTGCTGCGGCTGTGTCGGAATGGCGCAACCGGATAGACGTCGGCTTCACAACGCGAGAGACCCAGGTTCAATTCCGACCACGGGAAGCGCTTCTTGCTTCACCGCGATCATGGTCATCATCGTCAGAGAAAGTTGGCTTTCCTGCAGTGCGTTTTGTGGAGCGCGCGAACGTCATCAGTGAGACATAGAAAGCTTCGCTTTAAAATAATATTCAACCACATATGACACCCCAGGTGTCGAACAATCGAGCCAACAGGCTAGATTTAGGAAAGGCTATGCACTCATCAATGGTGCACTTAATGCCATCAATACGGTAAGGCAGAAATCCGCAGAGTATAATAAACCCTTTTACATGACATTTATTTATATTACGACAAAACGTTTGATTCAGCAGGCACCGCCGCAGTGATGGAAGCCTTGAGAGAGCAGAAATTAGAGGATACGTACATAGGGCTCTTGTAGGACAACTCTTGATAAGAGAGTGAAAAGTTTCCTTTCAGGAAGGGCGTCAGGCAAAGGGACATTATACCTCTCCAAAATTGTTTACAGCGTGTCTCGAGGGCGTATTTAGGAAGCTTGCTTAGTGGAAGTTAGGTTCACGAGTATAGGGAGAATATTCGAGCAACATGATATTTGCAGACCCCATTGTCCTGTTCAGCAGTCTAGAGAACACCTGCAAACAATACTTCAGGAAGTGTACTCAGAGAGCTCAAGCGTATACGGATAAAGATAAATACGAAGGAATCGTAAGTTGATGTGAAACAGACATGCAGGAAGCGCCCTCCTTAGCCTGTAGGATTGAAATACGAGCAGAGGTGGATGAATGCAACTGTCTCGTAATGTGCCCATCTAAACTAGGAGGAGGAAATGAAGCGTATAATTACTATGGGCTGGGCTGCATGGGGCAAGCACTCTCAAGGAATGCGACTCTGTGGTTGAAAAGACCTATGCGCACTGCCGGTGATTAATTGTGGGGCAGAAACTTGACCCCTTCTAAACTACTTGAAAGAAGGCTTAGATCAGCCCAACGAGCCGTGGAATGAAGGCAGACAGGAGTAACGCTTAGGGATAGGAAAAGAGCACCCTGGATTAGGGAACAAACTCGGGAGGAAGACATATCGCAGCTCAAATGAAGAGGGGGGAAAATGGACTTGAGGCCGGTGTGTAAAGCGGTGAACAGAAGTGTGGAAGGCAATCAGCTCGAATGAAAGATGAAGTCAGATAATTTGGGGAGAAAGACTGAATTCGGTCATCGACGCATATATACGAGCGGCTTGAAATGCAGGACGAAGACCGCTCCTATAGGAGAGGCCTTCGTCTTGCAGTGAACATACAAATTCTGCTGCTGCTGATGATGATGACGGAAATATTTCAAATTATTGTTTATACGCTTGTTCTCACAATGCACATGAACATACATATAATATCATTCCTCATCACAACTACGTAAGGTCAAGAAACAATGATTACTCAGTGTCATCTATTTATTGAAGAGATGTGCCGGACCGACCGACCGACCGACCGACCGACCGACCGACTGACTGACTGACTGACTGACTAACTGACTGACTGAATGACTTGCCCAAACGAAACTGGTGTGAAATTTTCGGAGTACATTCCTATCACGCCGTAGGGGCTCACTAAGGCTGAAATTACAGCCTCAAGGCAGTAAAATGGGCTAAATTGTGTTCCCACAATTCCCTGACTAACGCAGGCCCGTTCAGAAATCGAACTGGTCTTTGCTGATACAAGCAGCCCATCAAATGTTTTAAAAGTAGTTTTAGGGTTTCGCCCTGGCAACGCCTATACGTCAAACCTGGATTTGTGGGTACATTAGGCGTTTTTACGGCTTCATGATTATGTGTTAGACCCGTAGATACACGCGGGCAACTTATATATACATCGAGTGTGCCATATGAATTCACCATGTCACCAAGATGTCTGCGATTTAAACCGCCCAATCACTGGCTTCAATTAAGTACTTTCTACGGGCCTGTAGGAGTTCAGCTGATTCATTGATGTAATGGTTTGGTTCACTTGAACATTCTGTGGACGATGCTTACTGTGACGCCGCTACTGCTTATGTCGTGTTTGTGAACTCCCGCTTGTTTCCGCTACGTGTGCATCGCACGCGTGAGTGCTGCCGCGTAAACAAGTTCATTGGCACGGCTTCAGAAACTATTGGATCGACTCCAATCACCAGAGCGCAAATGGCAACACACATGATATGTGGAAAGAGGACGAAATTATCACCCCAGTAGTACTGACATGGGCTGGTTACTTACACAGGTACTCTAACACACGGGCGTTTTCGCTTTTCGCCTCCATCAGAAAAGCGGCCGCCGCGGCCCGAAATCGAACCCGTGTCCTTGGGCTATGAAACACTTTTCAGAGAATGCCAATCTACCACGCGGGAACTTTGCTGTGCACGAGTGTGCCGTCACGACTTAATTGCGCCATGTCCCTATCATGTGTATTTTCTTTAATACCTCTTTTTCTTCTCTCCGAAAAATCAATAAACCGAACCAAACCGTCGTGCACTGCAGGGAATTGCAATAAGGAGTTAAATTTCAAAAATGGCGCGCTCTTCTTGCTCGACCATATCTGCCGTATTTTCTCGATCTTTGTGCAGTGGTACAGGCTAAAGGTCTCGCAAGTGCAACTGTATACGTCACGTCTTGAACGGGCGTGAAATTTTGTAGCGAACACGACTTAGAACTCGAAGTTTAAATTTTGGGGGTTTTACGCACCGTAGCTGCACCTGGGCTATGAGGTGCGCCGTAGTGGGGAGCTCAGGATTAACTTGGACCTCCTGGGTACCTTTAACGTGCGCCGAAATCTCGACAAACGGGCGCTTGGACAACTAGGAATTCCGTCCCAAGCCACGAATGGAGCTCGTGCGCCATGATGCAGCCTCGTTTATTATATGCATTTCAGTGCGTGCAAGCATCTACACCGATGGCCGAAGTCATAACATGCAGCCTGGAACGCATATAGGCCACGAGATCAGAATCTATGCATATATCAGTTACTCAGTCCTTCTGCCAGCATGCAGGTTTACGACGCTCTGTTTGGTTTGTATCGAAAATGACGACAGTGCGCCCATGGAACGCTGCCGGCGCGGCGCGCCTGTCGATGTGGCGAGTTTGCTACGCGCAGCTGCTATGACCGGCGGCCTTGGCAATCACGCCGACAAAGCAGCGCCTTATGGTGCGCGGTTCTTTTGCATGAGTCGTGCAGACATTCCGTGAGCTTATGGCGGCAGTGAATGAATGAATGAATTTATTGTAATCAAGGAAAGGAAAGACCACCAGCAGGCGTAGTTTGTCTCACCTAAGGGTGGACACCGGAACGCCTGCTGGTGTGGGGGGTGTGGGGAATGGGGAAAACAGTTGTACAGGGAAGGGAGGATAGTGCAGCAGTGCAGCCTTTTTAGCATCCTGCTGTGTTGATTGACTATAACGCCGGCCCACTGCGAGGCAACCTTTATCCCTCTGCAGCTTCCAATTATCCACTGACAACAACAAAAGAGGGCACGTGTGAACTGCGATGCTCGTGGCATTAAAAGTAAGGCGCGTAAAAAATGAACATGCACATTACGGGTTACTGGTTTGCAGGGATAGAGTAACGGCAACGCCTGCTTTACAGTGCGAAGGAGTACCCTCTTGCTTGGTAACTATCATTTTATAGCATCATTATTGTCGTTTTTTGTGAACAGTTCGCGAAATATTCACGTTCTTATTATATTTATGCGGTCGTTTTCATTTGTAAATGCATCATGTAAAGCGTAAGGTGCAATGAGGGGAGGCACATCCCACAAAGGGGGATTTCCCGAGGATTGATAATTAAAACAGGGAATCAAATAAGTAGCATCAACCAACCAATCAAATTAGTGCTTAATTAGTTAATGAATAATGCTCAATTAATCAACTGATTCATTGAATGGTTAGGTAACTAATCAATCAATCAATCAATCAATCAATCAATCAATCAAATACATTCAATCGCTCGAAAATAATAAATTTTAATGAAGCAACAATTTTAATTAATCATGGCTTCGCCTGATGTGGAAATTCCTACCACGACTCCGCAGTCACCGCACAAATCAAATTTTATCGCATAAGTTACCATAGAATTCACAGAATTTCCACAAATTATCATAGCTTTTTTTACGCTTTTAGTTTGCTGTAATTTCTTTTTCATTACTATTGTTGTGTTCCGGTTCGTGTTTGTAGCGATCTCGCGTTTGCATGTAATGCGTGGACATTGTATGTGCACTGAGAATCAATATGTTCCGTGTTTTTTTGTCTTTGTGCGTGTGGGATTGTTTGCGTGGCTAGTGTGGGCTTTGGGTGGCATATTATTCCGCTTCTTGACGCTTTAAATGGAATAACCGGCTCAGTTTGAGGCAATCTTTCTAGTTTTTTTTGCACTTAACATACAACAAACCACAACAGGCGCACCCGACGTCCCGCTCTTGACAGCACGCCAAAATTACTCATCCTACCTCGCCTCGGTATTTTTTACGCATGCAATGCATTTAGCCGAGAAAACCCATTTACAGATTTTGTGTGTGCGTGTGGACATTTTTGGCACAGATGTTATGGACATTATATATTCGCTGTCAGTATTGGAGTTCTAACCCACGCTCCACTGTTCCCGCAACGGGGGATCGAGTCGCAATCACAGTCGGTGGTTTGACGCCACTTTTGCATAAAAATTGTATGTGCTAGCTGTTAGTAAACACAGTAGGCAGAACAAGAGTTCATCAATGTTTGTAGGGTTTGTCTCACTAGGAACAGCCCTTTTCCGCTGATTGGGCCGAAAAGCAAAAGAGGCCTCTGATAAATTGCTTTGGAAGTGCATCTGGTGTCCAGAAATCTGCCCCAGGCAGGTACTGCGCGAGCGGAACATGTCGATTTGTTTCATGGCGTTTTCTTGTGGCGGATAACAGTGGCGTGTTTCATGCAGCTGCAGAGATGCCCCCGTGGTCAAGCGTTAACAACTGCCAGAGCAGCGAACGGCCTGTCACACGCGTTCTCGAGACTGCAGGCTGCTGCTTACACTGATTTCGTGCCTTGGAGAAAACGCGCGTTCGCCTAATTACCAGGCTTTTCGATTGCTTGCTAGCTTAACTGCGTGTCTTCCGCGTCGGTGGTGGAAGCGGCAGCCTACTGCTCGCCCGTTTTCTTGCCTTCTATAGCTTACTGCTCGCATGCATACCGGCTCGCTCGCTCGGGCGGACGGTTCTTTTACACATTCACGCCTTCGACAGTTTTCTCGGGGAAAGGCAACTGACCATATTTTTTGCTTTTGGAACCAGAGGATTGAGACATGGATTAATGAGCAGCATTAGGATTGCGAACCGTGATTATACCACGGGCTTCAAGAATGCAGTGGTTCGGAATATATGTGTAAGGTTAAACATCTCCTATACGAGCTCTTAGGAATGCGGAGTATGACACTTCGCGTGGTACATTGTGCGTAATACTTTTAAGGGCTACTGTTACGACGCGTTATGTTGCAAAAAAAAGTGCGTTTATTTTGCTAAATAAACAGGTTGCCGTTAAAGTGAAAATTTGGCTACCAATATCGGCGTGCGCCACTATTCCCAAAGCTCCAGCTTTGAAAATAGTGGCGCCTGCGAAAATGTATGGTTTCGGCTACACGTCAACAAGATGTCAAATTTAGTCAGGTGATAATCAGGAAGGATAAATGGCAAGGAAACGTTTATCAACTTATTTATGTACTTTATCTTACGGCTACAGCTTTGAGAGAGCTGGCATCAGATTGACATGCGTGTGCCAAGAGCCAAAACACCCGTCGAGTGACTACCGCCATCCTTTTTAATACGGAATACAATTCGAGAAAGTTGGGTTGACGTGGCGTCAGAGGCCCCTCCTGGAGGCACACTGCTTTCTCCTGAAGTTCCGAGAGGACTGAATGTAAATCGCCGAGATTATGAGGCCGCAAAGTTCCGCTGAGATACATGTTTAGTGATGCCATTTCGGTTCGAGAAGGAGTTTGCTATGTGTTGGCGCTTTTACATGTAGCTGTTTTACTGGGAGGTTTACTTTGCCCGCCCACATCGATTGCGACTAAACGACGTTTTTTTGGTGTCGATGTCGCCGAAGTCGTTGCCTAGTCGTCGGTTGTGTAGCCGCCAGGACATTGGCTAGAAGAAAACAGCCACCCTTGAGGCGAGTGAAGCGGTAGTTGCGCATTCTTGATGCGAGCAACAGACTCTGGAGCTGGGGGAATGCCTCTTGAGAAGGTGAACAGGTCCAGATCAGCGCCACGGCGAGCGCCATCCGCGATTAGAGGAAATGAAGAGATGTTTATTTTCACGATTTAATTTTCTTTATTTCTTGGTTCCAATTAAACGTTTCTACAACAACAGCCACTGCCTATGCGATGTCTTCATTTGCGTCCAACTTCACTAGTTCCTTCTCCTTCTTAAACACTTCACGTGATTTATAGGGAAAGCAGGTTGTGGACGCCGCAGTGTGGGCACCACGGCTAATGCTATTCCGCCGGCCTGCGCTGACGGCCAGTGAGGCACTGCAGTATGTCAGACACCGATTCATCAGATTTTACAGTTATCGCGCCTTGAGTGCTATTTCGTGTGGAGATGCAGCAACTTTGCCGTCAGCAAAGGTTTCTCGTTTCGGCAGGTTGTCTGTCTGGTTCTTACGGATGAATTCAACATGACGACGGTCACCTTGTATTTCTGCTCGATTATATTTTTTCAGGAGCTTTACGGTTAGAAATAAAAAAAAAATCCTTTAGCTGGTTTGTATGGTTTAATAACAGAGCATACGACGGTAAACTTACAGCAGTGTTCATTTTACGTACTCCCTTCTAGAGGAATAGCTTCAGTGCGTGCCTGTCTGCGGGATGTACCTTGCTTCCTTGGAGGGGGAGGGAGATGGGGGGAAGGGTTGAGATGACTTCTACTATCTATAGGGCCTAAATTGTTAGATGGTTCTGTGTGGATAGTCGTCTGACGATCCCCTCCCAGACTTAGCAGGTACCGGTACTCCACGCTTTGCAGAGAGGGCTGGAGTGATGGGCGTCGGCAGGAGAGTGCAAAAGAGGCACTTCCCCCCTCCCCCTCCCTGTTTTCTCTCTCTCCCCCACGACGCAACAACGGGCTTGCCCCCCTCAAAACAAAAACCTGCCGACGCTCATTTCAGGAGTCCATCGACATTTGCTTGACCAGAGCACCAACCTCAACTGTTTGGGGTTCCTTTCCTTTACATTCCAACTTCTCATCGCGGTTAATGTGGCATCTTCAATATTGGGGTCATCACTCGCTGCCACCAAGGTCTTCGAGGGGCGAAGGTTCCGTAGTGTACTGGAAACGGCATGAGCCAACAAACTGGAGATGAGCATCCTAGCCTCAAAAGCAGTGCGACCGATGAAGGCTAGTAGTAAAAGCTCGAGTGAGATACGTAGTACGGCGTGAAAAGCTGGTTAACATTTATACAACAGACGTAGCAGCACCTTAAGCTTGATTTTTTTTAGCTGACGGAAGTTTTTGTGGCATATCGGGGTGGTAATGGTATCGGGAAATAATACATTTCTGCACCTTGCAGGATGGTCATGTAGAGCATACAACGGAGAAGGGTGCGAACTTGTGTGAAGGCCCAGGCGTGGCCTTTCCTACAGTCATTGGCTATTCTCGCCGAAGCTGGTCGCACGCAAAAAGGTACGAAATGTGGACGATCTGCTCCTGAGTGCCGCTAGTCTCGTATTGATATGTGCAAACCTAGCTCACAGAAACCTGCGCGTTGACAAGATTTATCATTCCTAGCAGAATTAATTTAGTGTTCTGTTATCGTGGACCAGATCACTGCAAGTTTTTTTTTTGTTGCCCTAATTTTTTTGTTGCTGACTAATTTATTTTTAGTACTCATGTGTGGATGTGCCCACTAGAAAATACAGGGATGTGCCACGTCGAGTACACAGACAGCGTTTGCACGCTGCCAACTTACGAGTCGATTGTGTTGCAACAAAGCTTTGAAGCATTATTGTTTCACACGAATAGACAGTTGATATTTGTAGAGAAGCATCCGAAGGGGAACATGCTGGTCTTCATATATATTCATTCCCGCAGAACTGTTGACCTAACCGATTTGTGTTCACTATATATGTGTGTGTGTGAGAGAGACAGAGACACAGAGAGAGAAAAAAAAAACCTTTATTGTCTGCTGATTAAGCTTTTAAGAAAAGCACTTCCACAGCATGTCATGTTTTATTCCTCAATAACATGAAGACATGTCAGACGTTTGCCTGAAAATTTGACCTCGGCAAGATGGGAGTTGAGAAGCGCGGGCCGCCAGTGACGTCACTGTAGTTGACTGCTAGCCGCGTGGGCTCAACCGGACGTGGCGAGCAGAGCGAGCAACGGGGCAGCCGCCCAAGCACACCGGCCACGACGACGCACGGCGACCCGTCGCGCTACGCGGGTCCCGATAAGCGCGATGCCGGCACACCTCGGCCAGACCGGCCGGCTGCTTCAGCAGCGAAGCCCCGGTTCGACAGCCTCCCGGCATGTCTCGAGCGCTTTTGCTTCGCCCCGTTCCTTCCTCACGACGTCATGGGCTAGTCGGCTAGTCACATCCGAGCAGCGCTCGACAAAACGCAACACTCAAATGAAAGAGGGCGACGGCTTTAAAAAAATAAAGTACTCCACGCGAGGGGAACGGCGTTAGACGGAGGCAGAGGGGAGGGGGAGGCCAACTGCTTGCGCGGCAGAGGAGGGGAAGCGCTGGGAGACAGGGAGGGCCGCACATACTCTCCGCACCAGTAACCATTTTCATCACGTGATTGAGTTGCTGTAAAAAGATGGGCGCCCGCTATGAGGCTAGCTCACGACGAAGTGGGGGCGGGAGATGGGGGGGCTGAAAACTGGCATGGCGGAAGTGACGTTGCCACTCGCCTGAAGATGACGTCATGCTTCGATCACGAGCGCCAACGCGCCTGCTTTCACTATATCCGGCACGGTGCGGTTCAGGGAAACACAAGCTGCGGTGCAAGTCGCTGAAATGTTCATCATCACCACAGCTGCTGCGTCGCCTCCGCAGCAATGCTCACCTATAAAGAAACCGCCCTGAGCTTTGGTTCTGTCGACGTCCTTCTCCTCGTTTTGTCACGTACCAATATTTATTGCACTATAGGCTACCTTTACATTAAACAACACATTTGTCAAAAATGATACGGACAAAAATGATGTTCTTGCATTTGAGAGTCCTCTCGGTCATCTGTTATTTTTTGCGCTTTCATTTAAACGACGTAGGATGCTATATTTATATACTTAATGCCGAACACCGTATGTTATCATTATAGCAGTGCTTCTTCCGTACAAGCTTTACAGTCACTGTTCTGGGCGTGCGTGCGCGCGTGTGAGCAGCCTGAGGCTAATGTAATGAAAGAGACCACAGCTTTACGACCCCCTCCCCCCTCACCCAAGGAAAAAGGCGTACTCTGAGCAAACCCCAGGCAATACCAGAAGGATAAACAGGTTACTATAAAATTATATATATATATATATATATATATATATATATATATATATATATATATATATATATATATATATATATATATATATATATATATATATAGCGAATCAAAATAGGAAATGAGGGGCTCGTTGATATAAGACAGAAATAAGGGTTGGCAGTCAAGAAAGCCTCGGAAAGGAAAGGGGAGAATGCGGTAAGTCATTGAAACAGATTAATTTTGAAAGACAGCAAGAAAGTGGAGAAAAAGTGCCCGCCGGATGGGAGCCGAACCCACGACCCCCTTTGCTTTCCGAGGCATTCTTGACTGCCAACCCTTCTTTCTTTCTCTCTCTCTCTCTCTCTCTCTGTCTATATATATATATATATATATATATATATATATATATATATATATATATATATATATATATATAAGGTATAGGGTCTATACTCATAGCCAGTATAAACCCTCTATCATTCCTGCAGCGAGCAAATGCAATGCAAAGCACTTCACACAACACGACGCAAACACTTCCCACAGCTATACAGACTATACGTCCCACTACACCCAGCGTTTTTCCTGTCTGACGATCCCATGTTTTCTATCAAGTGCGTTTTTAAATATTTAGAAGAAGTACAATTTTTAGACCTCATTTCATACCACACGTGATCACTGCCTGGCCCTATACACCAGCCATGCTCATTGTCGTTTTGTGATTTTACTTTTGTTTTTGCTGACTTTTCTTAGTGTTTAAGGTTTCACCCCTCATATATGACTATTGTTTTGGCGCTCTTTGCCCCAGTTGGCCTTGCGCCATAAACATCCAACCATCATCATCTGCAGCGAGGAACTTCTAAACACGTCCTTAGTTTTCGGCTGCTGAGCGCAAGCGGGTTGGAACACCGATCGTGAGCCATAGAATTTACGAAACCACAAAAAGTCGCGCACTCGAACAGTTTGGTGCACATTGAACAGCACTGTAACCTGCAGTTGATACATTCCGTTAGCCTAATTTCTTCGCTCTAGAATTGCACTCTTTACTGCCCGTGTTAAAGTGGTTTGTGCTTCTGGTAGTATGCGAAAAAAAAAATAAAAAAACGTTTCGTAAGAGTTCAGGAACCACTGTCATTCAACCTATAGATATTTCACAAAGCTATTTAATAATCAACACGGGCATTCCAAACCCGCCTCACGAGGACAAAAATAACTGACGCAACCTCTTACTGCCCAGTTTTTCCATAGTCACAGCAAATCTTTCCATCTAATACTGTGGACGCAAGAAGCCCTGTCCCACTCAAGATTTTGGTAAAGGATGTGCTGCATAAGCGGCTGTATTTAAGGTCACTGTAATCACTCAATTGCGATTCGCGTCGCGGGTGTTGTCGCGGTTGTATGAAGCTCGCTTGAAATACTGGCATATTCATTTTCAGATTACACGCGTCACGCTAGGCCACGTTTTTCTGTAACCACACCACTGGTACTGTTGTCTTGGAACATGCATGGAAAATTGCGACCAAAGGTAGCGGGATACACAGTTGGTACACTAACACTACAGTATACGACGCGCAAACACCACAGCTTGGTCTGCCGCGGTAGTTCAGTGGGTGAGGCTTCGTGCTCTTGAGCACGAGGAAGCGGGTTCGATCCCGGCCGCGGCAGCCGTTTTAATGCGAAATCATCAAGTGTCCATAAGACGAAAAACCCGGCGCGGTGAGCCGCAGATGGCCTCAAAATTCCGCGTGCCTTCAACTAACACATAAGTATGAACCATGTGGAGGTGGACCCCCAGCGAAGCTGCTTAGCGCAAGACACAGAGGCGACGCAGAATTTTGACAAAGGTACGAACTCATGCATCACGATGTAAATAATTATGACAAGTAAAGGAAACTTGGCGTTATGATTGGCGTCGCCTTAGCAGCCAATCCCTAGGGTCTTCCTACTTAGGTATCAGACTGCTTATATGGCACCCAAAAGTCTCGTCCCAGCAATGCATGCATGTGCAGTAGTGAAGCCGACTTTATGGTCATATTATTTTTGTTGGGAAAGTTTCGAAAGCCGTTTTCTGCAACCACACTACCCCCACAGACGTCCATGTATTGACGGCAGACGGGAATTGTGCAAGGTTTACAACTTCACTGTCAACTGATTATGAGAAGTAAATGAAACTAGGCCTAATGATAGGGTCACCTTAGCGGTCAACTGGTTTTTCTGGGGAAAGTTGCGATAAAAAAGGGTAATTTTCTGCTGAGCATTCACGATAAATTAAGTTGGCTTTGCCGCAAGGTTGTTCGCGCTGATGAAAATGTACAGTAACATTCATATAAAGCTTCACATTAAGAAAAACTAGGAGGAACGGGAATCGAACCCAGGGACGCGCAATGGCATTTAAGGTACTTAAGCGACCACTCTACCTCTACGTACCACGAAACAGTTTCGGAGGTTCACTGACCTTCTGACGTACTTTGAAAGCACTATTAAGTAGTTTGAATAAAAAAGCATTGCGGCTTCCCCTGATGATACTTCACTGCTACACTGCACGTGTGACATGCTGGTTACATGAAGCTTCATTAATAAAGATGCTAGCTTCTCGATCAGTACTGAAGTCCGAGCGGTCTTCGGACTGGTCACGTGCCTACTAAAGGGAGAGTGGGCAGTGCCGATGACGGCTGTCGTCAGATGCTTGCGGTCGATTTACCGATTCCAATTTGGTTGCGCCGCCAACATACCCACCCACAATTCCCACATAACCCACTCAGGGTATTGGCCAGTGATGATGGCAGCAACCGCCAGAGGCTCTAGGCCCCTTCACCAATACCCACTGCCACAATGCTTTCGCATTCAAAGCACTCATTTTCTTTTCTTGTGGAGGTGAAAACGAAAACTTCCGCTTGTCGAGATTTCGGCGCACGTTAAAGATCCCGCAAGTGGTCTAAATGCACCCGGAAACCTGCACTACGGCAAGCCTCATAATCCAGGTGCAGCTTAAATTTGAATTCGAACCTCAGCCGTGTATCTCAACAACACAAAGCCACCAGTTAATATGTAAGAGAGGGAGGAATTCGCCGTTGACAAATTAATATAGCTTGAACAACTGCTATATTTTTAACTTCAATATAGCTGAAAGTGCAGTCAGACGTGAAACAGAAGATAACCGCTCATACCACAACCCAGTTGTTGCCTGCTCTGTCCCGTTTCCTTGAGCTCCACATTGTTTATAATGGTCTAGCAGCTATACCGCCCAGCCCAAAAGTCTGTTTCTTCAAAAAAAGGTGTCTGCTCTTCCTGACTCACCGGAAACCTTCAAAATATGCATCCATCGGGACGCGGGTCCAAGCAAGCGAGTCAAGGAACGCGTGCTCCAAGGAAAGGGGCGCCGCAGATCCGCATCCTGTGCTTTCTCGGCCTTGAGAAAATCGACGAAAATAATAGGCGCACAGCCTTATCCCCGAAAACTTCAAGAAGTTTTCGGGGATAAATTGGTCGCAGTTAGCACAGGACTGGGATAATTGGAGAGTAATGGGTGATGCCTTTGCCCTGCAGTGGACGTAGAAAGGCTGGTGATGATTATGATGATGACAGCCTTATCCGGGAAGCAAATGGCACAACTCATTCGGTCGCCTGTCCGCATGCACTTAAAGATCCAGAAACCTGTCCAAAGTGGCTGCTGCTACTGTCAATGGATACGTCTCGAGTGCCTGCCGTGGATGTTCGCACGAACTAAGATCGAATATCACTCGATACGCCAAGGAACAACGATCTCTGACGAAACAAGCACTGCAGTACACGTACTGCATGCAGTTTCTACACGAATGTGGCAACGCCCTTTCTCATTCCTTGGTAATACCCGTACCCCTCACTTTCCTCCAATCGTCCTTACATCTCTTCCCCTCGCTCCTTTTCTTACGATGACGAAGACATTGAGCAGCGAAAGACAGCGCCGACACACACCGGTGTATCGTCTTTAGTCCCGTCTTTTATCGCTCTTGATATAATCGCTAACTCCTAGCTTAACTTGCTTCTTTGGAGACCAAGTTCCAATACAAAAACCTGCACTTCGAGCAGAAACAGCAAGCAGATATTTCAAAGAGAAAGGCTAAACCTTGTCCGGGGCTGTGCTATGTATGCACTGGAGTTGGTAAATAAAAGACAGAATATGACTGAATGTGATGGGTGTATGTGATGGGCGCACACCCACACGCAACACACACACACGCTCCCAGTCAATACACTCCCCCAGTAAACTGAGCAGCGGTCGCTTTCGAAGAATCGAGATCGTGCTCCTCATTCCAGGAATCAAGGAAGGGATCATGTTGAATTCGCTCCTCGGGGGGCCGTGCCATACTGGTTGTGATCATCATGATCATCATCCTGCTGCTGAACACCCTGGGGAGCAACTCATTCCCCGAATAGGGAAGACGGCTCGTGACAATGATGATGACAATGCGTCGCGACGTGCACCAATTTTACAGCAAGGCTGTCTGCGAGAATACAAGCTCTCGAAAACGTTAATTTCCGGTTCCCTGGGAGAGCGCAATGGTGCAATGAATTTAAATTTGGAGGTGGTGGGGGTATATGTTTCAGGGCCGCATTCTGAGTCCCTCCTCCACTTCATTTGCTCCCTCCACTCGGCTGAAGGGAGGATTCCGCAATGCTTATGCATGGAGAAGTCGATTTCGAGGTTCTCCTCTATTGGAGGCTCGAGTGGAGGAACGATTCAGAATACCAGGCTCAGTCTTGCAAGTTAGTTAGGCTTTTGGAGGAAAATGACTAAATGTGCGTTTTTACCCTATTCAGAGGCGTTATACGTATCGCGTATAGGAAGTTTGCAAACTGTGCCTAAAAAAGTAAAGATGGCAGGGAGTTTTAATCCGTTAAGAATGTGGGGCACGCAATGGGTGATATGCGGGTAAAGTCTCAAGCGCGTGACTTAATTGCGGGTTTAAAAAAAAAGCACTCATGCATGCGCTGTATAATAGAGCGTAATACATAAGTTTTCTGCAGCTTTTCTGTGAGAAGTAAATGCCGCACAGAGTTTATATCTGGTGGCAGTAGGGGACATGTCAGGTTTGCTGTCTGAACAATGCCAAAATTGTGGGTTAATTATGCGCTGTAGGCAAAATAACGCATATTTGTGAGGAATGTGAGGCACAGCATCACTAATGTGCGAACAGAGTTAAAAACACGTGTCCTTAATTGTACGGCTTCAAAAAATTACTGATACAAAGCGTCGAAAGCGGAAGTTTTACGGAACGCATATATAGTTTGATAGGGGTCGTTGAAAAACTCAGCGTGGCACCGATCTTCAGCTGGCAGGGGATGGGGCCATGCAACAGGTGATATACGGTCAAAGTGTATTGGTGTGTGTTAACTATAAGCTTTGGCAAAAAAAACACCAGAAATAAAAAAAATAACTTGAAGACGTAGTACAGCCGTTACACGTCGGTTTTCCGGGTTCCCTGAAATAACTTTAAATGCGGCGCCGAGTTTATATTCGGAGGGAGCGGGGAAAATATTCTGGGCGACGTTCGGGCAATGTTTAAACCTTGTAAGTAATGCTAGCTAGAATTTGCATATAGTGTTTGCAGGACACCTGGACGCGTTGCACGAGTTCAGGCTATTTGCTGGATATCGGGAAAGGCTAGTCGCTGCAGTGACAGCTTCGCTAAACGTTGGGTTGCGGTTCTGCAAGGTCGCACAAGCCGGCTCCGAATTTTTTTTTTTTGCTAGGAGTCAGGCACATAACATCATCATCATCATCAGCGGCGGCAGCCTATGTGCCCACAGCAGGACGCAAGCCTTCCCCACTGACACCGAGCTGCTCCTATCCAGTGCTGCCCGAGACCATTTTTTGCCAGCAATTTTTTAATTCGTATCCCTCCATCGAGTTGTCGGTCTTCTGCTACTTCTAGTCCTGTTTCTCAGAATGTCGTTCTGTCTCCCTGGTGGTTCACCGGTCGTCAGTTCGCCGCGTTACATGCCCAGCCCAACTGCACCTTCTACTCGAGTTTGTTCCCTAATCCAAGACGCTCGTTTACTACTCCTACGCGTTACTCCTATCGTCATTCTTTCCATGGCTCGTTGAGCAAGCCTGGTCTTCTTTCGAGGTGTTTAGTAAGTCCCCAAGTTGCTGGCCCATAAGTCATCACCGGGATTGAGGGAACGCCTGCCTTTCCTGTCAGTTAGAGAGGTAGCCAACTGTTCATTACTTCAGAGTGCTTGCCGAATGCACTCCAGTCGATACTAATTCTACGCCTGATTGCTCCCTCGTGGTGAGGATCGGCACTGACAACCTATCCAAGATAGTCACCCACCTCTTACTGCGTGTCGTTGCCTAGGCTGAAGGGCAGGCTTTCTGAATTTCGGTTTTACATTACTTTCACACGTTTAACATTACTGTACGACCAAACTTTCCTAGTACACTTCCTGAAGCATTGTTTGCAGGTCTACTCCCGGTTCACTGAATAATACAATAATACAAATTTCAGGTTGCTCAGATATTCCTCCCTTCTCGTACCTCTCGTATTTTTGTACATTAATCAAGCTTCAATAAATATTCTCTATAGACGTGCTGTAAACAATGAGGCGGTGTCTCCTTGCCCTTCCCGATAAGGAACTTTTCCCTCTTCTTCTTGGCAGCCCTCCTACGTACGTCTCCCCTAATCCCACGTCTCTCAAAGCTTCTGATATACTGAATCAAATTTTTTTTCGTAATGCGTAAATATCACGTAAAAGAGTAAATGTCATGTAAAAGAGTGGCATGCAAGTGATCTATTTTTCAGTAGCCTGCCCTAAGTCCAGCCTGCACTCGCGGTTGTTCAAAACCTAGGGTGTCCCTTGTGCGGATAAGGGACACCTTATCTAGGGTGTTTCGTATCTCTTCAGTCCAGTGCTATGTCCTCAGGCATTCTGAGAACAATTTTGCTGCCTTTAATATTTTGACATCACTGCCATCCTTTAGATCCGCGGTTATACATTCGTCACTTGCGGCTTTGCCTCTCTTCATCTCATTGGGCGCCTTGTCCACTTTGTCTTTAGTTGCTCTCTAAACCCCGCGAACCAATCCAGCCCGTTCAGTATATACCGACTCCTCGCCTGACGTTGCGAGCGTATAAAGAGGCCCAAAACCTTTCCTCTATACTTTCATTATCTAGTCCATGTTGTTCGTTATGTTACCAGCTTCGTCTTACACTACGTCTCTGCCAATAGCAGGCTTCTTCGTTGCCCTTCCGCCTGTGGTTAATGTCTCTTCAATCCTTGCCTTGTTGTATGATGTAGGCCTGAACGTCACTCTGTTCGCTTCAGTTAATCAATTTGGATAACTCCGCCAGCAGTGTTTGCTCCTCCGCTAATTACACCTTCAGATTTCTGTGTCCCTCAGAAAGTCCCTTCGTTTTCTGAGATAGTTTACTGGTTAAATAACAAAAATGGCATTGCAAAACAAAGGCAAGATTAATAAATAAAAGAAAAATGTGGCAACCCAAACAGTGCGAAAAAATGGTTTCTTCAATCGAATAACAAGAAGAACCTGATGTCGTAGGTGGGTTTTAAGCATATTAAATAACGCTGCTCGACTAATTATGCGCGGAAAGTTGTCCTCTATGCATAAAAAAATGTTAGTGCCATCGGAGCCCGCAAAACACATTCGTTCATAAAGTGTGTCATAGCTTGTCGGTCGTTTTGCAGATGAAGAAAAATTAAAGACGCCGTATTCATTTTTTTCTTACGAGTTGAGCAAAGAGTTTCTGTATTATCTCGAGTAGTTTTCTGCGTGTTTCAAATTTTTATAATTCTGCTAATACTTTGTGGTTTGGAAAGTAGATGGCTTGAGCTATAAATGCACCCACTGAGAGGAAGGCTTTCTCTATACCGTTCTTCTTTTTTTTTTTCTAATTGTGTTATAGGCCAGCTCTGTCACTTTCCTTCTCATGTTATTGCACTCTTCTTGATTTAGCCTAGACGCTGAAGAGGCACTTTTCTCACGATTTTAGCCCATGATGATGTGGAATTTATCTCTTTATAGTTTTCTGCTAGTTTTGCAATATCTCCTTTTTTTACGCGAATTTTTTATACTATTGAGCTTAATCGGAGGTAACCAATCATGAACAGAAATTTCGCTTGTTATGGACAAGTTTTAGCAATGAAAATGGTACGCCACCTGGGGGCGGGGGGAGGGGGGGAGAAGGTCTCTTATGTACATAAAGTACACATTTGCCGAGACCCACCTCGGCAAATATTTTTCTGACGAGTGGAACCGTACATGAGTTATCCCGAGAGGGGGGTGCGGCAGGAAGATCGTATTTTTTTGAAGCAAGAAATATAACAAGAAAGAAATTGCATAATTTTGACGCCTTTGTAAAGAATGCCAACAGGTCAATTAGCCCCTCCACAAATCTTAACTGCGAAATTGAAGTTATTTACGGCATCGATCTCAGATCCGGGAGGTGGGCCTCGCCCCACACCTTGCCGACGCCATGTGCGTTATATGCACAAGAGTGGCTACAAAGGAGTCATTTACCATAATTGTGGAGCGCAAATACGTACAAAACGTAACAGGCAATCGGAGGTCATAGCTAAGGGGAAAAAAAAAAAAAAACCTAAGTGTGGTGCCCTCAGCACGTGACTAAAAGTTCGTCTGCGCTTTGTCATTAATAAGGGCGACAAAACTATGTTTGCATAAAAAGTGGAAGTTAAAGACATATCAGCTGATGCGAAATAAATGCACAGATGTATAGAATGCTGGACATGTGTGACATGCGGGTGATTCTATAATTGTTTTATGCCTTGATGAGTTGGCAGGCAGGTACTATACCGACACTCGTGGTTCTTCCTGGGCGAATAATTATAAAATTAATTAGATTTATCGCTGAATACTTCATTTACTGATGCTAAAAAGTTGCCTTTTTTATTTTGACATTATATACAATACCCTTAGAAATAAATGGAGAGTATTTGAGACACTCGACGTTTGCGCACGACATCGCCTTGTTCACTGAGTACAGATGAGGCCTGAAGAGGATGGTTCAGGGATTTCCTCAGTGAAGCTTAGTCGCAGATTTCAAAATTAATGTGTAGAAATGGAAAGCAAAGCTAAACAGCCCAGCAGTGAAGCAGCCCTTAAAGCTAGGTAATAAAATACGAGAAGTAGTGATGAATATAATTACCTTTGCCCAGTTGTCATCATTCTAACCACGAGAAAGAAATTAGGCTTCAAATTAGTACGGACTGGACTGCATTCAGGAAGCACTCTGGAGTAATAATGAACAGTATGTTGTCCCATCCCTAATTCCGGTGCTAACTTAAGTGGCAGAAACTTCGGGCCTTACTAATCGCTTTGAATGACAACTTCAGTCAGCTCCAGGAGCCGTAGCTAGGAAAGAGGATGATAGGAGTGACACCTACGGATAGTAAAAAAGCGTCATGTATTAGAAAACAAACTCGCGTAGGAGACACCCGGGATAAAGTTACGAGGAAATGAAGTGAACTGGGCGTTCTGTGTGATGTGGATGGAGGGCAATCAGCAGGTGGGCCACCCGAAAAACAGAACGGCTACCGGGAAACGGTATTAAAAGTGCGGTCAGACAGTGCGCTCGGTATAAGAAAATTCGGGGGCAAAGAAGGGGTATGAGGAGCAGTTGGATATTGGGAGATGTCTTCGTGATGCAAGGGATATCAACAGGCTGATGATGATGATACATATAATAGGTACGAGCGTGAGCTTGCTATTATGCGAGGCAATATTTCTCGCAGTGCAGTCAAATAGTATATGTCGTGTAACAGTGAATCGCAGGACGAACTTACAATGTCGTTTTGAACAGCGTATACACATAGTGAGAAGTTTATATGTGTATGTGGCTACGCCCCAGTGGGAGGGTTGTGTTAGTAATTGATTCATTTATCCTGTTTACCTGCACAAAACCTCTAGGTTAACTAGGTCCGTTAACTATCATAGGGATCGTCGTTTTTAATATCCACTCTCTCATGTGCGATTTTGGCTTGCGCAGAAGTACCGAACGGCGCAATAGCAGATTTCACGTTGCTACTGTGCAAACGTGATAACTGCTACGAATGGGACGTTTCTTGACCAAAGTGTGTTAGTTTTAGTACAGTTCGTAAGCCATAGGGAGGTGTGAAAGGCTCGGTGGAAAAGAGCGAATGGTCTTGCGAGCGAATGGTCTTGCGACGAATCATACGAAGATTTCAATTAATCAATTTCTTTATTCAAGTCTTTTAGTTTTATAAATCAGGAAGACGGTTCCGAGGTGCCACTGTTGGCAAAGCACAGATGCCTCAAAGTCAAGTGACTGGTCTCAAAAGTGTTCAAAAATCAAAATGCGGCGCCAAGAACGCAACGTCGGATTGCTGCTCAAGACATACACAAGAGAGTAAACCAAGCGATGCAAAATTGTGATAGCAAAGCACAAAGACCGCTCGAAACATCACTTCCCGTAGTTGAGTGCTCCGAACATAGATTTATGCAAATGGCGCTTGTTGAGATTCGTCTTGAAGAGGCGCTGAGACGGAGCTAGCAAAAAGCTCTCTCTTTCCTTTGTGCACATGGGTACACTGAAAGCTATCGCCATCACAAGTGTGTGCGCAGTGGTGGGCCGCAAGCACTGAACCCATACTAGAAATATCTGCTTTGTTTTAAATGCAGAGCATTTCAGTAACTCACGATGTCACCCGCGTTGGCGTCCGTAGTCCGCACGCTCACTGCGCATGCGCGTCGAGTCGAGGCGAAAGCGAACACATCTCTCGCGAGGGGCATTGGATTGGATTCGAACACTCTCTCGCGAGGGGCATTGGATTGGATTCGATTGGATTGGCTTGGATTGGATTGGATTGGATAAAAGTGGATTGTGTTGGATTGTGTTGCGTCATAGCCGCGGCACGTTGCGTCATAGCCGCGGCAGACGCGCTTGGGCCGGCGCATGTGCAGTACTCTCTCTTCCGCGGTTTCCTCTCCTTCGGGCGCGCTGCGCATATAACCGGTGTGCCGTTCTCCGGCCAAGCAACATCCGCGGTTGGCTCAAACACCTAGAGTCCACGCCGCTTTACAAGTACGCCAACGTCGTCGACTGGGACCGGCTTACGCAGTCCCCTCAACGTATATAAGCGGCGGAGCGCGCGTTCGGAATTCAGTCAAGGGCGTCTTTGCATGGCTTACGCTTGACGTGACGCTTTGTTTGACTCGAGTAGATGCGACGCATTTACTCGAGTTCCCCCCGTGGGAAGATGCGGGCGGCTTTTTTGCTATTCTGTGTTTTGAAGCAAGTGTTCTATTACTTCCACTGAAAAGAAACCGGCATTCTTTGTGACGACGCATTAAATAATGCCAAGACTTCCAGCAATGAAGGAACAATAGAGCAACCTAACTTTGAGGAAATTCGAAGTTCCCTGTTCCGCCAAGAGTCATAATACTTGGCCCATGCCGATATTTTTGGCCGCATGGTAATAACAAAAGCACGCGTTTGTTCACCCTTTTCTAGAAGCAATCAATATGTTATTAATAGAGGAATCAATATAGGGGCTGAGTCATGACTGTCTTCACACTGGGCCAGAAGACAGCAATGCCTCCGCTTCTATCTTTCAGGTGAACTGGACCTATGTCGCTGATTGGACAATAAATGTTCTCTCTCTCTCTCTCTCTCTCTCTCTCTCTCTCTCTCTCTCTCTCTCTCTCTCTCTCTCTCTCTCTCTCTCTCTCTCTCTCTCTCTCTCTCTCTCTCTCTGTCTGTCTGTCTGTCTGTCTGTCTGTCTGTCTGTCTGTCTGTCTGTCTGTCTGTCTGTCTGTCTGTCTGTCTGTCTGTCTGTCTTACAACCAGAGGTGCGCATACGATGAGAAGCTGTGTTTGCTTCCACTGCGCGCTCAACGGAAGCGCTCTGCGACAAAGCCAACCTCATAGCGAAGAGTAACCTTTAAAGTGCCATAAAGACAAAATTCAAATTTGGTTCATTAGAAAGACTGCTTTGTCCCGATGACAGTGATGCCAAGTTTATCGCACACATAGAACAAATAATGGAGATATCAAAGAAAACATGTGAAGCAGTGGCGACTCCCCAGACCCCTTCCGGCAACTATCTATGACGTCACAGGATCTTGTTTGTGCGATTGTCGGTCGCCGATTGAAACCATCGCTAAGAAACATGACTGGACGATTGCAGTCGGGCCTCTAGTCTCGCTTGATCGCGTCACTTCAATGCCTACGTGCAGTGAACACACTGAATATTATGTTTTTAGTGCTGGCCCATACGACCTTATTCATCCTCACAACGCGTTACTGTAGAGCGAGATTTGAAAGTTTCTCTATACTTCTTGCGTTTTTTCGGTTACAAAACGTCTTTCGTGGCCGGAATGGAGCTGGGTGACGTACTGAAGCGTAGTTCTTTCAAATTGAACAAAGTTGCATTTTGTCTTTATGGACCCCTTCAAGGTACGCTGAAGCGAATTATATAAGATTTCCCAATTACCTCATGATTTTAAACTACACAATGTGTACACCATCGTCCGAGATTGGTCAGAAGATTTACACCTAACATTTCACGAGAAAAGTTCCTTCAGAAGTACTGTCCTCCTTGAACCATGCATGCTCCCTTTCGATTCGGTGACGTCGATTGTCACGTCGTCACCGCATCTCCGCAGGGCAGAATTAAGCTGATTGCGAACGCGTTTAACTCGTATGAACTGTGCGTGAACTACGACGCAATATTAACTATGAACTACGTGAAGGATCGAAGCAAACCACATTCCAAGCCAGTGTGAAGCGGGGGACACATGGGCGGAGAGGGACGCGTCTGTGCACGCGATTCCCCGTTCCGGTAGCCGGAACGCCCCCGCCTGGCACCCAAAACCGGCTATCCGCATGCGTCAAACCTGCTAGATATTTTCCGCCGCGACACGCGTCAAACGTGTGGGCAATTAACTGGCAGGGGGCGGCAGCCAATAACAGCACGAGGCACGGAAGCGTCATTCATGACGTTTCGCGCGGGTTTCAAAGTGGAGCCTGTGTTCGGTGTGTCCTCCGCTCCTGGATTTCGCGAGGTGGCTTTCTCCTGCGCCGCAGCCATGAGCAGCTCAAGGGCGGCCCGCATCGCCGAAAACGATCTGCTGATATCTCTGGTACGAGCAGAAGCAAATATATGGGATCAAAAAACAACTGCGTGTCGCTTTCGCCTGTCTTGTAACTGCAAAAGACCACGCTGCTCAAAGTAAAATTAAGAGCAACATCTCTAAGAAGTGTCGGCATTGCAGTGTTTTTTTCTCCATGTAGTCAGTGAAGGCTTCCTTTATCGTGGTTGATTCAGTGGTTTTATTAAATTTCATGTGAAAAGAACAACCACCTAAATCATATTCTTGCCACGTTGAATGAGAAAAGCATTTGTAGAAATCCAGATAATTGTCAATAATGCCTAGCATTCTTACGCCGCTAGTATTCATTGAGTTTTTTAGAGCGAGATTTGGCTATGAGTAGCCTAATACGTTGGGTTATTTTATTTTGATTTTCTATTTTGTTTCTTTTTGACAATGGTCTAAACTGCACCATTATATTGATTAAGCGCATTCACTTGACCAATAGCGTGTTCTTCCGCAGATGACAGGCGTAAGGCTGGTTTCGTCCGTTTGCGCGATTATTTATTCGTAATGCCGTCGTTCTTTTGCGGAATTTTTAGTTGAGTCTTCGTTTTTCGGAATATATATAACTATGCATTTTTTTAAATTTCGTCCCCATTTTTACGAAATGATTGATTGACTGTAGGGTTTAACGCGCCGACGCAACGCAGGCGATGAGGCGCGCCGTAGTGGAGGGCTCCGGGGGGCAGTCGGCGTCGCTTCGCGCCCTTGCCACAATGCTTTTCTGCGGCTCTTACTAGGAGCACACCTTCCTCAAAGCGACGCCCACAACCCCACAACACATGCATTTCAATGGCGCCACCCCGTCGTTTCAAAGCGACGCCCCGTCGTTTTAGAGAATTCGGCCCCATATGTACCCAGTGCCGGATTAGGAAACTTTGGGGCCCGGGGCTACTGCGTCCTTGGGGCCCTAATGATGATGATGATGATAGTGATAACGATTCCGCTTTATTATGCCTAATTTTCGAAGCCCATGGCATGGATAAATTATACATAATCTTACGCTTTCCGAATCTAATTTCTTGGCTCGATGTCAATTATTACCGAATATAATTTATCAATTGTAAAAACACAGAGGGCCTGCAGAGGGTACACCACAGAGGCGCGGCTTGAAGCCGACCGACCTCGCGAGTGGCCTACACAACCTTTGAACATTTAAATAACCATACGCCGACCATTGCCACAGGTGCAAGTGCATGCACTCCAGAAGGCAAAAATACACAGGTTTTGCTCAGATCAAGCAGAGAACGCCAACGAGAAATCTTCGAGGCATTTCGCATTGTCGAAGAAGGTGACGGCTGTCTCAGCACCCGTTCCGTGGCATTGTCCAAAACAGAAGTATGGTTCCTGAATCACACATTAACGCGACACGTACAAAATGAATAAAGCTCCTCCTTTTATCTGTTATATTTCGGGATTTTGCTCCTCCTTTTGGCACCCGCGCCGACGTGGTAACGCATGTGTGTGTCTAGTAAAAGACTTTGTGCATCTCTTCCTACAGAAAGTTGAGAGAAACGCGAAAGCTAAAATTACCTCCAATTTTCACTGAAAGTGCGGCCAATCGATCGTTGAACTGCCAAACACCTAAATCGCGAACGAAGAACGAAGCCATGCGAGGAATTTTCACGAACTAAGTGAACGCTTATACGAATAATATGAATGTATACCGACGCATGGTTTATGCGATAAAGGTGTACTATCGTACTCCTTCTTATCTAGGAGGAGCATACTGTCTTATATACTCTATACTGTCTTATCTAGAAGCGTCCCTTTTTAGAGGTTTTCAAGCAACCGTTTCGACACAATGCAAGCGGTGCTTCACGCACGCGCCATGTGTCCAGAGATCTTATCAAAGCTTTTCAGTCGACCAACCGGTCTACGTGGAAATGCGTTAGTTTTTTGACAGAACGCCATCGGTCGCACAAAGAAAGCTTTCGCTTTAAAAAATTCAGTTGAAGCCTCGCGTTCGTCCCGCGCATTTTCTTGTGTGTCCCATCCTACAACGCCAACAAAATGTATCCAGAATCACCTACAGTGGTTTCCCTTTTCAATAATGGTTACATTATATACAATAAAGGAAAGGAGTCATGTCAGACTATGTCTCTTTCGATCGACATGATGGATAAAGATTTCAACTTTTTGACAAAAGTTGTGCCCAAGCAGCTATAATCAAGAACAGATTTCAAAAGCTGTGCTACAGTGGATGCTATGGAGCACACAGCTTTAATTCAAGAACTTTAAAGGAGAGCCGTCCCGCATTCCTCTTTCGGCGCGATATTCTATTCCCAAAAGCACACGACCACTCCAGACATCCAGCCCCTTCTCCTGAATTTTTTGAAGGACACAAACCTTTGTGACTCTTCGTGACTTGCCACCAATAGTTTTAAAAGGTGTCACTCGGGCAAAGCATTTGCCGGCCCATGTCGAAAGGTTAGGTCTGCCTTTTTGCTCACTCACTCACTCACTCACTCACTCACTCACTCACTCACTCACTCACTCACTCACTCACTCACTCACTCACTCACTCACTCACTCACTCACTCACTCACTCACTCACTCACTCACTCACTCACTCACTCACTCACTCACTCACTCACTCACTCACTCACTCACTCACTCACTCACTCACTCACTCACTCACTCACTCACTCACTCACTCACTCACTCACTCACTCACTCACTCACTCACTCACTCACTCACTCACTCACTCACTCACTCACTCACTCACTCACTCACTCACTCACTCACTCACTCACTCACTCACTCACTCACTCACTCACTCACTCACTCACTCACTCACTCACTCACTCACTCACTCACTCACTCACTCACTCACTCACTCACTCACTCACTCACTCACTCACTCACTCACTCACTCACTCACTCACTCACTCACTCACTCACTCACTCACTCACTCACTCACTCACTCACTCACTCACTCACTCACTCACTCACTCACTCACTCACTCACTCACTCACTCACTCACTCACTCACTCACTCACTCACTCACTCACTCACTCACTCACTCACTCACTCACTCACTCACTCACTCACTCACTCACTCACTCACTCACTCACTCACTCACTCACTCACTCACTCACTCACTCACTCACTCACTCACTCACTCACTCACTCACTCACTCACTCACTCGCTCGCTCACTCATTCAGTGTTAACTGCTAGTTTGTTACACGAAGAGTTAGGTATAAACTAACAGCAATGGAAACAATATCTTTTGCATTATCATTATGAGATCACTCGCGATTGTGTCTTGGGAAGTGCAACACTTCAGGTAGTGCAGACAAACTGTACCCCTTCAGCAAGAAATATCGAGTCGATGTCAACACCTTTATGTGATTCAACTAATCCACTAGCCATATGGAACGGGTGGTCATCGCAATGATCGAACGTCCTTGTCAAGCTCTATACACTGAAATTTCCGACAACAAAAAACTGCCCACTGCAGATAGCTGAGCCCATCAGGCGGTGCTTAAGTTTTGAATAATTAACAATTCCATTTAACGTCCCTCGGGTTTAAACAGTTTACAATGTTCTTGAGAAATTGTTTCATTAGTCGCATCCCTGACCCTTGCTTATACAGAAACGTGCGCGCCGAAACGTCCGCGTTCGTAAAGTTGCGTGTACCTTAAAGACTACGGAAACGAGCTGTGCCGAAAAAACTTGAGCCGAGCTAGCCTTTTTGTGTGGCTTCTTAGGCCCCGTCAAGCTATGTACCCGCGACTTTTGGTCCAATGAACTCTTTTTTTCGTATGGTCGAGCGGGGCCCCTGACAGCTGTGGGCCCGGGGCTGCAGCCCCCGTAGCCACCCCCTTAATCCGGCCCTGTATGTACCAAACGGCGGTGGGGAGCGGTTTCCGGAACGTTTACCGGTTCCGAAAACCGGCTGCAAAGACGGACATATGTCTGGCCCTTGACGCAACTACGATATAGATCGCGAGGCGGTAGTGAATTTCCCTCGGTGGTGTTATCCCTTTTCACGGTGTTTCACGCTGTTTCCAAGCGGAATATAAGGCTCTAGTCGTTCCCTAAAAAGTCAAACGAGGATTACAGTAATCATTTACCTATTCACTTCTGTGTCTCTTCACAGCAAAATCACCGACGTCTTCTGATGCAAATGATGTAACCGACATATCCCTGTCTATGTATCGGTAGCAAGCATAGAGCTGAGCGTCACGTGAGCATATATGAAGTAGCACAACAGCTCCATTCAACGCAAAAGGTTTCAGTTCGTTTTCCTTATTGGCAAGGAAGAGTGCTGCAAAATTTCGACGACAGATGTAAGCACAACCGGGAGTGGCATCACACAAAGGGGGGATGACGCCCTTCTGGTTACGTGTAGTTACCCATAACGTCAGCGCAGTGCAATCGGTACGAAACAAGTGGATTCTGTGGTCAAAGACAAAAGGAAACGAGCAAAGAAGGCCTCTCAGCTTTCGCTGAACTCAAATAAATGTGCTTGACAAGATTCGTTGGTCATTTTTTCCGTAGGAATTACTGAAACTCAGGCTTCATCAAGTCGAAAACTCCAGAGGTCACTCACTTTTGCTGATGGGTAGCGTTCTTCTGACTACATGTGGGGCGCCCCCTCCGGAAGAGGCATACGACATGAATAGGCTCCTCACTGGTGAATCAAGTATGCTGCCTCATGTGGTCGAAAACTAAGGTTGCTCGCCCCTGCTGATGAGTCCATCGATCAACTTTCTCTCGATTTGAGGCACGCCCTTAGCTTCAGAAGCTAATCTTGCTCCTCGGATGTTTCTTGAGGGCCGCACCAGCGGTGCCGTCCGGACCCTACAGCTTCTGCGTGATTGCGGGACCGTCAGCACTGACATCGTAAACGACAAATTGCTTGGTACCGTGTTTCATCGGTGCCACTGAGAGGAAGTGGGAGTTTCGTTAGTCGCGGAACTAGCTAACTCCTCAACGAAGGGCTAAAGGGTTGTGTCCGAGCAGGAGAAAAGCATGTTTGAGAAGAAAATAATTCGAACAAGGCACAGGCGGAGAGACGTAGCTGTCAAAACTGGACAGCCACTGTCGAAGTGCATATAGCTGCCAACATGGCTCAGTATCGTGATCGGCTAGGGGTTCAATGGCCTCCGGGTGATGCGCACTTTCACATGGGGTTGAGGGGCGGTTCTTTTAGATGCAAAGCATCTCTTAGTCGACCCTCCGTCGTCCGGCGTCCGCACCTCTCCACCTCGTCCCCCTCTCCACGCCAGCTGTGATAACGCCGCTCTCCTCCTCGCCGCTTGGCTCTTCTCGTTCCGGCTCAGGAAGACACCGGCACCACTGTCGCTCCAGGAGCCCTAACCAGCTGTGATAACGCCGCTCTCCTCGCCGCTCGGCTCGTCTCGTGCCTCCGAAGACAAGGCTGCACAGAGGAGAGCTCGCGACGCCGAACGTAAACGGCAGCGTCGAGCAGAGAATTCCTCGCTTCGAGAACGAGAAGCCGCTTTGAAACGCCATCGGCGAGTAGCTGAACCAGGCGGCGTTCGGCAACGTGACAACGCTTTGAAACGCCAGCGGCAAACAGCGGATTCCTCGCTTCGAGAACGAGAAGCCGCAAAACGTTCCCCACTACTCGATAAATAAATAAGACATTTAATACGCTACTACACGTGTCTTTACTACTCCACGGCTTTGCATCCCCTCAGGGCTCCCACGTGGGAAGATGGTGTAATTTTTCGTGCTCTTGCGATTATTGGTAAGCCCAGACGGAGGGAGAGGCGGCTGTGTTGGAAGGGTAAGTTTCTGGTTTACTAGGCAGGAAAGCCGTCACAGCACTGTGCTGAACATTCCGTTAGTACGGAGTAAATTTTATCTTTCTCTGAATGTCTACGTACGAGAATATCCCCCGTTTTACAGCGTCGAGGTCACCTCTAGGCTTTCAATGCAGAACACATTGGTTTTTATTACAGACAGCCCAGGGCCTTAACCAGATATTTTCTGTCTGGATGTGTGTGTGTGTGTGGGGGGGGGGGGGGGGGGGAGTATTGGTTATGGGAAGGGAGGAGTTTTGCCGAAAGAAACATTAGCTCTCACTTACGCGCTGCCAGGAAAATGCTTCGAGGGGGGGGGGGGTGAAATTCCTAAACCCCCCTTGGCTAAGTTCCCGAGACGATTTATGCCGCATGTGCGTGGCGTGACTTTGTCCCACCTAAACATAGTAAAAAGTAAGTAGCCAAATCTGGCAGTTCTACGGACCAATACATATTTTGGCCGAAACTCTCGAGCGAAATTCCGACTTCTGAAGTATTGCGTGCCCTTCTTCACATAAACCTGCCTTGCCGACACGCCAAAAAAAACGCGGTGCACTCTAGCTACACGTCCATCGCGCAGGTTTCTGATAGTGTCAGTTTTCAAAACGCTTAGTGACTCCAATGAAGGCATTACTTACCACGTTTGTAGGTCACAAAGCCAACAAACCATTGATGTTATGGTTTCCTGATATCCGCATCGAAATCTTCGGCAACTGGAATGAAATGAGGGATATTTTTGTCCCATTTTAATGTTTTCGCAGTGATTCCCATAGAAGCAGTCGATGGTTACGTCCTTGCAGGGTCGAGCTGCAACCTCGACTGCCTCCGCTGCGTATTCAAAGATGCAGCTGCTGCTATCTTTTTTCTAGAGTCTGTTCCGCGACGCTTATAAGGTTCCTTGCTCGTTCCCGCCTCTTCTCAGTTGCTGAACGTGTTAGTTCCGTAGCCACGGCCGCTTTATTGTACTGCACGTAACGTTGCTGCTCATGACGGAATCGGAATCGCCGGCACCGATGAGATAGCCTCTGGTAACGGCTATCAAGTGGAATCACGGGAAAGTTGCGTGCACTGCACGTCGCACAACCACGAGAAGAAATACTTAGCGATTCTTGCGTGGTTCACAACGCTACTCAGGTTGCTTAGAGCATAAAAAACGAAAGGGAGGGGGGGGGGAGGGGTAATCTAAGCCATCTGCATGGGTTGTGTATTCGGGAGTTATTGCCTATTACCTCAAGGATAAAAAAGGTCACAGGGGCCTCGTGCGACGTATATTGCAGAATCAAACTAAATTTTCAGCATAGCTGTTCCGGCGCCGCTTACAATTTCCAGCCAACGTTGCCCACTCCTCAAGCTCCAAGCAACTCCTAGTGCCCGTACACGACAGTGACACCGCGGGTAATGCATACGCGCTCCGTAAAATATACGTACAACGCTTTTGTCTGCTTGTGCTATTACTTTTTCCAAAGGTCGTAATTAAGCTATGCATCGCAAACTTTACTCCCGCACCCGTCATAATATTATTCGTGCTTTCTTGAACATTTCAACAGTGTGCCGCATTTAGTTCTCTCGGGAAAATGGGCAAACATTCTATGCGCTTCGTATAACTCCTCCAAATATGACTAAAACGTTATTTCTTCCGAGAAGCCTAATTAACATATATCCTATAAGTCCGAGACTTTTAACGAGCGTACCCCTTGAGATAGCTCCTGTTCCAGCGCATCATTTCACTCTCTCACGGAACCGGTGAACATGCATGCATATATAGCGCTTTCGAATGCTTAAGCGTATACCACTAGCAGCTTCGCTCATACAACTAGCGCTGTTTTCCGCACAAACGACATGGTGAGCGCAAGGAGTAAGGCAAAGTGGCGCGCAAAACGAAACACGGCCGTGAGGCGTATCTGAACGAAAGGCACGGGGACAGGACTTACACGTGTCCTTCTGTCGATTCTACGTTTTGTTTTGAGCTGCTGATGCCAGCGTGACACAGTGCCAACTTTCCTTCATGCAGACGGAGTTGGGAAAACGACCGCACTTAGTTTATAGTTTTTAACTCACACGAAACTTACTTAGTTTTCTCGGTTTTCCCCATGAGATTGATGATCGTTTAGGCAAGATCACCTCCACACCGGTCAAAAAGCCACAGGCCCGACTTCTGCTCCACCTACACCTCACGTCATCTCCAATGTGACCTCAAAATCAGAGTAAAGTCCAACCTCAAGCAGACAATTAAATAACTTACGTTTGCGATTCTCAAATTAATTGTAACTTTTATAATGCACTCAATGCGCACATGTGAGAAGAACAACTAATTTGCTTCAGAATAGGCACTCCATTCTTTACAACGGATTACCAGTTAGAACTCGCTGAGCGTATTACCAGAAAAAAAAATTGGGAACCAGTGCTTCTTGCGTTTCATTGAGTGTATTAGAAGTTCGACCCCACGGTGTATCCGGGCAAAGTTCTTACCAAATGAAAACGAAACGTACGTGTATCGGCTCTAAATACATAAACCGTTCGGAGATTACACATATATTTCCGCATCGTCACGCAAAGCAAGGATAGCAAGACGAAATGTACACTTCATCTCATGTACACTTCGCTTCATCTCCTCCTATATTGTGATGTCAGATTCATTAGAAACTACAGTCGACCTCACGAGGCTACCAAACTGTTCCCCGATTTTATTAGCTCAACAATGAGCGACGGTTGAGCTTTGGGCGAGCTGGTATCGCATAGTCAAGTTGAAGCGTGTGGGATGAAGGACACAGAAGAGACGACAACACGGGCACTATAAAGAAGTGAAGTTCATTGCGAAGCCAGGTTAAAATAACAAAAAGGTCAACAGAATAGGTATATGAAAAATTACCAAGTAAAACACCCGAAGGCTTCCGCAAGGTTGAGTCAACGCTTTCCTCGGTCATGTATGGAACGCATTTGCTCCTTAGGTAACCTTAAAAACACTTACGCCCTCATTTTCGAAGCACGGCATTTCGCACGCCTCCATAATCTCTCGAACCATGCGGATGTATCTTTGTTTCTTTCAACAATTAGGCACTTTTCGTGCGAAGAAATGCGACCGTAATCTCGACAGTGCAAGCAAAGGTAGGTGTCCGGTCACGGCCTTTTATATTTATGTGCCGGCGTTTCGTCGAAATACCTGCAGAATTAACGAAGGCTAGCTCTGAGACGAACAAAGTAGCATCCCCCCGTTCCCCTTTCCTCCCAATCAGCGCACGTGATGAAGAGCTCCTTTGTAGGGCAGCCAAGTTTATGTTCGGGCGTCGCGATAGTTAATGTGTCTTAATGAGTAGGCATTTTTTGCCCAGTACCCACAGCACCAACCGTGAAACACCCTGTATCTGCACAAAAACACTCACGTGGCGAAGTTAACATTGATTGATTGATTGTTGGGTTTGACGCGCCGACGCAGCGCAGTACATGAGGCGCACCGTAGTGGAGTGCTCCGGATTAATTTTGACCCCCTGGGGATCTTTAATGTGCGCCGAAATCTGGAACACACCTGCGTTTTTGCTTTTTGCCTCCATCAGAAAAGCGGCCGCCGCGGCCGGGAATCGAACCCGTGTCCTCGTGCTTAGCAGCACAACGCCTTGGCCATTGTCAAAATATACTATAGTCAAAGAGAGCCGCATCTTTTGTCCCAGGCCGGGCGCGGCCTTGCTCGCTTCCGCGCGCGCCTCGCGTCCAGGCGACATTATCCCCTTCGGAGGGTGACGCCGCCTCCGCATCTGCGTTATGGGAGGCGCAAACAGTACAAGAATCGAGCCACGACCTCACACCCTCCTCACCGATGCCCCCGCGCGTACAGGCGAATTGCTTGGGACACCTGTCCTGCGTCATGATTTTTCGCGGCGTGCACGCGGGCGCTTGGTTCATCCTGTGGGAAAAGTTGCGCAGCGACCAATGGATCTTCGCTATGTACACGAGGCTACTGAAGCGTGTCATCTTCGTCTTACAGTTTCCCACCTTCCAACAGGACACCTTGGAGAGATTTAGCACAGCGGCTAGCGTACGCTATACGCTAGCGGCGGCAGGTACCTGGACATTCGCCGTTCCCAGACTATAAAGAAGTTAACACGACAGTGTACCCGGGCCCTACTGGGTACACTGTACCGGTAAATCTCCGCACACGACGTTCTCCCCGTGCAGTTCTTGCATTGAATTCGAGGCAACCTTAGGCAACCTTGCGCAGCTGCAGGCTGCGGGCAAAAGGTACATAGCTACGTTTGCAACTTCTTGTGCGACCATACAGTCTATTTAGTAACGTTTGTACAGCCTGCATGACCCTTGGGCCCATCCGCTCAGACAAAGGCCTGTTGGCAATCGAGGTAACCCCCCCCCCCCCCCCCAAGGAGCAGTCTTCTCCCCTCTACAATGTTCCAGCACTGTGTGGACAGCCACCGTTACTAAACTAAGTCGCTCGCATTCGACACGCGTTTTATACAATTGATATTACAGTTTTGGTCACCCGTGGCTATATGGGCTACATTGAATCCTAGTTAACTTGCAGCCATTGAACTGTACACTCGATTTGGAGGCCTTAACAAACCAGATGACATCTCTCCTTAAAGTGCCCTTAATGACCAATCAGTACCATCAAAATCTTCTGCGAGGGTTATTGGCCTTATTTTGCAATCTAATGCTAAATGCACTCAACGTATCCCCTCGCTTGCTGCATCACCTGCCCTGCCACACTTTCACTTTCACGTGCACTTGTACTGCACTCTACCGTGGGCCAGCCATTCGGGCCAATAGAATTTGGGCTATTAATTCACGTCTTATATGAGTAATCGTGTCTTATTAAGCTCGATATATACCAACTAGTTCAACTTTCTGTAACAGTCCAGCGAGCAGCACCGTTGAGCCGACTACGCTTGACACCTGAAGTGCTGGTTTTAAAATTGAACTTAACCTCGGTCCGAGTAGTCACCCACACCGAGGCCCGAGTGACTGTGGCCCCGATCTCTCGTAACATGCAGGGAATCAGTACCGGGAGTCAGACTTTGTCCCGCCGCCGCCCCATCCTGGGTTGCCTGCCACAGGCAGCCCAACCCGTCACCACACCGCTGGCTGAGCCAGTAGCGGTTCAACGCTGTTGTGGTGGCAACATTCACCGTCGGGACCGATGCCGCTCTGGCCCTAGCTGCTTCCTCACCCTCCCTGCTTCCACTGGAGGCTGCCGAGGAGATGGACACGGGGGGCCTCGCATCGGCTTCCACTTCCGCCGCACCGCCCGTGCCACCTGTGGCGCTCCCGACACCTTCGGCGGTAGCGGCTCAAACAAAGGCCATCCGAACGGGTGCACAGTCCAGGGGGCCCGGTCCGCCGGACACCCCCAGGACATCTGATGAGGAGATGGACGTCGGTTCGTTCCTCCCTGAAACGCAGCGCAGGGAACGGCCTCCGGCGTCCAGGCCAACAGAAAGGCCCAAAAAGCCCCCGCCGAGAGTACAAGCCCCGAAAGACAAAATATGAATACACGCACTCACTCCAGTAGCTCTTAAATGTCTGTAATGGAAAGATAAAATATCATGCGCTAGATCTGCAGAGGCCTTCTTAAAAATCTTGATGATGTTTATGAGTTATTACATTTTAATCAGCCAAGTGTGATGTGTCTCCAAGAAACCCATTTAAACCCCAAACACGCCAATTTCTTGAAGAGTTACATGGTATTTAGGAAGGACAGGGATGGTGGTGGTACGTACATCTGGAGGTGAGGGGACCATCATCGCCCGGAAACCCTTGACATGTCATCCCATCAATCTGAACACTCTCCTTGAGACTATTGCAATTCGCACAATATTTAACAGGTTAATAACGGTATGCTCCCTCTACATTCCTCCTGATTACGGGCTCTCGAGATCAGATTTCGAGGCTCTGATAGACCAGTTACCAGAACCACATCTTTTGTTAGGAGAGCTCAATGCTCATAACCCATTCTGGGGCTCTTCCCACACAGACGTCCGAGGTCGCCTCACTGAGAAGTTCTTAGCATCATCGGGAGCGTGCCTTTTTAACAAAAAATAGCCTGCATACCATAAAATAGGACACAACACATATTCATACCTTGACTTGGCTATTGGCTCTGCAGTACTATTTCCATCTCTTGAGTGGGATGTTGGCACTAACCCATATGGTAGTGACCACTTCCCTACCTCCCTAACACACATAGGTAAAGGCCCAAGCAGTCCATCTTCCCATAACAGGTTTAATGACTCAAAAGCAAACTGGAGTACATTCACAGATACATTTAAACTACGACACACAGCCATAGCACAGCGCACACTCTCACGTAGACGAAGCCGTCCAACTCCTCACGGCACACATCCTCGATGCTGCCAGAAAGTCCATTCCCCAAGCCTCCGGTGCCCCGCGCAGCCCAATGAGGCCCTGGCGAGCACGAGAGGCCCAGAAAAAGGCAGGGGTGTCCTTTGCCGGTACTCCACGTCCAATAACCTTGTATATTTCAAACGGCTAAAAGCACTCGGGAAACGCGTGCGCCGTGAGGCAAAAAAAGGGACCCCGACATGCCCCCGCGGGAGGGGCACGAGTAAATGCAGAGCATTAGCGGCGTTACGCGCGTGGCGGTGACGATGGGTGTTGTAATGGTGATGGTAGGGTTGTTGTTGTTGTTGGTATGATTGGGGAGAGAGAGAACGAGACGAGTATTATGTAACGTCAACGGGGGTGAGCACGCTTACGCCGCTTGCGCTCGGCGTCGGCAGCCCGCCGCCTCGCCGCCTTGTCTTCCGCCGACGATGCCGTTGATCCCGAAGATGAAGATGACGATGGCACGATGTCTTGAACTGGTGCCGCGACGCTGAAGTTGGATTGCGTCGCGGTACTAGTTGAATGTCTTGCTTCCATCGCTTAGCAACTGCGACTACCGCGACGAGAAGAGAGCGAAGCAGAACTGGAGTGCGGCTGACGCGCCGACACGGTTTATATTCCCAACGAACGCAGTAGAGGGAGAGGAGGCGGAGGGAGAGGAGGCGGAGAGAGAGCGCGCTATCACACCACCGTCACGCCACGACGCGCCCGCACCCGCTGTTGCAACGGTGCTTGCAACGCCGGAGAGCGCGCTGCACCTGTTGTTGCAAACGTGTTGAGGGCGAGGAGGAATAGGGGAGAGGGCGCAGCTGCCGTGGTGCGGACGCCGAGTTACGGACGCATAACATCGTGAGTTAAAGAAATGCTCTGCATTTAAATTACGCCCACCTCCCTTCGCGGGAACCCTGGTGTGAAGCGACGCTGAGGGGGGTTCAAGCGCAAGCGGAGAGCAACCGTCGGCACGCCGGTTATATGCGCAGCGCGCCCGAAGGAGAGTAGACCGCGGAGAGAGAGAGTACTGCACATGCGCAGCACCGCGCGCAGCGCCGCCCACCGGCGGAGTGAAAGCGCGCTGGGCCGCACACCCACAGATGTTGAGAGAGAGTGTTCGCTCTCACCTGGGCACGCGCCGGCGCCAGTGCGTCTGCCGCGGCTATGACGCAACACAATCCAACACAATCCACTTTAATCCAACCCAATGAGAGTGCGGACGCCGACGACGGACGCACGCAGGAAGGACAGGGCCGCCGACAATAGATGCTCTCAGCGTCGCATCTAAAAGGGAGAGTTGGCGCACCTTCCTCACATCCATAAACTCATACACCGACACTCACAAAGCCTGGACACGTATATGAAAACTCAAAGGACAACAAACACACAGCCTGCCCCTGGTTCAAGAACAAGTCTAAATCTGCTTACAACTCTGAATTCACTCATGAGCTGAAGGTTTTTTCTTGCCACTCGTAAGCCTTCAGCTACAGGGGCAGACAACATTCCATACACTATGACGCAACACCTACACGCAGACACTCTTGAGACACTCGTATACACTTATACAACCAGATATGGATTTCGGGGCACCTTCCAAGGTCTTGGAGGGAGGCCATATTTGTGGCTTTTCTGAACGAGGGGAAAGAGTCTTCCTCTCCCGCCAGCTATAAACCCATTGCCCTGACAAGCTGCCTGTGTAAGCTTCTCGAGATGATGATTAACCGGAGGCTCGTGTGGTCTTCTCGAGAGCTGCCAGGCAGGCTTCAGGGCGGGGAGATTGACCAATGACCAACTGGTTGCGTTGGAACCATGTAAAAGATGCCTTCTTCAATAACCAGTTTTGTATAAGTCTTCTTCAACACGGAAAAGGCCTACGACACGGCCTGGCGCTACGGCATCTTGAGTGACCTCACGTCATTTGGTGTTTCCGGCAATATGCTGAACACAGGCCTCACTAGCGACATGTCGATAAGGACCTTTCGAGAGAGAGTAGACAGTGCATTTTCCAATGATCATGTGCAGGAAGATGGCGTTCCTCAAGGCGGTGTTTTGAACTGCACACTACTTATTGTTAAGAAGAACTCGCTCCGGAAGGCATTGCCACCAACCATTTCCTATTCTACATATGTAGATGACGTTCAAATTAAGTCCTGTAATACTTATCAATTTGTGAACGCCAAGTCCAGCTTGGGGTGAACAATCTTGCTGGCTGGGCGGGCACAAACGGTTTTAGGCTGAACCCTGAAAAAAGTACTTGCGTTGGCTCTCCCGGAAGCGCGAGATTCATGCGGACCCTGATATCTGTATTAATGGTGTAATAATTCCTGTCAGAGGGAAACAGAAATTTTGATAAAAACTTCTGTTCCCCTCTGACAGGAACTAAGCCTATTAAGCCTATAGACTTAATAGTCGATAGCAAACTCACATTTCTCCCCGCTTGAAACAGCTCAAACAGAAATGCCTAAAACCAATGAACATTCTTTAAGTCCTCTCACACCAATCCTACGGTGCAGACAAATAACTTCTTCAACGTGTTTATTGCTCTGATAGGATCCCGGCTGGACTATGGTCGTGTTTATGGGTCAGCGACAAAAACATCCCTGAAAATGCTGGATCCAGTGCTGCACGTCGGGCTTCGCCTTGCATGTGGGGGTTTCCGTACTAGCCCAGTTGAAAGCCTCTATGTAGACTGCATAACACGTGGAGCCTAGAACGTCAGCGAAACTACATGGACATTATTTATGCTTTTAAAATCTCATCAATGCCTAACCATCCTTTTAAGTCGGTCTTTTCAATGATGATGCATCCATACCCCACCTTCTTTTAAACCGCCCATCTATTCCTTCTCCCTTCTCATACAGAGCTGAGAAAGCATCAGAACTCTTATTCTCCTTTCTAGATACCATAAAAACGCCTGTCAGTAATTCTATAACCCCATGGTTTCTATATCCCATGACTATAGCCCCATGAGTTTTATATCATGCGACGTATCTTTTATACATATCGACAAAAACCGAGTGCCCAGAAGTGCGATCCTGCATCACTTCTCGTCTCTTCAGCACAAATATAAGTGTGCAGAATTTTATACAGGTGTCTCAAAAACTGCCACCCATGTGTCCTGTGCTGCGCACGGACCCAGCTTTTATGTAAGTAAAACTATGAATGTATATACTATAGTATCTTCACGGCAGAGGCTTACAGTATACTTCTAGTCGTTAATCATATCCTTCAGACTAAAATTCCACAATCCATAATCTATACTGATTCCTTAAGTGTTGTGCGGACATTGTCATCACTAGAGACCGGAAGTTTAGGCACGCAAAATACAGGTTTTAGGCGCCTATAATAGGCACTGAAAGCAGCCATTTAGGCATATATAGGCACCAAATACTTTCGTTCAGGCATATATAGGCTCAATTCGTATTTACTTCAGCACCATATTTTATCACATTTTTTTTTTTACTTGCAATATGATACCGCGGACAAATCGTGCGCTGCGACAAAGTGATTTTATTTTCTTCGGGAAAATAACCCACACAAGAGTTGCCATTTTAAAATTTACGCGAAATTCAGAGGGACTCACCAGCAAAAGAAAGGATTGAAATCCATGAAAAACCACACCAATCTCAATGATTTTCTGCTTGACGTTGTACCCCATTTCAGCCGATAATTGTGCGCGGAAAAACAACGCTCAACGTCCACTGAAGTTGGGGGAGCGTTCTTGTGCTTCGGGACGCTCCATGATCTCATTCAATCTGGAATATCACAACGTTTGCTCTTCAGAACAATCGGCAGATATTTTAGCACATGGAATTCAGACATTTTATGCCAGACAGATTTAATCAACCGGTCCTTCGGAGATGGTGGCGGATCTGTCCTGGACCTCCCAAATGAGCTCAGCATTTTTAGACAGAGTGGCGCCAAAGCTCTCAGATGCTGGCATGCTTTCTGCTAAAGGATGCGGAATAAGCACACGAATGTGCCCAGTCACGTTGAAGTGTAGCGTAGTGCAAATACCTTGGGATTCGACGCTTTTGTCGACTGCTAAGTTGTTGGTAGAACTGGATGGTTCTGCGTTATTGTGCTGTCCTCAGCCCAGTTCCTGAAGGTGTAACAACGGGCTCTGGTGGAAGAGGCACAATCGATAACTGCCGCTGGAAGACACATCTGCGCTTCGAAGGAAGATCGTGACTGCAACTGATTATTCATTGACTGAGCAGAACGACCTTCCCAGCTTTTCGCGACACCGATGAATCCCATGGATAGTACAGTGAAGGGCAATAATTGTGTATTATTTATTGAGCCATTCGGTCCTGCAGATGCAGATCATTAGCGAAGCTGCGGGGACAACGCCATTCAGTAACTATTCACTATATGCCGATTATCAACATTAGACAGCACGCAAGATTCTTTGGAACTAATTCCCTTAGCGCTAGATTTTCAAATGCCCTTAAAGATTACCAGGCACGGCAGATGACGGGTGTCACTACTAGATTACTTGTAAAGTGCTGAGATCCCCATTCATAAGATACGTTTCTCATTCCTTCTTCGTGCTACACGTACTGCATCTTGCCAGCCGGCGGTGTACCTGTTATCGGCGGCTGACAGTGCATGTGTTCATGGCGTCACCTTAAAACTTTGGTGCCTCGGATTTTCACGTGGTTTCCCACAGGAGGCGTCTTCGACCTTGAGCGGCGTGTACCCGGCTCTTTCGCGTTCGTTTTTTTTTTTTTTTGTCAGCTGTTTTTTTTTATTGCGTTAGCAATAAATAGGGTAACCGGCAGAAGTTTTCGCTCTTCGTCTGCGGGCACAGCGCGTCAGGAGGACATAGAACCAGCTCGTGCGGACAGGGGTGACGTCGGTGAGCTTGGCTGTGGTGTCGCTGCGCATGGGTTTCTGGCGGCTCGGCCGAGGTGGCAAGTTCGAGGTGGTGGCCGCGGTTGAAGCGCGGTTTGCGATTCTCGGCGTGTTTGGCACGACGCGCGTATTTTTTTTGCAAACGGCGCAAAACAAACGCCTTGTCGCGGGCTTCAGAAGTGAGAACAGTCCCTGCAGAACGCGGACTCAAAATATCAAAAAAGGGCATTTATAACACAAAAAAGGCATTTTTCGGCGTCAAAAAGCCCGCATAGTCAAAATAGGCACTAAAAAGCCGATATAGTAAGAACAGGCACTATAGGCACAATAAACTATTGCTTAAAATGCTCCCTTCCCTTAGTTCGTGCTTATATGTTAAATAGGCTTGATACGGACTGAAGGGAAAACTAGGCATTTTGCCTAAAGTTCCGGTCTCTAGTCATCACAAAAATCTTCTAAGAACCATTTAGTCAATCTTCTGATTAACACCATTATGTCTTTATATGCGTTAGACCTCGAAGTGACCGTGTGCTGGGTGCCAGGTCACTCTGGGATCGCAGGGAATGAGGCCGCAGATCAAATGGCCGTTGCTACTGAGTTGACATTCACTGGCTGTTCACGTTCTGTTCAAGGCACCCTTGAATAGAACGTGAACACGTAAACGTCGGTTATTGGTTGAAGGTCAGCACTGACCACCACTGACCTTCACCCAATAACCCACCTAGCCACCGAGTTCCAATAGAGTGAGTGATTTTGAAAGTCGTGCCGTTCCTGCGCACCGTTTCTCTATCCAGCAACCAGTCCATATTCACTACTTTTCTATACCTACCTTGCCTGTGCCTGCATACCCGGAAATGAGCGACCAAGTGTGCCGGTAGCGAGGCCGGTCGCCCTTGTTCCTTCCCAGCGAAGACTATATGGGTAAGCTTCGTACAAACTGAAGCTGTTTATATACATGGTTACAGCCAGCTTTCAACACCAAGTCAACAATCCCGACGGCGATCCGCACTGTTCTATCGGTTAGGAATGACCGCCATAAAACAATGCTGTCCAATGGCCAAGCCACCACCACGGACGTCCGTGGAACGAAAAAACAGCCAAACATCCAATGCAAAGTTTTGGATGTACATTTGCGGACGTACTGTGTACATCCAGCAACGGATGTACGAAGGATATGCATTTTCGTATGTCCGAAGGACATCCGCCCGTGGACGTACAAAGTTCCCCCGAAACATCAGATAATGGCGTAAATTGAATATAAAAGCAAAAACGGAAAAGCTACTCTGGTTTTCAATTAAGGTTTTAACATCAACACCCTGACTTGCATATTGCAAGTTTTATCTGTGTGACTAAAATTAAGCTGAATTTTTCAACTTTTTTTGAAGCACCTCACCGTCTCCAATGGTGATCTCTTTGGGGAAAGGTACATAATAATTTAGAATCGCTAACATAACGTGTGAAGCAAGTTTACCGTGTTCGTGTATAATAAACTGCTCGGTAGTGCATCGGTGTTGTGCGGTGTAGTATTCGTTGTAGGAACATATGCTTCTCGTTAATACATTTGCGATTCTGTGAATTTTTACTGAACGTCCGAAATACCTACATCCAACTTCGGACGTCCGAATGGACGTACGGAAGGGGTAAATTCGAACGTCCCAAGGACGTACATGGTATGTCCATCGGCTCTGAAATGGACGTCTATCAGACATCCGCTACAGCCGGAATGGACGTACGTTGGCCGGCCGGTGGTTACCATGGTAACGTGAAAGCTTATCGCCCTCACAAGGGGGCACGCGTTTCCACTACATCGGCCCCCTCACACACAACCACCCTTGCCCGCATGACAGTGACACGAAGGAGGGGAAGGATTGGTGACAAGGCACAGCTGCCTCCTATGGTGTCCGCGGCGCGTCTCCATTCGCCACGTGGATCTAGATATGAAGGCATATAATCCAGATCGCACCGCAGCGTCCGCGAAGGGAAAATTGCGGCTGGACAAAAGGTGCGAATATGAAGGCAGCCAGGGAGGTGCCAGATGGGCGCAGGAAGCAAGGCAGAGGCGTTGCAACTTTTGGCTCCGACCAGCTGGGACACAGCTAGGAGCCACCATCGCGAAGTTAAACTATCTTGAGCTAAACAGTAGCGAATCACAGAGGCCGCTGAGCTAAGTTGCTGCGATCGGCTCCTGTAGTAGCCATCCGAGACTTACAGCATTGGGCACGTGGAATCATCGCGCTACTCGGCTACCTTCGTGTCTGCCGCCGCTTTCCGCACGTTCTCCACTGGCGGGGAGAACGGCCCGCCAGAACAAATATTTCCGACCAAACAGGAACGTCCCACCCCTCTTCTTTATCGCCCTCCACCCAACACCTAGACTGCGCGGCCTCGCCTTGTTCGATATTTTATCCTCCTCCTTTCTCACCAGGTGACAGGCGGCATCAATGCAGGCAGACACCTCCCCCACTATTAGTATTTTTATCTTTTTATTCATACCTTCACCCAGCTTGCAAAAAAGAGGGTCTCACCTAAACAAAGCATTTTTATGACTTGATGCCATGACTTCAGCGCCTGCAAATGTGTTCAATGCACTGTTCATATGACGGGAAATATGAGGCAAACGTAAGGTTTTTCAGCAGGAAACGTCTCGTCCCACGCACCTATTAAGGAAACTGATGGCACAGATCTGGCGCAAGGCATCCATCTGTCACACTGTAGCATACCTGTCAGCTACGAGTGCTGACAGAACCCATACCATAAAGCAGGAGCAGCTGGGACACGAACACAGCAAAACGTCAAGTTCAGCAAGTAGACTAGCCTAGCAGATGCTCAACTTTGGGGTAGCTTAAAAGTCACGTGGTTTACACGGGACAATTTTGCCAAAAAATTCATTGATGAGTTGTCTGACGAGCACTTAACAGCAATAAAAAGTGGCCTCAAAATGCAATTCAAGGGCCAAGCAAATCCCCTAAGACAACGAAAGAAATTTGGAGAGAGTGATCTTCATTAGTAGGAAAAGCACATGACCGCTATGGCATCTATTTGCCATTTGCCAACATGCTGCTCTATGGATCACTTTATTCCAGTGTCAGAACGCCACTAACGAAAAAATGAGAGAGAGAGAGAGAGAGAGAGAGAGAGAGAGAGAGAGAGAGAGAGAGAGAGAGAGAGAGAGAGAGAGAGAGAGAGAGAGAGAGAGAGAGAGAGAGAGAGAGAGAGAGAGAGAGAGAGAGAGAGAGAGAGAGAGAGAGAGAGAGAGAGAGAGAGAGAGAGAGAGAGGGGGGGGGGGGCATGATTATATTCAGGCTTGCCACTACATGACACAAAGTAAAAAGAAATTGGCACAAGACTGAATTTTTCATCCAAATTAGGTGCCTTTTCAACCTACAAACGCAATTTCCCAATAAGCAAGATGCTGGTGAACAGCACTTGTAGACTTGTTTCTTCCTTGAGCCTGCATTTTTTAAACTGCAGTTAAGAATACAGACCAGCTAGCAAAGTTATCTCCACTATGCCAGCATGACAATGTTTGCAAACACTTTAAAATCCGGATGTGTCCTTTTTGTTAGTAAATCGTATAGTTGTGATATTATCGTTACAAATTTAAGAACCACTGTCTCATGGAACACTCTAAAACTCCTGTGTTTAATCTTAAAACAATAGTATGAGTGGAGGTAGCAAGGACAAACATCAGTACCTCCAGCCCCCCCCCCCCATCCAGACAAAGGGATAAAGAGCAAGAAAATCGACGAACATTCATGGTGCACATCCGCAACCCAAGCGTCTTTTTCTAAAAACTATTAAAAATAGCAGTGCCCTGTAAGACACTGTTCTTTCTGCCCCTTACGACGTGTTCTTCTGCATTCTGGCACCACTTGCATACAAGTGCAACATAACTTGTAGCTGTTTCGATTCCGTTTCCCGCTGCAGTCTGCTTTCTTCGCTGCTCATTGCGTAAACTGCTGTTCACGCCAAGCATTGTATTTCTTTTTTATTGTTGTCGTGTTGCAGTTTATTCATCTAAACAGCCCCCATACAGCAATGCCGCAGGGGCAATACGGGTATTTTATCAATAAAATAAATAAACAAATAAGGCCACGACGTCTGCATCGCAGCCAGATGCGCACGGTGATCACGCGGGGATCTCAGAACTATGCCTATTGACACAGACAGAGTAAGTATGAAAGCAGCAGCAAGCCTGCCGAAGGAGAGAATGCGCCAGCTAGACGAAAGCGAATCCACAGCAATCTCCCACCTGGCTGCATGGAAATTAAAAGGAATCCTGGAATGCCTGAACCTGCCACTCACACTGAAAACCAAAACGAAACTTTTTTCAGTTTCGCTCCTGAATGAAATAATAAATAATGTTCTGTTTTCGTTCCGGCCAAAAATATTTTTTTCATTTTTTGGCTCCGGTTTTCGTTTCGTTTCAGCACCCTGGTTTGCAGTTCTCAACAGCTTAGTCAGCCACGTCGTGGAGTCGTGTAACAACTTGTACTGACACGACTGGCACAAAAACGGCTCTGAAGTGTTCCAGATGTCAGCTACCTGGGCCACCACCGCCTGTATAACATTGCCTGACACATCAGCTGCTTTCCAATGGGAGCAGTAGGGAGGCGTGTATGCCAGCGCTCGCCATACCACAGAAAAGCGGAGAAACAACGTGTCCTAGGTGCCCTAAACAGGTGCCCTAAACGCCCCCTTGCGAAGGCTGTACAAACCCTGTAAATCGTTTCGTGTAGTTTCTGTGAAGCTACGCTGCCTGGCGGACAGTACTAGGCCATCAGCATGCGGGAAGGACAGGAGAGAGCAACAGGAAGGTGGCTGTTTCGCCATTTTCAGGAGTGTACAATACTATACAGGCAGCGTTGCCTGTGGACATATTGGTCAAGGAATTTGCTCCGTTCAACAGCGCCCTTTTTATGTCAGATCTGCACAAGCCGAGGTTTAAAAATTTCTGCAAAGCTCCTTCAAGGAAAACCACGGTACAGAGGAAGATTGAGGGTGGGGTGAGGGGATTCTTTTGCTGAAATTAATCTAGTAGGTGGCCCAGTTGAATATAAAAGGCATGTGTTCTTTTTCCCCCCATTGCACTTTTCGCGGTCGAGCTTTCCTGCATTTCGCCAGAGAGATTCGCTCAAAAAAGCTACTAGTTATAATACTCGGGAAAGCTCATGTACGGTATCACTCCGCCTAAGCGATGGACCTGGATGTCAACAGGCACGCGCACGTTTTGAAAGGAGAATGCCATCAATGCATGGTATCGTCTGCCTTTTCTCACGTAGTTATTTTGTCGTCACTGCAGTAATTTATAAGCACATTAAGTCCGAAAAATCATGGAAACAGCTCGTGCCATGTAAAAAAAATTCCCAGTAACACACTACTTGCGCCACGTGGAGTAACATCCGGCTGCGGTGATGAGGCACAGCGGCAACTTCCGCTGCCGTTCTTAACTTGTACCCGAGTATAGTCGCCTGACTTGCCATGATGAGCTTCTTAGCGTTGTTTTTTTACTTCTTCCAGTGAACAAGCAAAAGCAGCAAGTAAAAGGTCTGAAGGAGGCATTTTCGAACTACTGTTCTTTCAAGAGGTGTGCAGATGGCAAAAAAAATATTGTCTGTGTATTAAAGACGACTGTCAATGGCAATGAGCCTGCTACTCCTTCGCATTCAAATCCATCTTAAGCATAATTTTGACCTCACAATTTCGTGAATATGCCTCCTTCAATGAATTTGCAGAAAATTTAGGCCATTTAATATAATTCTATTACTGATGTTCTGAACATTTGTCAAAGATTAGGCATTGATACAAAGTTCACTTGCCTCAGTGCATCTTTGGAACAAAAACAAAACAAAAAAATACTTGAAAGAAACTGACCACAAGCCATGAAATCAAATTTAGAACTACAAAGCAATAGGACCACACTGACGCATGAGATCACAAAAATTCACATTTAATGAGAATGTGCAAGGGCATCATTAATAAAAATTATTAGGCAGTCAATGACGGCAAAGAGCAATCGAAAAGAATGATAAAATTTGCACCCTGCACAACAGAAACACAGCTGTTACCCGCAGTCTTTTGGCGGCCTTTTGCTATGGCCACACGTGTTGGAACACAGGCTCACAGCCACGTTGGCAGCGCATTGTGTTCACAAGCAGACACACACAACTGTCACCCTTCATCGTCTTCCTCTTCCTCGTCGCCGAACGATAAAAGGCGACTATCTTTGATGGAATTCACCTTGTCGCGGTTACTCTTGTCGATCTCTTTAAACCGCTTGTTCTGACTGCCTGCAGGAGATGCAGAGCTGTCCTCCTTCCGCTTGTCTGGCTTCTTGAACACTATTCTGCCATCAGCGGGGCCTTCATCAGCGGGGCCTTCATCAGCGGGGCCTTCATCTGAAAAACACAATCAAAGCAAAGCTCTCAGACAAAGGGTGACACAAGTGCAATTCACGTGTTCAATAAAATTTGCTCACTTCACAAAAAATGTGCTTAGCAAACATTTCTCCGCCGTCTATAGTTCATCTCAGAAGCTAGCTGCAGCACTGTGGAGGCTACATTGTTGTCCCCCTCAGGGCACCTAACTCACCGCGAAGGAAGCGACAAAAGGCGCCGGGGCCGTGCGGTGCCACTTGCCGAGAGGGGAAAAGGGAGCGTCCTTTCAGGACCCCCTTCACGGCGGATTAGGCGCCCTCAGTGGGCGCACTATTGATAACAATGTAGCCTCCACAGTGCTGCAGCTAGCTTGTGATATGAACTGTAGAAGCTGTCCTACGAGTTTGGGATCGTTGGTGATAGAACTTTGACATGGTAAAAAGCACTAAAAAATGGGGACACAAGGTAGAATACTTACACAGGACTAGTGCCCGTCCTGCGTAAGTGTTCTTCCTTGTGTGCCAGTTTTTTAGCACTTTTTACAGTGCCAAAGTTCTATCCCCACATATGGGTTCCTTACCATGCACCAAGGTCAGAGTTTGTCTGGTTTGTGTCCACTAGTAACATGGCCACCACAGCCAGAGTGAAACCCTCAACATCGTACTTATGCAGCAGCACATCATAAGAACTGCAGCATAGAGGCAGATCGAGACCGAGCCCTAGTGGCCGTAATGGGGGCAGGCTTTGGGTGGGGAAGGCTGGACACATTGCAGACTTGCCAGTGCTGATACACAAGGGGTTTGGGGGGAGTCGGTGATTCTTCCCTTTTTCCCAGGATAAGTCACTGCCACTGCATTCATACTTCCACAAAGCATGCCTTCTTATTTGTTAGTTTATGTTTATTACTAGCATGTGGCTGTGCTCAGCTACCTTATCTTGTGTTCCATGTGAAGCGCGCGTATCCTTCTGCCGCATGCCGTATCAGCAAGCCTGGTAGGGAAAGGGTGAAGCTTTTCGGCCCCTTTCACAGACTGTTTTTGTCTCATCGACAGTGTTCGACATAATACGATGTTTCCAGAAATGAGACCAGAACAGATAAACACGTGGAAAGCCAATGCCGCAGCATTCGCTTCACCGATGCTCATCTGTGCATGTCACTTTGTTGACTGCTTCTTCAAAGCTAGCCTATGTTCACACTGCAGCACAAGTTCACTAATATAAACGATCATTCCTACAAGAACCCTTGCCTCCTCCTTCACTGCGTGACAATATCTTACAACAGTCATCATTCATATTTCACTGAATTTTTTTTTTTTGCTTTTTATCACAAAATTTGGTTAAGACTCGAACTTTTGTGTTAAACAAAAAAACTTAACACGAACAAACTTTGAGGATGATTTTGCATTCTGCGACAGATTCGTCATCATGTGACGCCACGATGCATGTCAGAAAACCACCCGAACCTGTTAACATTTGCTCCACTGCTATCGCACGCTTTCCTCATCAACATCTTTTCATTCACTTATGCAAGCAACAGCACTAGACTGTCATTACTACCATTTCCTTTTTTCAACTTATAGTCGCGCTTCCTCAGTGCTCTCTGTAAAGTTCTGCTGCTCAGGGCATACTGCACGGCAGTACACAAGCCACTAGTGCTGCACAGGCATTTCAACATTTATTTGTCGTCTTTATATGAGGGAAGTTTCGGAAATAAACGCCCAAACTGTCTATCTTCCAGGGTGTCCATTTTGGCAAAAGAAAACTAAAAAAAGCAGTGCTCATTTATTGCGCCAGAATAAGCCGCATATTTCAGTGCACCTGTGCATCAGCTCATCACTGACTGCACGGACATAACAGTGCACTATGTTTGCACCCATTGAGCTAGGATCGTAAAAAATGGGCGACTAAATTGATGTTCACCTCCAATAAACTACAACCTTTCTATTCTACCTGTTTGCGATGAGACATAAAACCTTACTATTGGTCATTTTTGGCAGTTATGGTCAAAACATAACTGCCTTGATCAAACCGAAAACACAATGTAGCCAAGTTTTCAGGCACAGGGCATAGTGGCGGTCATATCTCGCGACTCAAATCAGGCGCTGCGGCACAGGACGGCGCTGATAAAAGAGTTTGGCACAACAGGAGCAGTTCGGCGCAGCTGTTCCACCCCTGCAGCTGCATGACAATTAAGCATTATCAGATTGGGTGGTGGAAACTGTACACGCATCCCCAGAACGCCGCTAGTTGCTTCCCATCAGCGTTTCTGGGCAGCACTGCAATGCGATTCGGCCATCGCTCCTGTGCTCCGTCTACTTCTGCGTGGACCTGTACGTCACAATACATCATCCCCATCATAACAGGGGCAGCCTCTCAGTAATGTGATGCGCAGAGTGGGATCACGACCCTGCCCTTCAAGTCAAGCACTCTGCGCACACAGCACTTTTTGTCCGAGGACAGTCAGCTGGGCTGCCTGTGGGCTATCCGGGAATGGTCAATTGAGGAGGCTCAGTGCAGACAAGTAGAATGCCCCACCACTGTACCTCCCGGGGCGAGGGATCATGATCATGAGAGGGAACACACACTGCGCCTCACTGAGGTGAGGCGCAGCGTGAGTTTATGTGAATACAGCCATCACCAGTCATCACATCGTACGTCATCGAAGATTCACTAGAAAGATGAATTAACGCTAAATTTTGTGAATGACACAAGCACACTTACTTCTCGTCCCGGAATCAGTGGCTGTTTTAGCATATCGTTACCGTGTTTGCGTTACCGTTTACCGTGTTACCGTGTAGCGGTAATCCGTGCCACACGTACCGTTCGCGGTAACTCTCGCGCTGCGTAGTCGACTCCCGCAAACACGGTAACGATATGCTAAAACTAGAGTGTACTAGAAGTTTTAGAGTGGCCCGACCGGCGGCCCGGAGCGGTGCTCCTTTCGCGCAGAAAATAGCGGCGGCGCTGCAGTCAACGACAACTGAAAGCGGCGGCTGGCCGCGCGCACGGCCGCACGCCCGGCCGTATTGTCGGCGGCCAGGAAACGCTGCTGCTGTACGCGCGGAGCGCTTGAAGCTTGTTCCGAGGGACCCCCGACTGTTTAAATATACTGTAGATGCAGTGGAGCGTGGGTAGCGAAACGAGAAATAAAGGCTGCGGCGCATTTTCCGTTAATTTTGCCCTTTCTAATCGATAACAAAAAAACTACGGTTTTATCGATCCTTTGGTACAGTATTCGTAGCGGGTTGTAAATTAAGTAATTGCAGCGACATTTTCGCTATTACAAATTTCCCAATAAAACTTTTTTTGCGTGAAGCGGCCTAATATGAACGATTTCATGATTGCTTTATGATCCTGTCCTTGTTATGCTGCTGGATGGACATAATTCGTTCACACAAAAAAATTAAAAAAATACGAGGCCTGGAATGATGGCTTTTCAGAAGATTTTTATTGTGGTGTAATTTACGTGAGCTGTTGTTATAGCCATGAGCAGTGGGCCACTTGTAATAATTAAGGATCAGCGTGGTGTTAATGCATGCTGTCACCTGACCCAGCAGAAAATGACACACGCAAGCGAAAAATTGTTTTAACTTAAGGATTATCTTAGGTATTAGCCCAGTTATCCCCAAAACCTTGTTTTTTTTGTAACTATTCTCCCAACATTCTATTTTTCGTACCACCTTAACCTGGTTCAGTGATTGATTTATCTATTGATTGATTATGGGGTTTAACGCGCCGACGCTGCACAGAAGATGAGCCGCGCTGTAGTGGAGGGCTCCAGGTTAATTTTTTCGACCACCTGAAGATCTTTAACTTGCGCCGAAATCTCGAGCAAAAGGGGGTTCCGCTTTTCTCCTCCATCAGAAAAGCGGCTGCCGCAGCCGGGAATCGAAGTCGCGTCCTTGAGTTCAACAGCGTAATTCAGCTAAGAAAAGTCGAATCAAAGAAACATAAATTTTATTCACTAGTATACTGAGAGAACAAATATACTACTCGCACATAAAACCAAAGCAAGACATAGATAAGACCATTAACAAATATATTCATCGCGACAAAAATAAAATATAACGCGGGAAACTATACACAGTCTATTATAAAAGAAAGTTCAAAGTTCAAATAAACGGAACTGGTACTAAATACACATTTCTATTGCATTTTCGATGGCAACGAAAATGAAATGTAACGCAAATAATCATACACAAAATATATTCAACAAAGAAAAGTACAAGAACTCTAGCATAAAGATTTACCTGGGACAAAAATACCTTGCTTACATTTTGGGGCAAACGCATTTTCAAAACTTCGCATGTAATCACAGGACTTGTTTAGACTTTTCATATAGAAATGCATCCGTGTCACGACGTAGAACCCAACCAAGTTTGCAGTCAAAGTCTCACTGTGCTGGCCGCAACCAATACCGGTGAAGGGGAAAACTTTCCCGATACCGAATGTGAAAGATTAACTCGATTTTGGAATCTCGAAATATCTGTCAAATCGAAACTTTTTTCTCTCCGTGCATAATTACCTGCCATAGGCGGTACGCCATTGCCCCTATTTCTCTCGAAACGTTTTTGTTTTCTAGTACCACGGATATCTTGAAATCTTGGCAGAGAGGACACAAGGCAAAGGTAGCACAGGCAGCTGATAATGTCCCTGTTCGAACGCTTAGCTCCCACCACTACGCGCCAAACGCGGCCGTGAATGGCAAATTTACGCGAAGTACGCGCTGTGCAAAACCGACCTCCCCGTTACCGGAATGCTGTCTGTCGCTTACATCGTTTTGAGATAGGTACATATGGACAACGCAGCTGATAATGCGGACGACGAGGAGCCTCCAGAAGTGCCTACAACAGAAGAAACACCAAACATGCAACGTCTGCTTCACAACAAGATAGAAAGTAGCGTTGGCGACCAACAACCGATGTGATGCATTGAGCAGCTTGAGAACGCTTTTTTGGGATGCAGATGGGAACGCAAAAAAGGCGAGCATCATATAAGTTATTTCTTTTGCAATATTAAAAATTGTTTTCCCCGCGAATTATTTTCCCTTTATTAGGAAAGCACCTATTTGCAGTGAAGCTATAAGGAGCACCAGCTGTTATTTCAGTGACCTGGCCACAAATTTTTGGCATTCCACATATCTTAAAATTTTCAGACAATTTTACGACTTTGAGTTAACGGGAGCTGTATATCAAGAGCGTTTTCAGAATACGCATCAGGAAATGTGAAAGTATCGTTAGGTGGAAGGCGTCGATAATTTGATGTTGGGTCGTACTAGTTTAAAATTTTCACAAGCGGAATTACAACGTACGGCGTTTACTCTCTAAATGAGCTGCCCAAAGGCGTGGATTCGATTTTCTGCCACGGCGGCCGCTTTTCTGATGGAAAAGAAAAGCTAGAAAAGGCCGTGTGTTCACGATTTCGGCGCAGGCTAGAGATTCCCAGGTGGTCAAAATTAATCCTTAACCCTCCACAACGGCGCCCCTCATCGCCTGTGTAGCGTCAGTGCGTTAAACTTCATAATCGATCAAAAAATCAGCTGCCCAGGCGCCAAACTCCGCAGCGAGCAGCGCAAATCTTGCCGCGCGCAGGCTAGGAGCTGGGGCCGGGAAGCGGCGGCTGTTCAATGGTTGAGGACAGCAGCGCCGCCGCTATACCGGTTTATTTTCTGCGCGAAAGTCGACCCGGCGGAGCAATGGGAGAGGCCGCCGCTCGGGCCACTCTAAAACTTCTAGTACACTCTACTAAAACTGCCTAATACGCGCACAAACGCTCTTTTAGGTGACGAGGACAAAGTACGCATATGGCACCCGATATCGGACTAGTCACTGCAGTCTGAAAAATCTCAAAACGTCGCACTGCAGACACTAAATTTATGTTACCTTCTTTTGGGGCATATTTCTCGGCTTCCTCCGCGGTCAGATCACCCGGCTTCAAAACGACGACGACAGGCTTCTCGTCATCCAAGTCAGGTCTTGCATCGCCCACGGGAAGTTCTTCTCTCTAGCGAATTGCACAAAGACAGGACAACAAAATAAAACTCAAGCATCGCACTGAATTTCGGCTCAGAGCTCACCTTGGTATCTACTGTCGGACCTTCTTTGTAGCCAACGCGCTCCTTAAGTTTCCTTAAAAACGGAGGGTCTGATGGTTTTACGCAGGTGACACTATTTCCTTTAGGCATTTTTGTGTCTGGGACACAGTATAATTTACCTTAAAGAAAACCATACGCCCAGCAGGCACACAGAACGTTAAACCCACGGCCGGCGCGGAGTCAAAACCGCCAAGCTCGCAGCCATTTTATGTCACATGCGTCATCAGCGTCATTTTGTGGCTGCATGAGAGGCGCTGGTGGCGCTGGCAGGCGGCGCTGTTTGCTAGAGGGCAAAGAGCGGCGGTCTGACGGGTGAAATTTGAAGTGACTAATTTGAATAAGTGTTCAACGAACGCAGGCTTCTCTTTGTTATCCCACCCGTAGTTTCAGAACAAAAGGGAAGGTGAGTCAAGTTGCGAGCTCTGCTGTAAAACCGCAATAGCAGGCTAAGTGCTTTCAAAATGTTTGTAAACGGTTAGGTATTTCGTAGTCGGGGAAGCTCGTAGTCGGGGGACACTGGTGGAGAGGATCCTCGTTGTTCCCGAGCTTACGACGCTGTTGGACCTAAACGTAAACGAGCTGTTTAGCAGAATTGTCGCGGTTTTTCTCTCGTTCGCCCAAACGTTTAGGGGAGCGAAAATTTAATGTTCTTGGCTTTCGTCTGGGAGCGCCATTCGTCCACACGCACGTCCGTTGGGACCTCTGACCTGCGCCGCCTCCTCCGTACATTGTAGCCCTTGTTGTGATGTAATGAGAAGTCCCAGCGCGGTCGTGCGTTTTCATCTTCCACTCGCAGGGTATTGGGGCGCACCATGGCCAGCAGCAAGACTGTGCGGTTCCTGCTTCCGCCCAAAACGTACCCGGCTTCGAGCCCCAGAAGACGAGCGCCGCAGCACTGCAGGTGCCGCTTCAAATGCCCCACATGCGAAGCAGTCTTCAGCCACTACATCCTTCTCTGCGTGCATACTTGGAGCCACGCTCCCGACGACCTCCGCGTGCCGGATCCGGCCATCAAACCCTGCAGCATCTTGCAGAGCACGGAGAACTTTGGTCTGCAGTGCTTCCTGTGCCCCTTGCGCTTTGGTTCGCACTTGGCGCTAAGGCAACACCTGGATGATAGCCACACGGCCGCCGATGACGTCAAGCTACTGCGGTTTGCATGCGCCTTTTGCGCCATGCGGTACGCATCAGCCGACCTGCTCATTGCACACATCCAACAGCACGATGTCTGGGAGGATGGCGACTTCTACCCGCTGTTCGCAGGCATCGTGGGCAAGCCACTGTGTGAACGTGATGACACAGTGTCCTCCTTTGAGTTAGACGACCTCATTAAGGAGCTGCAGAAGATTGCAGGCGATCTCCCGGCACAGCCAGCACTGCGCAAGTCTGCTTTCTCCAAGAAAATTCGGGGCAGCACACATGTTCCACTCAACTACCTTTGCGCTCTCTGCGGCATGAAGTTCCAGCACGGCTACCAGATTGATGAGCATGTCCGCATGCGTCACAAGGGCTTCCTCAAACTCATGAAGGCACGCCACGCTTGCGTTTACTGTGGCACGAAGTTCTTCAAACTGTCTGTGCTCAGGGAGCACCTGCTCATGCACCACGCCGTATCTGTGACCCCTCGGAAGAAGGCTCCAGTTCGGCTCTGAGCTTGTGCTCAGAAGCTTGTCCTGTTTGTACCGAGGTGCACAAGCAAGGCACACTAGTCTTTGAGAGCTAGGAATGCCACGTATAGTTTGTAAAAGTTTTTAATCTAGCAGCATCAAAAAACCCAAAGATGACGAGTGCAGGATACCATTGCAATGACCAGGGCTACAATGAACCCAGTGGTAGTGAATAACTTTCAGCTGCTGCTTACCTGGCCTAGCTAGAGCCAGATTTGGAAGTTGAAGCAGTTATGACGTCAGTGTATTTAAAATGGAATTCTGCTTTTGCCAACACCTAGTGGCCAAAATAGTTAAGTACTCATGCATGCACTGCGAAGTGTAGCACTGTTTAGGGGCGTCTTTGTGCACTCATGGTGAGCAGAGTTCTGGCTGTTGCAAACTGTCCCCACCACTAGCCCACAGGTAAGCACATACCAGCAAGTGCAGACAACGACCACTACCAGGCACTATCGCCAACCCGTATTCCCTTTCCATTTCGTGTGGTTGGAAAATAGCGGTATAAATAAACAGAAAAAGTGTTCAACTGCTATTTACAAATTTATGACACGTTGTATTTAAGGTTTCGTGAAGACAAAATGCATCTTTAATTTGAAAGGACTAGCCTTTGGTAACTCACTTGGCTTCATTCCAGCCAGGAAAAACGTTCTTTAACAAAAAAACGCAAGAAATATAGAAAAACTTTCAAATGTCATGCTACAGTAATGTAATATGGGCCAGGAGTAAAAACAGTTACCAGAGTATAAATGCATATTAACATCCAAGTGGTGCAATCAAATGGAACTAGAGGCCCCACTGCAATTGTCCAGTGATGTTTCTTGGCAGTGGCTTCGGTTGGCAGCCACCAGTCGCACTGAGATTCTGTTGAACGATAGAGAAATTGGCCGAAAGTGGCTGCGGAGTCTGCACTGCTTCATCTGTTGTCCTTCCATTATTTGTTTGAAGTTAGCTATAAAGTTGGTGCCACTCTAATCAGGACAAAGCTTTAAAACCAAACTTTTATTTTATCGTCGTGACCCCTTTAAAATTCGACCTCTGCAAAGTTTCAGCATAATGTCAGCGGTAAAGCCAATATTTTTCTTTTTTAATTAATGTACCTGTTACAATTGGAAACTCGTATACAACTAGAGGAATTTTCAGAAATGAAAAAAATTCTCTCCCAGCGGTGAACCAAAGCAATTTCGAAATGAGAGTTATTGATGTAATTTGCAGCTGTCAACAGCAGTAGGCTGTACTTTAGTTGCACAGTGGTATATGTGGAGGCATACCAACTAGCGTGGTTGTCAGTTAGCTGCACTAAAAAGAACCTGTCGCCTTTGGAAAAACAACATAAAAGTAAACCTTAGGTGTCAAACAACCCTGCTGCAATGCTTGACCGCTCGTGACATCAGCAGTGGCCATGTGCCTTAACAGTAACATGTTTTTAGCAACGAAGAAATGCAAGTATGCAGACTAATGTGAAGCAGCGAAGCATATGATGAGCAGTTTTTGAAGATGGGTCATTGCATTTGGTATTCCCAGTTGCGAGATGATGCTTTAATATGAACTTTGTTATTCTCGGTAAGAAATACTGCAGCATGTCTTCCGAACTTCGCTCATGCTTGTGGACTCCTTTGAGGACCAGTAGTAACTTGCGGAGAGAAAATGGAATCATTTATACCGTTGGAATAAATATGCATATTACTATTCTTGGCTAAATGTGAAAAATATATATGTCTCCATAGAATGCACTGCCATTACAGGACATGTGTGCTGTTGGTGCTAGTGTCTTGCACAGTTTTTGTAGCAGGATGCCTGGTCATCAGCAGAGCTATTGAAACCAGTCTGCGTCTGTTCACGATGTTTCATGTGCTTTTTGGTCTTAGCACGCCACCACCTGGTGACGTACATACATATTGACAAGTTTTTTTGGTGAAGCCAGGCATACACCACATGGTTTAGTAAAATGAATGGTAGACAGTAATGAAGATCATAACGAACTTCACAATGTTTTTTGCAAGTTCTTGGCACAAATACAGGCTGTAGGATTGGAGCCAGTCATTGTTTAGGCTTAGTCCACTTTTAAAAGTTTCAAAACAAGTAACCAATTCGACAAGCATTGTCACCAAATATGCAAGTTTCAGCTCTTATTTTACAGCTCGAAAAATCAGTCAAAGTAAGAGTTTGAACACGCATAATTGACATTGATGTTGACAATGGCTAACTTGAATATTATAAAGGTTTCAATAATTTAAAGCACAGACTAGCCCTAAACAATGACGGGCTTTAGCTAATCAGTTTGATGACCTAATGCCAGTAAAAATTAATTGTTAGTGCAGCATTGGAATGCTCATTAAATGCACACTTGTGTAGAAAATGACCTGAAAGCACATAAACGTCAATTCTTGAACTGCATTATTAAACAGAGGCAAAATTTGTTAGCTTTAGGCAGGCTTCCACAACTTTGGATTTTAGTTCTCAGTGAAATTTGTGGTGTTTTTCGAAGCCTTTCACCAGAAAGAGACAATATCTCTTAACAGAAAATGCAGAAAAGTCTGAGACAATTTGACACAAACAGTTGTCGCTTCAAGGTCCTTATTATGTGGGAGCCTTCATTGGTGGCTCGGTGACTAAGGTGTCGCGCTGCTGAACAGGAGGTTGTGGGTTCAATCTCCCATCCATGGAGGCTGCCTTTCTGATAGAGGTGACAAGCAAGAACACCAGTGTGTACATTTCGGCGCACATTGGAGAAAACCGGGTGGTTTCAAGTAATTTGAAGCCCTCCACGGTAGACATTTGGCGAGTCATACCAATTGTGACTCCTTAACCTTCACTGTTATCTTTGTGCTCACTTGTTGGTACATCGCATTGAACGAACACTAAAGGAAGAAAATAAGGTAGCCTACATTGGTAGATAAAGGTGACAAGTTAAAGGGACCACGAAGACAGTGTACAACTCTGCATCAGCCATCACAGACATGATGGACTATGATGGATAGCCATCATACATACTTACAAATATACTATACTAACTGCATTTCACTATGCTAAGCAATTACGAAAGGCAAAGATAGGGTCGCAACAGTCCTATTGATCTTATTTTTCACCGAAAAGCTGTTGTTGCTTAGTATGGTATGTTAACTGCACGTTGCAAGACATGCATCACTGCGTGGGCTTGAGATTGCAATGTTATCGCTTATTTCATCTATGAATCATCCCAAATAACAGTTGCTGTATCAATGCAACCTCTAGAGAAAGCAGTTTACGACTTGTGTGACTTGATATTAGGCTTCAGTATAGCGCTGAGATGGTGTTTTTCAGTAGAAAGTGAGATTTTGAGCTATCTGAAGTGCAGCATGAAAATATTTTGGAATAAGTGCATAAACAAATGCATGGGCGATGTAGATGATTGGCTTGGAATTTGAAAGTCCTTCAAATTGACAGATTTTAAGTTTATTGGGAATGAAACAGAAGTTCCTATACTAGTATTTAAAATTTTTGGGTTCAATGGCCCAAGAAGAAACTAAAGTTCACATAATATTTGGAATTTGTTTTAATCAAAAGATAAAAATCGTCACCTTTCTTTCAAGGCAGTTGTTTCTAAACGTAAAATTACTAGCACACACACACACACAAAAGCTGTCCTTGCCAATGACCTTACGGTGTCCATCTCAGCCCATTTGCAAGCTGTGTTGGGCTCAGCAAGAAACACTTCATTTTGCTTGCTTTTCCTGGCGTAAATAACGATGTAATTTTTAAGTGCGAATGCACTTTATAAGCGACCCCAAACCTTCCACCGCCGGCGGCGGCGGCGTCCGCAGTCCTCCTCTCCCTAGCAACGGCGTGGAGCGGAGAGGAGCGTCGGTAGCAACGGCGCGGTGACGTCACTTCACCACGTGACCGCGCTCGCTCCGCCTCCTCGCAGTGGGTGCGCGCCGCTCCCCGCACCGCTCCTCGCGCCGTGACGTCATGGTATGACGTCACAGCATGCCTCCTCTCCCCAGCAGCTGCCGCGCGCCTCTCTCTCCACCGTGACGTCACACTCTCTCCTCTCCCCCTCGCTCGGCTGCAGCTGCCGTGCGCCGCTGTCCCTCTCCCCTTGCGCTCGCCTCCTCTCTCAGCCACCTGGCTCGGCGCGGCGTACCCCCCTATATATGCAGCGATAAACTGCCAGACCTCCGTGGGTCGGCTCGCGCGCGCTCACGGGAGAATGCCAACGGATTTTAACTTTACTCCCCCTCATAGCATCACCCCGTGCATTTGCACTTAACCATGTTCACCCTCGGGGAAATGCTTGGGAGTTTTTTGATCAGCTAACCACGTATGCTCAAGAAAAGTTCATTTTACAAGAAATGCTTGCTTTCACCGATAGGCATGCTGAAATTGAGCGAATTTTCAGCAATGCAAGACGGGTATGTATGCAACCTTTTTACAGCCAGTATCAGTGAATACCACCGTGCAAGGTTGGGCTAGAAATATTGGGCAGGAATGACAAAGTAACGCCATGGCTAGTTGACATGGGCTGTCTGTGCTGAATTTCATCTCACTAGGTACTAGTTGTAATAGGTAACCTGCTTTCACAATTCGAAAACAAATGGCACGAAGCTGCTATGCAGCTAACCTGGTGTCTGCATGGAGTTCCAAGAAAAGTGCCAAGAAACACTTCTAATGTGCATTTTCTAAAACAAATGACAGCATGTTTGTCCACTAACATATACCCATATCCCAACGTTTATTCCATTAATCTATGTAAAATTATGCTCAACCTCAATTTGAAAACAATTATGACTCCACATCTGGCACCCATTTAGCTAGACACAATCCTAAGGTGGTACCCCAGTCGTCCTGGTGGTGGCTTGAAATGCTGCGCATGTGCTTCCTCTCATGAAATCACCTGGGCATCACACCTTTTGTAGCCTCTCAATCAGTGCATCCTGCTACAATAAGCCTGACTCCATGCCCCGTTCACCATGTTCGAAACAAATGTATTTTGTATACGTGACAGCTTCCTCTAAGAAACGTCAGCTGGACTTGTTTTAACACAGTGGCTGGTTTCAACTTTGAACAAACTCTCTGCTGCAGCTACAGAAGTTTGCATCAATGGCCAACTACCTAGCTTCTTTTTTCTTGTGTTTCTCGGCTGCAAGGGAAGGGGGTCACCCTATATTCTGACTTATATGGTACATTCTGTGAACTTGCACATCGCCTAGCACTGCTAAAAGTAAACTGCACTTTTGAAACCTTGGAGACACTTGCACACACTCCCCGCACACTAGCAGGATTGACCGCACGTGACACGTCCACTAGCAGACAACACTTCCATGCACAGGTGGCATGACTTCGGCAGTGACGGTCCAACGCTGGCGGATGGCAGGAAATGTTTTAGTGCAACATTGCTTTCTTTTCCATTCCGTTCCACGTGCAACATTCGGGACAGGCTTTGGCTTCACTTTTAAGCGCCAAACATTCGTAAGCCTTCATCTAGAGCATCTTGTGTCATTCCCTCTTTCAGGTAGACGCACTTGACACCTGAAACAGGTAACATGTACACTGCTTTTAACACATACAGACTGCAAACACATGCAAACAATTCTCATTTCATGCTTTACGCTCTTTTTCATTTCTTTCGTGATCCAAACAGCAATGAATCAGGTGGGGATAGTCTTAAATTTAAAGAGACTGAATTGAGCTGGGAATCTTGATGGCAAGGTTACTTTTGATCTATCCTGCCAAGGTTTTGACCTCCTTGGTTGTCAGCTCCGATGGTTTATTTCTTTGGGTAATATTACGTCTAATCTGTAAGCTGCGTAGATCGAAGTTGCCATATGTGCGACAAAAAGGGCACTGTACCCCCAAAAAATGGGCTCCAATCCATGCTGTGAAGGTAGTTGGAAAGCAAAGCTGTAAACGACACCCATGCGACGTCACTTGGATTCACACACGTGGCTCTAAATGAGTGATTCCCATTTATACCGATTTAAACTAGTTAGATTAGTAAGTTTGAGAATTGCGTTTGAGAAAGCTGAGGGAACTCTTATAATCGCTACTTATCAGAACCAGTTGCTCCTTTCACCTTTTGTAATACCTGTTAAAACAACCGAATTGGTATTCACCAATTTAGAAAACGGAGTCCCATTCGTGGCAAGCAGTGTGCAAAAGGTAGCGTTTCTGTAGTGGCCAGATGTCTGTATGTGGTTTGTACATTTTGTTTTCCTGCCCTCCAAACCAATCTTTAACGTGTCTTTGCCGTACGACCATTTAATTCCGTTGTGTGCGGGTTACCCTGGAGGTGCTGTCAAACAAGTTAATCAAGCCGTGCGAAGGAAGCGCGCAATGGATGCGAAGCTGCGCCTAAACAGGCCTAAAACAACCATCGCTAAAGCAGACGACGAAGCCGGGTCGCACCGATGCGCCCGCTGGCGTGAGCGAGTGGGGAACGCTGGGTAAATTCGCCACGCCACCTACACTGTGCTGTGTGAGTGAAAACTGCCCTGCCCCTCCGCGGCCACGTTGAGTTTCCTGTCCCGCACGCCACGAAAGAACCGTTGGCTGGTAGAGGTAGAAAGCTTTGCTTTAAAAGAAATTTGACCTTCACTGTGCTAAGGAACACCAGTCAACGATTCATGTAATTTTTTTTACTGAAACATTTTTAGCTAGGACTGTTGTTTTTGCAGCATATTTTTACGTTTTACATAACATCTTATAGAAATTGTGTGTGAAGGATAAAACTTTAGATTACCGCCAACATTTCCCGGAATCTACGTAACGGGATATCGTATTTATTTAGGTTCACTTTTGTGTACTGCATAACATTTCCAACGTAAAGCTTCCTGCGGATAAAAAAAAGGGTAGCCACAGCCAAATGGAAATGGGCATTTTTCTTGTGGTACCAAGGGGTTAATGCTCAGCTACCTCAATTTCTGGAGCTAGCGAAAAGCAGAATTGCACATGTTGTTTCAGTCTATAGAACTTTTGTTTTTTCCTGAACATATATGTGTTGACTATGAGCCAGAAAAGTTACCACAAGAATCACAACACTGATAATCTACAGCTTCATGTCAAGAAGTTGGAATACGAAAGCACCCATGTAGACAATGCTTGTGACATGTTTAAGCAATCCAGGTGGTATAAATTATTCTCAAGCTCCCCACTGCAACATAAGTTGGCTGTTTCTTATTGTATTTAACACCACATATGAATTTTCAAGCTGCACAGTAAGTCTTGGTTTGTTTGAATTATTTACTGTGTGATGCTTGTAGTAAAACGGTCAGTCGAGTCAAATGCGATGGAATTATTTCACTTCTATCCAGAAATTTTCAAGGCACATAATTAGAAGTGCAAGGAGTGTTTTCCTCCCTGTATGGCATCCCTGCCCCTGATGCTAATGCATTTTGAGTCACTCTGGGACTGTCAAGAGAATGGAGTTTTTCTTTGTTTTTACACAGGGAACAACTCTCCCCGAGCTAGTCATTCTCGATTTGATCAATAAGTAATACTACTGTAGTATGCTCACAGCACATTCCGTACACTTGTGCGGTGAGCTGATGAGCAGCAGCCTCACTTTTATAGCCATGGGAGGATGTATGTACACAAAAAGTGCACTTCCAATGCCAGTCCACGAGTTATAAGCAAGGCAACAACTTGCTCTGAGGCCAGCCACTCTTTGCCTTTTGTACGAGCTTCAGTGTCAGCCTGAGCACTTAAATTTTGATGTACAACACCAGGAACCCTTTGTAACATTAAAGGGGCCCTGGAGCAATACCCTTCAATAATGCCATGAGGCACATGTGGTCCTGCAAAGCGCACTTTGAGTGTAATCTTAATAAAAATCAGTATTACCAGAGTTATCGCATATTAAAAGAGCACTCGTTTACTTTCCTCCCCCAGTGTCGTCCATAACGCTATGGAAGTAACTGGCGGGAGGCTACTGGCCGGAGATGAAAATGGGCCAAAGCTCGCACACGTCTGCACACAAGTGACATTTGGCTCAACTACGCTTGAGTGAGCAACCTCACAAATGTGCCAGTTTATTTACTATGTTCAAAACTACTGACGGGAATCATTAATGTGTGAAGTGCATACCTGCCAACTCTTCCAAATTGTTCGGGAGACTCCCTAATTTTGACCACATCTTGTGATTGTACAAATGCTATCTCGAATCTCCCAAAAAGTGGCTGCCACAGCAGAGGTAGTTTTTTTTTTACTCATGCGCATACGTTAGTCTTTCTCGCTGCGACAGTAGCAATGCTTTAGAAGAGCACTCGCCAACGTACTTCTAGTTCTTTGTAACCATACCCTAGAGTGCCGCTAAGTATATTCAAGGCACTATAGTATAGACGCTTGGTATACCATACGCACCACACTGCGGTGTGCACAGTATACCGCAGTGTGCATGGTATACCACGTGCACCATGTGTCTGGGTGCTGCCGGGACGTTGTTTATAGCTTAGAAAGGCCAGCCGCGAGACACACTCGTCACTGTACCAGTAGAAGGTGAGGGAAAAGGTCCCTTCACAAGTAAAGAAGTTTGGCGCTCTCTGCTACTAGAACCAGGAGTGGAGTTTCCCATGATGAAAGAACAAAGCAGCTCAAAATAAATACCCTTGCCTCTTTCTAATGTCAGTTTCCGGTCTCAGTAATTTCCAAAATGCTAAACTGTAAAAACAAACAAACAAACAAAAAACGCGACCCCCCTCCCCTGCTGCAGTCTCCTGAATTTTCATGTTGCTAGGCTGCCAGGTCTGGGAGTGGGGAGTGTGCTTTTCAGCTCTCTAAAGTGACATCTGCCTTAACTACTAATGGTCTACAAAAAAGCACTATTTTGCTGCTCAAAAATGACAAAACTGTCGCAAACACAGAGAACCTGGCAAAATAAATAACACATACCGAGTTTTGAGACATCTCTGATGTTCCGCGCTTCATCATCAAAAAACAGCATGTGTTGGTATGCAAAGCCCGTCTGCTGCGAAAACCTGCATGAACAAACAAATTGTGGCATACAAGTTTGTAGTTGCTCACACCCATGGGTGGCGAGAGTATTTTTTGCAAGACAGGGGGGGAGCATAAAAGGGAAGGATAGCTTCAGCTAAATTCGATATAATAGCACAGGGTGGAAACAAAAATGTAATGCTATCAATCCCGCATACTATGTTGATAAAATATTGTTTGTGCACTGTCAATTGTTTAGAACCCCTGTAATGGTTAGAGCCTTTCGTTGGTCTTTTTTTAAAAATCCAGGAAAACAAATTGTTCTTAAATTCAAATATTTATCTCTTCTAACTTTACAAAGCTTTGGGGGAAATAATCATAAAAAAGAAGGTTTTTACAATTACTGCAAAGGTGACCATCAAAATTCAGAGGAAAAAATCCACTGACGACTACTACTACGCTCCCTAATGCGAAATATGTATGCAGCACGAACTGCAGTCCTGCAGTCTTCTCGGTCATGGCGCATATCTGCTGCGTCTGGGGAAGTGATTGCGTCATCAGCGAACGCACGGCGACGCGTGCTACTGTGCTGTTATCTCGCGGTGCGTAGCCACCACCGGCAAGCATGTTGTTGAAAGCCGTGTTTGAACCTGCCGCACAAATGTCGCGTGGTTTGCATGAGTCACGCACGCAGGGGTAGCGTCTGGCAAGAGTGTGTGGGGGAAGCAGTGAGAGAAATAATGCCAAAGCAGAGTGTGCCGCCCTCCCCCTTACACTTTCGCCACACTTTCCCCGCCGTTTTCTTTAACTTTGCTCACTTGGTTACAACGCCACCGTCAAACCACTGTAGTTGCCATCGGAGTGCTTGCACACTAAAAGCAGGCAGACCTTTGAAAGTAAGCATCAGACTTTTGAGCTTAAAATTTGTGCATCTGAAATAAAGAAAAGAAACTAATGCATAACAAAATACCTTGATTTTAAGAACTTATCTTCAGGCATGTGCTAATATACATAATGCCCACGTCACTGCTCTGTTTCTAATGACAGTGAAGCACAAAAACCTTTACGAGAATGGCAGCTTGGTGCGTGTGCTCCATCAGAGTTTTCAATTACAGCTTGCCCCATGTGACCTCTGGTTCCTTGTTGCATAAAATGGTGAATTTTAAAAATTTTAACACATGCAAATAAATAATCGGTGCGTGCACCCGGGAAAAAAAAGTGAGACAAAGCATATGCAGTACTTGTTGAAGTGGGTCACTTTGCAGCCAGGATAGATTTCTTGATAGGGGAAGTACTTGTTCCAGTCTAGTATGGCAAGCAGCTGTCTTGCTGCGTCTGGGTCCTCAGTCCTGTGGAAGTAAAAAATTTTTTTTAGTGACAAGTTCTTGTGGCCAACATCCGGACGTGCTTCTTCAAGTTGGTTAACAAATGTAGTAAAGGCGTGCTCAGAACCAGGCTTGTGCTCAGAACCAGGGTGTACAGCAGACGAAAAACAGAAGACTTATGCAAGGAGCAGCACTCGTTCTGGCCTTTCAGAGCCAGTAAGCATGTTGTTACATTTTTCTCATAGCGATTTAAAGCTACTGGTTGCTACAAATGCTAATATGTATGCTGGGGTTTTTCAAACATGACTAATTAAAAATGCTTGCTGTGTGTTTTTTACCTTGATGCCACTCCCATTAAGTAGTTTTGGGATTTCAGGTGCTGTAGCATAGCCGGAACCTCTGGATATACACTAACTTTTCGTCCATGTCGGTCGACAATTCTGTTACTGCAAAGAGAGTGTAATCTGCATGAACACCATGTAGAAGATCAGCACTCTTCAATGCAATGGACTGCTAGAACAGAACAATTAAAAAGTTAGCATACTGCATCCACACTCACACTGTGTGCACATGCACACACACACCCAGACACACACACATTTTGACCGCAAACACTAGTAAAACTATAATCTTCACACATGCATCCAGCCGCTGTATTTATTCTCCAGACCAAACCCAGAAGTTTGTGTGTATGTGTATGTATATATTATATATGTGTGTAGCGAATCAGAATAGGAAATGAGGGGCTCATTGAAATAATACAGAAATAAGGGTTGGCAGTCAAGAAAACCTCGGAAAGCAAAGGGGAGGCTGTGGTAGGTCATTGAAACAGATAAATAATTTGGGAAGAAAGAAAGAAAATGGAGAAAAAATGCCCGTCGGGTGGGATCCGAACCCACTCTTAAAAGAAAACAACAGCAGCTGAAATGTAGTTTTTTCAAGTATGTTTTAGGGTCAGGTAAACAGTATTTGCAATGAAACACAACTCACCCATCTGTCATTGCTCTTAAATGATTAATTACCAACAGCTCAGAAAAAGCCTGTTAATTAGTACTGTTTTTAGGGCATATATGTTCACATTATAAAAATGGAGACAAGTAGTAACCAAAACTGCCCCACTTAAAAAAAAATTCTACATCTGGCTTGCTGGTGGTTGCGTACCCTCAAAGTTGGTTTTCAAATGCCCCGGTGTTTCCCATTCCGCACAATTTACGGTAGGTGCACATCATGATGCGGTGCATTTGAGGGCCAATTTTGAGGACGCATATCTCTCAAAACTTTTGTAAAGTTGGGCAGTTTTGGTTATTATCTGCCTTTAATATCCTAATGAAACAGGTGCTCAAAACCAGTGATTAAAATGCTGATTCTTAAATTTGTTTTATACGTAATTGCAAATAATGTCTGCCTTGCCCTGGAAGAATGGCATACCTCCCGATACTTCAGGCATGAATTAGAATTATATGACGCCAATGGAAACTGGCCATCCTGTGTTTTCTCCAGGAAAGACACAGCACGACGAAGTGACCTCATACAGAAGAAGACTGATAGTAATTGTGAAGTAGCGCGTAAAGTGGCCAGCAATGGAGAGTTGATTGATTGTTTGACTGTAGGGTTTAACGCGCTGACGCAACGCAGGCGATGAGGCACGCCGTAGTGGAGGGATCCGGATTAATTTTGACCACCTGGGGAACTTTAACGTGCGCTGAAATCTGGTACACACGCGCATTTTTGCTTTTCGCCTCCATCAGAAAAGCGGCCGCCGCGGCCGGGAATCGAACCCGCGTCCTAGTGCTCAGCAGCGCAACGCCTTAGCCACTGAGCCACCGCGGCGGGTGCGATGGAGAGTGCAAAAGTGAAAATCCCGGGATGCTTAACACTGATTCCTACGTCGAAGACGAAAATAAAAATTTGTTGCGACCTGATGTACTTCGTCATCCAATGTTGCATCCTATGGCCCAGCAGAGGAAGCTGTGCAAAGAAAACTAGGTGAAAATGGCACAGAGGACATGTTCAAAGACTGAGGGGCTGGAAGCTGGCTGTGCTCATAATTTGCCAAAGTTGCGAAAGAATCGCCAGCAACAGCTGCAGGTTGGGAAAGTAAAGGAAATACATTGACGTTTTAAATTTTTTACAAGGTGTACAGTGCACCCTGACCCAAGGCATAGCTGTAGCAGCACCGAACACTAGAACACCAATCGTGTGCTCTGAGAAAAGGCATAATGCGGATACATCTTGCATGCATCCAGCTGCTACAAACAAAAATGATGACTGGATGAAACAGCATGGAATACCTGCAAAGAAGATTGGAAAACGCAGCTCGACTCGCCTGCCCAGAATGCATCATCTAGGGTCAGCAGTAGCTCATTCTACAGTTCGACAAAAGTCAAGACGTCATTGACATTGATTGAAGCAGAAGCCGCAAAGTGCCCAACTCTTTCATCTCATGTGGACGTAAACTTGGCTATCTATGGACTTAAAAATTTGTTCGACACGGACCTACTGATTCATTTTTACGCGGGGGAAGAAGTTGTAGAATAAGTAGCCATGCCTCTCTCGTGCCTGATATCATCATCACGAGTTTGTACCATTAATGCTGTCATCAGGGGGAGTATTGGCAGCTCGTCCCTTTTTTTCGCACACACACATACACACATACACAAGTTGTTTGACTGATTGATTGTAGGGCTTAACGCGCCGACGCAACGCCGGCGATGAGGCGCACAGTAGTGGAGGGCTCCGGAATAATTTTCATTACCTGGGGATCTTTAACGTGCATGGAAATCTCGTATACACCGGCGTTTTTGCTTTTCGCCTCCATCAGAAAAGCGGCCACCGTGGCCGGGAATCGAACCCACGTCCTCGTGCTCAGCAGCACAACACCATAAACGTACAAGTTGTCAATTGAAACAAATGCATGCAGCCCCTACTGAGATTATGCAGACTATGAATGTGCATTCCCAGAATGAATAATAGTCACTCAGGACTCGGCAGCCACTTACTTTTCTTTCCGAAATGGGGGCGTGACATGAGTATCCACGTACATGGGCCACAACGTGTAGTCTATTGCAAAACAAAAGGACACAAAATAATTAATGTGATCTTTAAGGGGCACAGATGTGCCGAAAATTCGCAGACTGCACTTTCAAAGACTGCAGTTTTGGTACATTCGGAAACTTTTTTCAGATGGAACAATGAACTGCACTCATTGGGAATGGCAGTTATTAAAACTGACTCTCCAGAAAGGCTGTTGAAATAGGTTTTTGTTAGCCCAGCAATAAATTAGACGATGTGGAAAAATAACTACAGCAAAATAATTTGGTTCTTTTAAAGTTCTTTTAAAACATTGTTTTAAAAATAGAAGTATAAGGAAGTTGCGCTGTTTAACAAGTCCCAGTGACTATTTCCAGTTTTGTACACCATGGTTTGTGCGGACCATGTGACTTAGTAATGTAAATTTACGCACAGGTATGGGAATTACTACTGTTAATTGCAAATGACCGGCAGTTCCCCTTATAATGAACGATGTATCGCTGATATTGTGTAGTGAGTGACGTGAACTGCTAATGTATGATAATGGACTTAAGTATGTTACATACAGTAAATGAAAAATCCAGAATTTGAAAGTGGCGCGCAGGAAACGGGTACGAAAGGTCTCTTTTATTCGCCTGTCCAGAGCAGTTTTGAACAGTTTCTGGACAGTCCAAAAATGCTCTCACAATAAAATTCAATGGGTGAATAACATACGGAGCAGCTTTGGAGGAGTTCTGAGCAGTCCTAAAGTTAAATGCATGCACTCGCGCTCTCCTAGAAAGCAAGGATATCGAAACACGACCGGTGCGCGGGTCTTCGCAACCTACAATTGCATGTCGATTGCTTAGCATGGACAATTTAGACGCATGTGTACGGGTCAGGCAGCACTGCAAGTGGAAAAAGCTAAAATGTTCTACGTTGAGCTGCACTAATTGCACTTGCATGCCTTGTGCCTTTGGATCTCTTCGCTACTAATCCTGCGCTTCGTAACTCGTTGACATCTGATGGATTGAAGCTGCTAGGAAACCGCGGCTAATGGCTGGGAGTCTCTAACTTACCCAAATCAAAGACAATAAGTTTCGGACGCATTGCGCTTGATACGCAAGCTTGGTAGCACCGTAGTACCACGACTTTTTACGCCCGCGTAAAGTGCTAGAATGTACAGTACTCGACGGTACAACCAGCACCTCACGACTGACTAGAAGTTCGGTCACGCCGACTAGTCGCCGCACCAGCCTTTTTGACGGCGCCGTACGCGTTCGTACCAGCTCGTAACGCCCGTACTGCTACAGGTCCCAAGGGTCCTGCTATGGTCCTGCCACAGGCCAGCGCACAAGCCAGCCGCGGCCGCCGCGGCTACACATTGGCTACACCAGCTACACGCTGGCGCCGCCGGAACCGGCAGTGCCGGGGTGCAGGTACCATGGTGACCGCGGCGCCGTAGTGGCGCTAGCATGGAGGAAGGCGCTAGAGTGTACTAGAAGAGTCTTCTCGTGGCCTCCGCGATTTGCTGCTGGCGGCGCGCCGCCGGTAGCCGATCGCGGAGGCCACGGTCTTCTAGTACACTCTAGTGGCGCCACCCTAGCTGCGATCAGGGGGAAGGGCAGAGAGGGTAAACGTGTTTATTGCAAAAAGCAATGGGGAGGAGTCCTCAGTCTAAGAAACACCAAGACCCCTTGAGCTTTCGCAGCCTCAACAGCCCTGAACACGAGCAGGCGGGGATCGTTGAAGTTGTAGCTGGTCAGAGCTGTCTCCCAAAGCTCGTAAGAAGAAAGGGAGGGATTTCGCGAATGTAGTGGGGCATGTGCAGCCCCTTACCACCCTTACCATGTGAAAGAGAGTCCCGGGGGCTTTGCAGAAGCGGCATTGCGGGGAATATACGCTGGGATGCAATATATGGCATTTATTGGGATGGGGAAAGATATTCGTCTAGACCACGGGGCAGTGCTCTCCCCTAGGTGAAAGGGAAGCACAGTGGTTCGGGTGGTTGGCTTCGGCCTACTGTGATATGGTTAAGATGGTTCTTACCTTGGAACAAAAGCAACGCCATGCAACATACCTGTGAACTGCCCGCGTACGTCGTGACGAATGGCGGTGCCAGGGGGTAAATAATAGCAAAAAAATGTTGTAGCAGCTTCTTCTTCTTGGGGAACAGTGCGAAACGACGGGGACACAAAGAAAGAAGAAAACGGGACAAGCGCTGACTACCAACTTATTTTAATGGAAGGACGTTCAACTATACATATCTCGTATACCTTGCCACCTTGCTACAGTTAGTAGCAGCTCTTGTAGCACAAATTTCGCTAGTGCGCTTGGAGTTGGCTGTGATTAAATATGGTTGCAAATGTCGTAAATACGCCTACCATTTCGCCACCAGCTCCGCAACCCCCGTCACTGTAACGGCCAGTGACTATGAACCCTAGGAGAGGCTGCTTTTTGTGACTGAATGAAGTGGAGGGTGCCAATAAACAAAATAAATGAAAAAAAAAAAACACTGGGGTTGCAGCTGCAAGAAAATATGGGTGCGTGCACTAGCACAGAGTTCACCAAGTAATGTGCCATGCGCTTCTTGCTGGTACAGCCTTAGTATTTAATAACCGAATAGTCAATCCTGCCCTTCTGTGCCACCACAAGCAGGATGGTAGCGAAGAGTGCATGGTCATGGTTCAAGGCAACATGAAAGTGTCACGAGAAATCTTGCTGAACTGCCAACACATTTCGACAGCCAGGCACAGATGGTGGTATTGTTGGTCTACCTGTACACTCAATTAAAGGATAGAGCCACTAGTAATAGGACTATATATTTGTCAAATGAAACATTTATCAAAGGTCCACATGGATAAAAATTATTTATCGAATAATTACAAGGTCTACCATAAAGTTCCGAGCGAATGCCCACCCCTCTTTAGGGGTGAAATATTCAATTTACTTAAAGACCCCAAAGATCGGCCACCCCCTAAAGTCGATGGCTTTAGCGCCGTTGAGTGAACAAAATAAACGCGAATCATGCGGTCACTTCTTTGTCCTCTCCGCACTGAGCTGAAAGTTCGCCCATATGGTATTTTTTTCTTGATATCTCCACAGTTTTGGTTTGCGGTGCGGCCACTTTTTGTAGTTTTTCGCACCTGACCCGAAAGATTGCCCATCCTGTATTTTCACTTGATATCTCTGAAATTTGGGTGGTCGTTCTTTCGGAACTTTACGGTGTGCACAAAAGACATTGATGATATCTTAAATTTGTTGCACATTCTTTGCTGAGGTTCATAATGCTACACTCACTATATGCAGATAGCGTGGCATGAACTTACTTTGTACTCATCGAATAAAAACTATTCACCAGTACCAGCTGGTACAGAGAATGATTTCGTTTCTTTAATTCCTTTCAGAATTAGCACAGAGGGCATGTCAAGTGTAAATGTGTCACACTAGAATGTGTGTGTTTTGAATGAGTCCTCCGGGACTTGTGGTGATTGGACGCAAATAGTTTTGTTCTGCTAGCATGGAGTGATTGCCGGCACTCTCTGCAAGGCTAGGTTTGCCGGTTCCCTAACAACAATTCACTTACTAAGTGTGGATGTACGTGGCACTGAAAATTGTAATAGCATCCAAAACTACCGTATTTATTCAATTATAAGGCAGTCACGATTATAAGGCAAGGGTGCAGTTTGGAGAGTAAAAAAAATCCGCATATTATATACATATACTGAGCTTCAAATATAAGGCGGAGTATGACTTTTAGATGACGGATTTTGGAAAAAACCTCACCTTATAACCTTATATTCGAATAAATACGGTATGCTACCATTCACCATGGAAGATTGCAAGATTCGGCCATTCCACCCAAAGCAAAAATTTGTCAGTGCAAAGTTATTGCGTTGTTTTTCAGTGTAACTATAGGTCGCCTGCTTCATTATCTGCCGTGCTTACTGTGTGTGTGAGCACTTAGGCTGTTAGTAACTGCCGATTAATCGAGATTTCTGGCCAGCACCACCTTGCTTGTTATAAACTGGGTTCAGATGAAGATGTGCAAATATGAACCAAAACATGCAAAATCCAATACTCATTGAAGATTTCCAATAACAAAATGTTTCAGTTGTATTTATATAAAGTGCTATTATGGTTGTAGCTAAGGCATGCAATAATTTTTATTTGCACACAAAGAATCCAAAAAATTTTGTGTGCTGCGTCATACCTTTATGTTCCCGTTTTATTTGTCCAATGCATGGCACTGCTACGAGGTTAGCACCTCATGCCACCTTACAAGGTTCTGTGGGATGTATGCCAAAATTAATTTCTGGAACCCGACTTTTTATGCGTCAGAAACACTGACATTTTATAACATTGCAGTGATTAGGCAGCTTCCTGAAATGCCACCGTGACAGTTGGGATATCGAAAACACTATAAGTTTGGTGTAATGTATGATACATCATTCCAGTACATGATACTAAACTGAATCTTCTTCAATAACTGGATAGAGTTAAAAAAGCAGTGTGGATGAAGTTTAGGAAACAGTTTAAAAAAATAACACTTAAAATCTACTAATAGGTTTTTTTACGAAGTAAAATTATAGCATCGCCCCAAGAGCACCATTTTAGCAAGTGTATGAATGCTTAACCTTGTTCGACAGAAAAGCACAGCCTGCAATAGTTCCGTCCTACCAATTGGCCTATTGACAAATGGGCCATCGAGCTACCTAGTTGACCATCAGCGAATGAGCTTTCAGTGATTGGGCCGGGTATGATCTACTACCTGTTCCCCTTCCCTGTGTGCTCCTGTGCCTAACTTCGACCATTATCTTTGGCTGGCAAGTGCATGCGTATCTAAGACCCAGCTGATTGGGACTTCGAAATTTGCCCCGTTTTCCCACTTAATTCAGAAAGCCTCATGGCAGAGTGAGGAGTGCAGGTTATAATAAGCATTCTGCAAATTAACCAACACTCTTTAAATAGAAAAACTACGCCAAGGAAATTTTTGAAAAGTTAAGGTTCGACTAGTTGCTACTGTCAGTCTACAATGGTAGTAAGGTGCACCCAGCCTAATAACTTTAGTCCGTGCGCAGCTTCATCCTTGCCTGATACCATGATGTACCTATATCCTCAGCATTATCCTTTTTTGCTGGCTTTGCCACTCAAGACCTAATAAAGGTTGACGGTAACTACGTTTGTGGCTCAGTGGCTATGATGTTGTGAACATGAAAGCACTAGGTTGAAGTTTCCGGCCACTCCAGCTGTCTTTCTCATGGCGACAAAAACACTAGGTTAAGTGTGAAGTTAATTTGTAGCCCTCCACTACGATTCATCTCATGTGACCTTCAGTGCGTAAAACCGTAAGCAAAGGCTAGCTGGCAATTTGTTCTCATGGGTTTTGCATCTAGTGTGGCACTTCCTTATCAGCTTGCCAGTTTTAATTACATGCTAAAGTTAGGAAGGAATTCTTGAAATTAAGAATATGTAGGGAAATGAGTGAACAAGTTGCCTGGCAAAACTGGCAGATGCTCAAGGTGAAGAACGGGTTCTTTATTTCCTCACTCATGACATCAGCAGCACAGGTTGGCAGAAGCATATTTGATGATGGGGTGAACCACTCCCTTTTGTACACTACAGATCCTGCCCAACCCTTTCGACTAAATGTGCAGTTGCTGCGTGATGTGCAAACTTTGGTGCACTGTCTGCACTTCGGCATTGCGTACACAAATTTTCTCTGTAAAATTAACTGTGGTCTCGCTGTCGTGCATGTGTGTCTTGCACGTGATGAAGATATGACCCACCAATTGTTATTACACTGTCCCTTGCACTCCTGGCAAAGACATGACATCTACAAGTCAACAAGCTGCCAATAATAACAATGGGCTGTCGTGTTTAGCATTTTTCAAGTGTCATTGCTTTCAAATATTAATCAACAGTATAAATACTCTGAGCTGGGCTTTTGAGAAGTCTTGCAATGTGAAAGCAACTCATTGTGAACCCATGAATGAAAATTTTCCTTTTGTACCATTATATTTTTAATTAAAATGTTCATGATTTAACATACGTTGCTGTGGAGCAGCTGGGGCTCTCACCACGGTTAAGACCACATCAACCGATACTACCGAAGAAGCTGCAATAACTACTGCCCACGACACAGTCACCATTAATCACGGACTCGCAGATCGCTTGCAAGATTATCAACGAGGACGCATTTCCAAAATGGCACTATATTCTCCAAACAAGCCTGAACACTCCTGAGGTCTACGTAGTCTGGGTTCCTGGTCACGAATCCCTCAAGGGGAACAAGGCAGCTCACGCCTCGTTTTTCTCACAGGAGGAACGTCACCCCTGGCATCTAATCAACCTCTCCTGCGTTACACGGACATCTTGGCCCACTACCAACACCAACGGCAAATGTTCCCCCATCCACACCCGCAACTCACAAGAGATGAAGCTACCACCTGCAGAAGACTCCAAACCAACACCTATCCGCACCGCACCCTCCTCTATGCCGTATATCCGACCGAATATCGAGCCACCTGCCATTACTTCCCAGCACTCGGTACCCTATACCATCAGGTATGGGAGTGCCAGAAAACACCAGGTCTACAACCCATCTCCAATCCTCCATTCGACAGTGGCAGGCATGGTTGGCCAGCCAGGACTCTGCAGTCTAGCTCGACCTGGTGAACAGGGCCCGCACGGCCAGCCACAGCCAGGGGATCTTGGACTGAGGATTCCCTCCGCCGGGCAGGCACCCTAACAGCAGCACCTGTTGTTGAATTATTACTACAATTCTTTATCCAGAAGGGGTGACTGAAGGTCTAGTCAGGGATGGGGAAGGCGGTGAAGGAGGTGAGGGCGTCTACATCCCTTGTGTATCCTCACGGTACTTGCGGAAGTCCACATAGACATGACAGTCTCTTTTGGGCAAGTCCAGCCCAGAGATGGCGATGCCCACTGAAGATTTTATTCATTCATTCCACCGAACAAATCCATCAATTGCTAAATAAAGATGTGTTTACCTCCAACCCTTTCAAAGGGGTGGTAGGGTGCGTGGCACAGTTAGCAGTAAAAAATAAATGGCAAACAACTTCACCAGAGAAAGCCATCAAGTAAGGGTGTGCGAATATTCGAAAATGTCGAATATTACTCGAATAATAAATATGTTATATTCGTATTCGCTTCGAAAACAATGCATTTGCATTATTTCGAATATTCGGCTATTATCGAATATTTTTATTGTTAAGGGGAGGATGCGGCTTTTAACTTTGAAAAAAAAAATGACCAAAACATCGTTTTTTTGAAAGCCACATATTCGGCTTCAATGTTTTCTATCCTGTGCGTTTGCAAAGTGTTTCCGCCGAAAACCGTTGCAGAGTGGGATAAAAAATACTTGTGCAGCTGCGGTGACAAAATGTCAGCTTAAAAGGGCGAAAAAAAAAAAACGGCAATTTTCGGAGCGCTGTATATCTCCGTAGCTGTGGTAGCTGGTAGCTGTGCCACCGGCCGCGGCCATTTTAGTACCATTGGATCAGCCGAGCGATTCTCTTTCCGGTCCTGGCCACCTATTTTATCGTTTATTCACAAACGCTCGAACGGCAGAAAAAGAACCACGCACAAACGGTTTCTCAAAAGTTCTTTTTTGCCACCTACGTCTCTTGTTCCAGTGATTTCTTCGTGACCGCTAGGTATATTTTTGATTCCGTTCTTTGCGTTACGTTCCTTGATAAACATTTGAGGTTGTAACACTCCTGGTTTTTCTGGTTTACTTTTTGTAAATTTTTATACAAATTGTCGTTCTTGGTCTATATGCCTGTTGTACATTCACTTCTGAAAAACTGAAAACTAAAAAAAAAAGAGTTATAACAAAAAAATCTAAGGCTGTCGCGACCTCGCCCATTCATTTGGGAATGCAAAGCACTTTGAAAAAGTTCTATATTATGTTTTGTAGGCCACTCAAGCTCAGTACAAGGTGAACAGAAAGAAAATTTTATAAATAGCAAAGTTCTTAAAATATTACTTTGAAATTTTTATGGTGTTATCATAGAAGCACCAGTTGCATTGCTCATTTTTATTAAAATTTTCAGACCATCAAGAAATTGATTTCGAAAGCCTCGTCCTCCTTAATTATTCGATTCGATATTCGAAGCTAGATATTCGTATTCGATTCGTATTCGAAAAATTCGATATTCGCACACCCCTACCATAAAGTGCATGAAACCATTTCTAAGTGAGCAAGGAATGGGGGCAGCCATCATGGCATACGACAGAGATCCTATTTATTCATTTTCATGTCCAGCATGTGCGCATAATGCTGGTATTGGCCCAGAGGCAGATGACGCTCCAAATCTATCTATCAAGGGATTAGCTGTTGAAGGCATCGAGGCATTCGGTTTTAACCTAATAGTAGTCCAGGTGAATTCTTCTCAGATGTTACACTCCTTCATTGGGAGAACAATTCTGTATGCAAAGTAGGACTGCGCAAAATTGGCACTTCCTGCCCATGCAATAGGCTGCGTCCTGCACATGAGATACCAAATTATCTTTATTCACGAAAGAACAACAACTCGTTTGAACCGAGTTTAAGAACCCGTGCAGTTAGCGCTGGATTCGGAGAGTGTAGCTTCAAGCCACCGAAGCTGATAGGAGCAAAGCACCAGACGGCACCCAACATACGGTCCAAGTCAACAGACAAGAACGTTTTCTTCTCACTACAGTGATTTGGCATACAATGGGGATGAATGCATTATGCACCAATAAACAAATTTTTAAGTGAAGCCCGACATACTTCTACAATGCCACCAACCATGGTCACATTCGAGGCTTTGTATTTAGCGATTGCAGGGCTCTAGTCTTGAAAGTAGTTTTTTTCAAAACCTTGTAGCTTTTTACTCTGCCAGTGTACCTCAAACAAGTCAGACAGCAAAAGATGCTTGTTACCCTTTCCTGACTGGACCTTTTACCCACTTTCCGGCCGTTCCGGTCCGGAAAGTGGGTACAAGGTTCAGATTGGAATGGCTGGACCTTTTACCAACTTGTGAGAAAAACTGCGAGTCGGGTGCACCCCGACAGCGGACCGCTACGGCCGTGTCTGGCAGGGCTCGACAACGGACCGCAAGGGGTGTTTCTCAACACGTGTTGCAGACTGTACCTGCTGTTCCTCAAACCCAATACGAAAGTATGAACGAGCGCTTCAAGGTTGTTATTCTTGTGCACATTGTGGGCACCTGCGGATGCAGGCAGCAACGAGAGCAGAATTCTCACTGCCAACTTTACTCCTGCAATTACAAGAGATGAACCAGGCAGGCACACATCTTGCAGTAAACGTACAGCAGCAAATAGGGCGAGACAAAACCGCAGTGGCTAAAAAGTGAACCCTTCCATTCGTGAAAGTTAAAAAAATGTGATATACTTTTATTTCTGTAATATCCATACACAATATTCACACACACATATATGCTACAAGCAGTTACAGGCAATTTGGTACTGCAGAACTTTACAAAAAATATCACTCCCCCCTATACCAAACAACTGACCTATCTCACACACGTACATAGCAAACACTTTGTACGAATTTCAAACTCTGTTTTGCGTTGCGTGTGGTGTTTAGATGGCTGCGAGGGAAACAAAATGGCATCGGGGCGTAGGAGATGTGACGGAGGAACATGCTACACCGCTGTGTAAAAAATCCTCCCATCCATCTGCCGACGTCGTAGGCAAGCACACGCTACTTGTAACGATTGCACTCTGGAGCAGGATGCAGCGCGAACAATTGCAAACACCGTGATTGTACCAGGGACACAATCACATAAGGGCATCCTCGAATGTGGCACATCCACAGTATTCTTCCTGCTGAAGCATCACTCTTCGCACATACACGCACGCACGCACACACACACAGGGCATAAAAACAAGGGGAGTGGGGGTGGGGGGCGCTAATGCAATGGCTCCTTTCAGACTAGTGCCACGGTGCACATGCCACAGAGCGCTAGTAATCAAGGCATCTTCTGCGACACGACCATCACAGCACTGTTGCCTCTGCCCGATATTGGTGCCTCGCAGTGTAATAATACGAAAGCTCTTGACAAGCAGGCACTAAATGAACGAATAAAAACCCGCTAGTGATTGCTACCAACTATGTGGGTGGCAATCACCAACCTCGTTGCAGACCAGTTTCACAATAAAATGCACTCTTCCCTGTCAGGTCACTTTCGGAAGCAGGTCAAATGACACAATGCAAACAAGATACTATTTGTGGTATGGCACCAAAGACATGAACAAAACAATGCAGCCCAAGGCAAATTTGGAGCCGGCTACGCCCGCGAGGAGGAGAGCCACTGACCGCGATGGGAACACTTGGGGGGAGGGGGAAGTGCAGCGCGAGACTGTAGTCGTTGCGACCTTCATACAAAAATGTGTGCTGTGACGCCACGCACTAGGCCCTCAATCTCTGATGCCATCCCAACTTTGAGAATTCCTACACAACTCCTAAGAAAAGCAGCAACCAAGAGACGACTGCCAGGTGTTTATTTTCAATTTCACATGTGTATAAAAAATGTTGACACGTGTGCGTGTTTGTGTTTCTTCAAGGCAATGTGGGAGGATGGGTGCAGAGTGCTCTCTTTGCGGCAATTTGATGCAGCGCACCGACGACACAGTTCACTTTGAAAGCACGGACTCCTGGGGAAAAGCAGTGCAGAGTCTCCCTCGAAGGGACCAAAATGTGCAACAAATTTACGAAAGAGGCAGCACTGCCACCGAGGAACACCTTGAGGGGGGACACGGGGAAAGAGACTGCCATACCAGCAACAACACACAACAGTGTACAGGTCATCACAGCACCGACGCAGGCTCCTGGGGTCCGTAACTCCTTTTAGGTAAGTTTTCACAAAACTAGAACGTGCGCCACAGGAAATTGCACTGCTCCTTCGTCTCAGCCTGGCCTGCTGTGGCGGGTAGCCAAGAGCCTCTGACAGACTCCCACCGGTGATGTTGCACAAACCAAGGCACGGCAAATTTCTTAGAAAGTTGCTTTCACTGCAGAATGTTTTTTGTTGAGCCACCCAAGCTCACGGCAGCTAGGAGAAGAAAGAAATAAAAAAAAAAGCCTACCTAAATGCTGCCACAAAAAGTGTCCAAGGGAAAAAGAAAAAAAAAAGAAAAAGAAAATGGAACTGTGATAGCAAAGCCGCCAAGGTGCCAACAAAAGGAAAAGGCCCTATCCTGCCACAGAGTCATCTAAGGCGTGCAGTATGTCCACATGCAAGCCCAAATTTTTTGTTGGTTTGCCCACGTTGAGATCGTGTGGTTATCATCCGGCAGACAAGGTCCGAATCTGGCAGCTCCACGGCAGCTCGCGAGGGAAAGGGTAGTGTGCCGGCGACGTCAATCCAGCGGATGCTCGGGGCAGGAGCGGTTCACTTCAAACCATGCATCGATGCACCTGCGAGGCAGAGCCACCGTGAGCCGCCCACAGCTGCCACCACGTTCAGTGTCCCACATTAGGCACGAGCAGTGACATTCTGAAGGGCTTGTCAAACAGCACCATGGCAAAACACCACACGCACTATCTGATATAAACAGCACTGTTCTTTAACTCTTTGAGGGCCAAATTTTTTTGCCAAATGCGACCCCCCAGGGTTTATTTTTGTTATTGCTGATTTAAATTCTTCGAAGGAATCTATTTCGAGAAAAAATTATCGTAATTTTCGTAAATTATCGTAATTTATCGTAAAAAAAGAGAGAAAAGAGCCTCATCAGTTTCGCAGGCTCCCTTGGTCTGTAACAGGCGCAAGAAGCGAGAGGCGCCCGGGCGCCCAGTGGGCGATACCCAGCGTGCTTCCTCGTTGCCGGATGCGCAAGCGATAGCCGGCGCGCCGCTGAAGTAAATAAAAAAATAAAAAGAAGAGCCATCGGTGCAAGAAAATAATTTGACGTATTTCCGCAGTGTGGCAGCACATGCCAAGCAAGAGAAATTGGCGGAAAAGGCGCGCTTTTCAAACATACAAGCGATGACGTACATATACCTTTTTGACCATTTTGAAGGCATTTGCAGAGGACATATATGTACGTCCGTGACCCTGAAAGGGTTAAAAACTGATGCCCCTGAATTTTGCCTCTGTGCTTGAAAGCAACTCGCCATGATTCTTTTTTCTGCACAGGCAATGCATATGAAGCAGTCTCAAGGACCACAGTACACAGTTTTTATTGCATGCAGATGTAGTGTTCTGATTTAGGCAATGAATTTCATGAATTCCATGACAAGCCTTATCTCGAGGCCTCAGCTAGGACATGTCTTTTATGTGGCCGAAACATCTAACGCAGCGAATTTCGCACCAGTCGAAAGCTTGTGGCTGCACGATGTTGTAAGTAATACCAAAATAACTTTTGCTAAAGAAGGAATGAATGATTACATGAGCAGGTATGCCTGCACTTTGATAGCAACAGTGCAAAGGAGAAGATGGAGAAAGTACCAATTTGTAGTACTTTCTGTCCTGTCCTCAATGCTGCTGCCCTTCTAGTGCCACTCCAAACATACTCCCCGACGTGGTTAAGCTTTTCAAGTCCTAGGTGTTGGCAATTGCTCTTGAACCTTCAATACGCACACTTATCGGGAAATATTTTTACGCATTTATGTCAGGCTAATTTCATATTAACCCATACCTATTTCGTGCATGGTTGCTTTTACACTAGTGCATGATAATACCTTAAAACAAACTAAACTCATACAAAAAATAAGCTTCGCAACAAAAAATAAAATTTGGCAGGAAATTATGGTGCCTTCACATATCAACTTGCAATTGAAGGGTGGATTTCAAATTAGCTGCTTCCTCCACAATTCACTGCGATAAGGAGTACAGCCAAGAAATCGGCAGCCAGCAGACTGACATGCAAGAAATAGTGTGCAACCGGAACTTAGTAGTGTGGCCATGCGTGGCCACTGGTTCCGTTACTGCTTCGGATGATGAGGCTTTTACTCCAACAGCGTGAGCAGCCACAGCTTGCCAGTATTTACCAGTCCACACAAGTGAATTACTGCATAGTTGCCAGGGCTTTTCACTGATGGCCCCTTGTCCCAGTTGCTGGGGTTTACATAGGCTGCTGTTACAGTGCATTGCTTCCAATCCTTGCTGGTCTTGTGCGCACGCTCATACCGCTGCTAGTATTTGCTGTATCGCTAGAACAAACGGCTACTTTGAATTTTAACCCCACCTGTGGCTGCTTTTATAGATATCCGATCAGTAGTTGGTACAGTAAAAGCCTGTTTACACACACACAAAAAAGAGAGGAAAGTTTTTAAGCGAAAAGCCAAAAATTTCGAAACACAGGTTACACACCACAACACATCCAGCAACCGTGCCAATAAACAAAGTTGTGGTTACAAATGAAGTGCAACCACAAATCTTGTTATCCAAAGGAAGGAACAATAATATATAACAGGTATACTTGAACCACAAACAACAAATAAAGTAAAAATTTATACTTGTATTTCATATGTTCCATTCAGTCGAACCTGGATATAACAAAGTATTTGCAGCCGAAATCCTTGCTAAATTGTGCATTTCGCTGAGTCGAACCTTGTACAGGTCCACGCAGAAGTAAACGGAGCACGGGAGCGGTGGCCGAACTGCATCGCTGCGCCGCGTATGGGCGCCGACGGGAACCATGGAGCGCCGGTCAAAGAGTGTGTTCGCACTTCCCCCCGCCGCCCTATCTGATATGTTGAATCGCCGCTCTGCTGGCGTGTCATGCTCATCGAGACGATCTTCAAAAGGCAGCGCTGGGCTATAGAGGGGCGCTGATTCCATTGCCGCTCGCAGGCATCAGAGGCGACCGAATCCGCTGCTCATGAGCTGGGCGAAGCTGCGCGCGCCCGGAAACGTGCCTTTTTGTGCGCTGTAAAGGGCGGCATAAAATTGTAGGCCACTGCCGTTTGGCATAGCATGTCATTGCGATATAATCAATTGTTAGCCGGTAACAAAATTGCCCTGGATAATATAAAAAGCACATTCAGAGACATTTTCGTTGTTCGAAAAAAAAATCTCGCTTCCGAGATTTCTTTTTTTAATTTTAGGTTTGTCCCGAGTTATTGCTGCCGGCCAGTCCAGGTCTGTTCTGAAGTAAGGGAAATAAAAAAAATGTCCATGCGGTGGAAATTCTGTATTAGAGAACACCGTAAAGAATAGGTACAATCTTTGCCTGCTATTACAGCGGGCATCATAGGGCGCATATTTTGTTGCCGCATTAAAACCGACGTTGTTATTTTTAACGAGCACCTTATATTAGTTAAGAAAGTGTCGCAGATTTAAATTAAACTCCTCACTGAATTGAAAGATGGCTTCTTCGTATGACCTCAGTGTCCTGCAAAAAAGCGCTGTCACGGCCCCAGAATGACCTATGGCAACCATACTTGTCACCGGTTAATTTGGTACAAAATCTTATGACGGCTATCCTCATCAACAGGAGCGCAAGGGTTAAAGCGACAACAAAATATGCGCCCTATGATGCCCGCTGTTACCGGCTTACAATTGATTACCGGCTTAATTTTGTTACCGGCTTACAATTGATTATATCTCAATGACATGCTATGCCAAACGGCAGTGGCCTACAATTTTATGCTGCCCTTTACAGCGCACAAAAAGGCACGTTTCCGGGCGCGCGCAGCTTCGCCCAGCTCATGAGCAGCGGATTCGGTCGCCTCTGATGCCTGCGAGCGGCAATGGAATCAGCGCCCCTCTATAGCCCAGCGCTGCCTTTTGAAGATCGTCTCGATGAGCATGACACGCCAGCAGAGCGGCGATTCAACATATCAGATAGGGCGGCGGGGGGAAGTGCGAACACACTCTTTGACCGGCGCTCCATGGTTCCCGTCGGCGCCCATACGCGGTGCAGCGATGCAGTTCGGCCACCGCTCCCATGCTCCGTTTACTTCTGCGTGGACCTGTACATTTAGGCAGCACAAATTATGTTCCAAGAGCTTACACCACTCCTGGTAGTTGTCAGTAACGTGAACAAAATTCTCTAAAAAGCTCCAGCTATTTCAGAAAGTAATCAGGCGCCACCTCCACAGCTTAGACGATGCACCCGCTTCGTGTTTAAGCTGACGCTGACAACAAATGCATGGTTTTCTTTTGCCCCCGCCAAAGTGCTCGTAAGCTTATCTCCAGTGGGCACTTTCCCTTTCCGACTGGCTGGAGATGCATTCTGGAGATTCTGGAACACTCCTCGGTTCCCGTGAGAACAAGCTGAGCCCACCCTGCGTGACTTTCGCAGGTGAGCCCACCCTGCACGACTGTCCACTCTTTTGCCCGGCAAAGTGCCGTTCACCAGAAAAACATTTTTACATGTTTATGAAAGAGTGTACAAATGAGTCTACCTGGGCTCATAGCCTTATTCACCTTCGTTTGCTGGTGTAACTCACATCAATGATTGATAGACCTTAAGAGTAGAGTTGAGGTGTGCATAGCACTTTGTAAATTTTGTGCAAAAGTGTGGACGAGCTGCGCAATGCACAGCTCGTTCTAACTGCACAGCCATAATTACACTGATGCTCTGTGTTAGCCAGCTTACTGTAACAGGCAAAAAGAAAGTGAAGTTTCGTTGTTCAGTCTGGGCCACTCGTCCTATCTATCGCGAGTGTGCTTGTCCTTCAAGGTCAGATGCCACCCTGCGGAAGCAGAGTGACAAAGAGGATAAGATAACAGGCTCAGCAGCTCACATGAGTGAGAGAAAAGCTTCTTACAACCTAACAGCTAGCTACAAGTAATTGGCTCAGCAGATATGCCTAGCTGTACTACAATGTGGTTTTTGGCTGCATTTTCTTTCTCCGATTTATAGAGTGGGTTGATGTGCTCTTTATGCACGGTAAAAGCAAAAAAGTTTTGATGGCCATTTGTGCGCATGTTTGTTACCTGATGAAACAATTTAGCTATGTGGTACTGCTTTCTCATGAAGACTGAAAGGTTGCAATGTGCGGTCAATTGTGAAGGTTATTATGGATATGTTCTTTTGATTCTGACTGCGGGCACAACATCGGTGTGCGAGTATATGCAGAGGTGGATTATGCGTCTGAAAATATAGTACTCCTTGCCAAACGGCTCGCTCCTTTGAAATTATGAAACAGGAGGCAGTGGCGGAGGGTACTCAGGGCAGGTGACAGGAGAAGGGTTAGCCGTGCCACTGTTTTTGCTTTTGTGCTGCAGACTACAATATTAATACTTTTTTCTTTCTGAATCAACTGAAATCCCAGTTTTATTGTAACCTTTAAAAAGGCACATTGCTAGTTATGAAGCTCACAGTATTCTGTTGAATTTCAATTTAACCTCTGAATGATTTTTTTTCTCTCAAGAACTTCTGCACGCGAGATTTAAGCTTAGTCGAATCAACCCCAGAGCCTTTTAAGATAAGGGGGCAAACATTTGAGTTGACTGAGTTTGTAGGACATTCAGCATTACACAGCGGAGTAAGTTTAAAAAAAAAAATCACGAGCTGATGAGGTTCCACTGCAAGTGCAACATCAGGGGGATCGGTGTAAGAAAGTTGCTCGGGTGTCGCAAGTCTTTTGCTAAATATGCAGTTTAAATGCAGTCTGCCATAAAATTTGTGTTTGGTACCTACTTGGTTTTTTCAAATGAGATGAAGTTGTATGTTGTCTTCATGACTGCTTTAAATAGCCGACTAATTTGCAATTTCCATGACTTCATTTTACAGATAACTAATAGCCTGGGGAAAAAGCAATAAAAATAAAAACCTAGGCACTTTTAAGAATGTTCACTTCTGTGCACAATGATGATTGAATTGCAATGAAACGATGGGCCTGTGTGCTTAAAATGAATAAAGCTTACTCACCACCCCCTAAATGGCCTCACCCAGCACACAATGACAAAAACATTCACACCCTCTCACAACAACCCTCCCAAATGAACTGCTGCCCATTAGCCCACCACAGTGAAAAAGTCACTGCAATGCAGTGACTGGCTATGACCACTACTAGCATACTAGCATAATGTTTGCCTCTATGAAATTTGGCGTACATAAATGTGAAATGGAGAGAAGAAACAAGCATCCACATACAGCATATAGAGTGACACTCATATAAGATGCACAACTTTTAGCACCACGCTTTGCAAATGGCCTGCTCAAACACTGTGGCAGCCACTTGTTAACAAAAATACAGCTCTGCCAGGACAAAAGCTTTCTTTCCTTGCAGTGCAAAATGCTTCACAGGAAGCATTCATACAAACTCTAAACAATGTTGGACAAAACGATGCACAAACAAGGGCACCTTTTATGGTAGATGCAGAGACAGGGTAGCCGGGCAATGGTGTCTCCTTGAGCCAGCTCCTCGAGGCAGATGACACATTCGCCTTTGTCCTCAGTGAGCACATCATCTGGGAGCAAACAAAATGACGTGCCAATGTACTGCAGCAGGGAAAGCCAGCTTGGCTGCATTAGAGAGTCTCTGCTGTGACAAAACCAAAGCCCTTCAAGCACACCACAGACACTCTTAAAGGGACGGACAACTGATTTTTGTTGCGTATATGTTCTCTAGCTCAGGAAAGCCAGCGTTTTATATAGCCCGGTAACCACAAGCAATTTATAAACAAATTGGTGGAAATAACTTTAATTTGGCAGCAAACTTTCTGAAATCGTAAGGGTGGCGGTTTGTAGTGTTGAAACTTGACACTACAATATGTGCCTCTGTCACGTGACCTGCAAATCTAGCAGCTACTGTAACTGCTCAAACGTTTATTTACTTATTGAAAACCTTTTAACACAAGTATCTGTATAAGTTCAAATTGTATGTGTATTTTTAAACATTATTTTGAAAATTTTTAAGACACGCCGCCCGCTGCCACTGGGTTGCTCTTAGTGTGGCTAACTGAGCCTCCATGCCCAGAATCAACGGCTGCGTTCAGTAAACAGACCCAGTGAAGGAGCTTTGACGATTCTGTCGGACTCAGGGGCGTTTGTTCTGCCAAAATATTCTATTTCAGTTTTCAAATATGCCAACAACAACTAAAAAAAAAAAAAAAGCACTTGGGGAGAATTGAACTTCCAACCAGCATTATTTTTGGGAGGACACATACGGCTCGTAGATCTAAAAATTTCGCTTTAAAAAGTTATAAAGCGTTATCAGCGAAACCGCTTCTCGTTAAGGTTCTTTAAGTGATGCCCTTTCATATGGGATAGAGAATATATACTCGACAAAAATCAGTTGTCTGTCCCTTTAATTACAGCAAATCTTACAAGGTACAAGACATTGAGTCTATCATATATTTCGTGTAAGCTGAGGCAATTTCAACCATTTTTAGCACCAACCCAACAGGTTTACATGGTTAGAGATAACTTTAGAAAGGGAAAGCTGTACGTCCCATTAACTCTCCATACCACACTGTTTGGCCATCCATGATTTGCCAATTGAGATTATCCATGATTTGCAGATTGAGATTATTTTTCAAGCTCCCATGATCCTCTCCAGTATGCTCAAAAGTATTACTTTACTATACTAGGTTGGTGGAAGAGCACACCCAGCTGGCATCTGCAAAAGGCGTCCACGAAAGCTGCGCCCAAAAAGCGCTTGACCTCTCTCGATGACACTGACCCCAACAGCCACGCACAAATTGTGCAAAAAAAATGGGGGTGGGGGGTGGGGGTGCCAGGGATGGGAATCAAACACAGAGACACCTGGCAACTGGCAAGCGATTTGCCCCCTACTCTGCACGTATTTCACGCAGAACACGGTGTTTGTTTGCGGTACTTCAAATATGAAGGAAAGGAACTTGGCTCTGTGCATGTGGTTGGGTGCTGCCTCACGGGCGATGCACTAGCCGGAGCAGGCTTGCCTAAGGCGTACAGTTTGAAACCGAGATAAACTCATTGTACGATAAGAGTGCCACCACTGTTAGTGCTATCGAGTCTTCGTCATCCTAATTTCAATTGCTAACATGGTCGTGCTCTCATCCCTTAAAAATGCCCTTACGAAACCTTTGCAACTTTTCTTTTTTAAATGATTTTCAAACTGATTGCAAAAATAAGAAAACTAGTAGCTAGTATGAATGTGTTTTGTGGCCCATGGGCAACAAAGGTCAAACAATACAGACATGCAGATTGGCAATGACTACGGGCACTGCACACAAGGAAATTAGCCACTCATTGTTCTATAAACTTTTGAGCTAGACTTCCATTTCTTCAGGTCCGTTTGCTATTTTAAGGGGAATAATTGAATGCTTCAATAGTTTTTCCCCTCAGACGTGCAAGCACAGCCTTACAAGCTGCCCTCAAAATTTCGCAACGCAGATTTTGCATACAAACACATTCTGCATTACAACCTAAAAATGTTCACATCATTAGGAAGAATGCCTGTTTATTTAACTTTATTTGTATGCATTGCACAACATATTAATGTAACGCGTAGCTGCTGCATTAAAAGAAAATAACTTATTAAAAAAAATTGGCTCCAATCCACGCTTTAAATGACACTCACAACAATTGCCCATGCGACGTCACTTGAATTCACACGTGGCTCTACAAAGAGTGAAACGAGAGATTCTGCCAGCCGTTACTTGGAATTCGCGGGTCAGCGTCCCGAACGCAGCAGTGTCGGCCACGGCTGGGCTAGAACAGTGGATGCCGTCGCCGTAGTCTGGCCGTGCGTCCGCAGAAAGAAAACGGAGAGGAGCGTCTTTCGAAGGGTGAGACAGCAGAACCTAGCCATCCTGATGTGCTAGCTCGGGGCTACACCACCGCGTGACACAAGCGTAGACACCGAAACAATTCAGCACGTGAGCTTAGTGATTCCCCTTTAAACTAGTTAGTTTAGTAAGTTTGAGAACTGCGAGAAAGCTGAGGGAACTTTTGTAATCGCTACAGTAGAACCTCGTTACAAGAGACATTTGAACGAAGACTGTTTGGTTAGTTTTCCTATGTCTGGAATGTTAGCAACACCACATATAAGAGACCTTGGTCACTAGAGACATTTGTTGGGTCCCTCGAGTGTCTCTTGTAACGAGGTTTTACTGTATTTATCAGAACCAGTTGCTACTTCGGCCTTTTGCGATACCTCTTAAAACACAATTGAATTGGTATTCATCAGTTTAGAAAATGGAGTCCTATTCATGGAAAGCAGTGCGCAAAAGGTAGCGTTTTTCTAGCGGCCAGATGTCTGCATGTAGTCTTCACATTTTGTTTTCCCGCCCTCCCTGCAAACCAAACAATCTTTAACGTATCTTCGCCGTACGACCACTTAATTCCGTCGGGTCCGGGTTACCCAGGAGGTGCTGTCGAACAAGTTAATCAAGACATGTGAAGGAAGCGCACAATGGACGCAAAGCTGCGCCAAAACAGGGCCAAAACAACCATCGCTAAAGCAGGCAACAAAGAAGTACCGTCGACGTGCTTGCTGGCGAGCAGGCATCTCCGTGCAGGGAACACTGGGTAAATTTGCTGCGCCATCTACAGCATGCCCTGTAAGTGACCCCCTACCACCTACCCCCCTGCCTCCGCCACGTTGAGAGTTTATTGTTCCGCACACCGCGAAAGAACCGTTGGCTGGTAAAAAGCTTTGCTTTAACATGGGCATTTCCCCCATGGTATGAAAAACTAAGAAAAGATTGTCAAGTTCACCCGTGCATTTTGATGAAGCGAAACAGTGCTAGAAGCGTGTAAGCTGAGCAAAAATGACAGAAAAAGTTGTCCCTCCGTGTCTCTGCTCACTACTGTCAACAACGATCTGCCCTCCTTGGTGCACAAAACAGCTGTAGTGATGGGTCGGTATAATTAAATGGGTGACAAATCCCCGACAAATGGCCCCCAGTGCATTAAATGTTTACGCAATGCTAGGGCCTCTTTGTCGGTCTGGGGCACAAAACCCTCTAGTTGCACACCCACAAATGCTTCAACACACTGCACTCATGCCTGCGCCCTCACTTTGCAGTGATTCATGAGTAACTCCATGCAGTCACAGGACAGGCCTTGGTTCAGTGACGGACAAATATGTCGCACCATCCCCAGCAGACACTGTCAATTTTAAAGCAGTACTGACACGAAATTTTTGTGTTAAGTTTTATTTTTCACCGCTATGGGTGCTACCAGCCCACTAATCATAGAATGGCACACCAGACGGTCAATATCAGTGTAAATAATTATTTACAGCCTCGTTTGTTTGTGACAGTTTTGGTTTCGGTGAAAGGAACACAGAGGCGGCTGCCATGACAGGAGGGCGCTTGTGACGCCACCGTCCTCGTCGCACCACTGCTGGTGTGGACGCGCACGCGAGTGCTCGTTCACGCGCCCAGACCAGCGGTGGTCTCTACCATTTCCATGCACTGGGCAGCATGACGTCAGTCCCAAAACCGTGACGTGATACACACGGCGGAACAGTGCACGCCAACCGCAGCGAGCGCGTTGGCCACGTCGTGGGAGCCCTCACGTCGACAACCCCCTTCACGACATAAAGCCCTGTGTATGCCACTGATTTCCTTAGATGCTGAACGAATACACAGCTAACTTTCACTTATTACTGAGTGTGGTAATGCAGATAACCCCACAACAAAATCAAACAAGAAATTTCATGTTAAATTGTAAAAATTCGATGAAATTTTGCATGCACACCTACCCGAATCACAATTACGATAAGAAAACCTATGGCAGCTTGAATGTCTTGGAACTGGCAGGCTTCCCCACATCCTCTACCTTTGCCCACGTGCACTTTATCCAACAAAGGCAGGATGTCCGGTCTTGCTCTCCCATGACAATCCTTTGCAACCAGAGATGATCAGAGGATACACGGGCAGATGATTACCCGACACCAAGTCGGAATGCCGCCAGAACCTCTACCACCTCCACCAAAGGAATTGCACTGTTCTTAGCCTTATTCTGCCCACCCACCGCAGTAGCTCAGTGGCTAAGGCATTGTGCTGCTGAGCCCGAGGATGCAGGTGCGATTCCCGGCCGCAGTGGCTGCTTTTCTGACAGAGTTGAAAAGCAAGAACGCCCGTGTGTTCGAGATTTCGGCACATGTTAAAGATCGAAATTATTCCGGAGCCCTCCACCATGGTGCACCTCATCGCCTGTGTAGCATCGGTGCATTAAACCTCATAATAAACCAATCAATCAATCTGCCTTCTGCTTAGATAAAGAACATTCTAAGCCTTCTGATCTCAAATATCCTGCAAAGGAAGGTGCTACCTTAGTCTGTTCTCTTCTATTATAATCTATGCCTACAGGTGCTTGATTTGTATACGTAAAAAACATGAGTGGGCAAGTTACCCTGTCTTGTGTGAACAATTCTGAATATAGTTTTCTGCAACATATGTCAAGCACTCTGCAATGTACTGTCCCTGTGCAGGGGTTTCAGCCCACAGTGTGCTCATCTAAGGCCTATCACTAACATGTCTTTTTTTTTGTGCCGCCCATAACACTGTGCTTATCCAAACTTCCTATCGAAAATTCTGCACTAGAACAATGCAGACAATGTGCTGCTTCTCTGTGCATTAGGCTTTACTTACACGAAAACAATTTTGTCTAAATAGTTCCCAGACCTTACCAGACAATAGAGGCCCAAAGCATGGCAGTGCAAATCACGTCTCAAACACCACTGCAGAACGACTGCCAATTGTGGATTAGAATGAGTGAGCAAAAATACAGACATCACCCACTTAGAGGTTGAAATTACCAGCAGAGCAAAGGCGCTATCACCACTAGCCCCGCACACACAAAAGGTAAATAATTTGCAAAATGCATTGCAGGCTCCTAATTTTCCAAAGAAAAAGAATTCAGGACACATCATGACCAGGCTCCTAGGAGTGGCCATGGCACATTATTCCACGTACAATCCTGCTCCTCATTCTGGTCTTCACCAGCCACTGTTTCTTACGAGCAGCAGGTTTGGGACATTATCCTACTCGTCACCGATGCAATATGCAGTATGAGCTTGCGGCACAGAGACACCACTGATGAGGAGCAACACAGCCGTGATTGCATCCCTGTTACGCTGGGCATTATAAACACTCTCTCCCAATGATGAGGGACAGACTGTCATTAGCAAAGGGCAGAATGCACTGAGCAACGAGACCACAGTGCTGCTCTCTCCATTGCTTCCCCCACTGGGGTTTCATGTGATGAAGCAACACCTTGATGGTTCTGCTTCTCATTGGGGCTTTTTGAGCTCTCCCATTACCCCACACTGTCTTGTCTCATGCATTCATTACAGAGGACCCTTCAATGCCTTCTGGTTAATGCTTGCACTCTTACACTGTCTGAACTCAAGCCTTGCCCCTACTTAGGGTCTTCCATGGTATGTCTTTTGGAGAACTGCACACATTTTGATAATTCTCCACACACACACACACACACGCACACGCACACAAAAAAAGCCCAAAGAAATGCCAGTTACGGAAAGAGTTCCCAGCCCTTACCAATAGGACATTGTTGCCACGTGCACCTAAACTCATGATAGTTTTTCAACTCATTGGAAAATTGTTTGCTTTAGTAGCTCAGCTCCCCAATTAGTTTATATATCTAGAGCTTTAAAACTCAGAATGACAATGTCAAATAGGCAGCTAACAGCTAGTTGATCAAGGTAACAAGCATCGCAGCTGGCTCACACTGCCAGTTGCCCCAAAGATCACACTCTGAACTCAGTACCACTGCTTACCATTGTAGCTGATTCGCGGCTTAGTCAAGCACATGACCAGGTGACACTCCACGTCGTCAGGAAGGACAAACTTTGAACAGACGGGGCACTTGATTCCTACAAGACAAGGACAGGATGGCCCCAGGTCAAATGAGGCTCCACCCAGACAGATGGCGACAGAACACTGGGTACAATGACCTGCTGCCCCGATCCAGAGTTGCCATGGGCCTGGGGGCTCAGTAACTGAGCTTAAGCACATGCAAACTGAAGGGCACACTCCCATCAAAGCACTGACAACAAGGTGGCAACACAGGCACGGCAAAGTTTGGGACACGGAAGAAAGCAAACCTCATGAGCACGAATGAAATTCGCACATGCGCCCATGGCTTTGCAACGGTGCTACTGGCATAAACTTGTGGCGCCCCGTAAGTACAAGAGACCATATGAAAAAATATGATTCTTGACAATTAATGTTCGCAGAAGTTTCAAGGAGTGTTTTAAAAAGAACAAAGTGATCTGAAATACTTACTCTTACTTCTATCAAATGTCTCTCCTGTATGATGAAAACATGAAAATACTTAGAAATATTTACTGCACTAGCAGTTCTTGTGCACATGATTTTCTAAGACCACAACTGACATTCCTTAGCACATGCTAGATAAAATACAAGTTTGTTTTATCAGAAAGATTTGGTGCTTGTCTGGCACCAAATGATGCTTTATTCACTGAGGAATTGAACAATTTAAGTTAAAAATTTGATTGTCTTGCTAAATAGTGTGCTTCCTGATGTCTGTGACGACGTAACAAGGATAGGCAAACGTTAGTGCGCTGTTAGGCTCTGCAGCAAACTGTGGAGCTTTGTTTACCGTCAGTCCTCCTAGATGGTGCCACCGTACTGTGCTAGACCGCTGACCGCCTTTGGTTTGTATTCTTGACTGTATTTGCACCTGGCTTGTTTTTTTTATGGTAGAAAGTAATTGTTTCATAAAACATGGGGTATGCTTGACAAACAGGGTCACGCAAGACAATGTCGCTTATGCCAATCGGCCAGTGTCGTGTAAGACAACCCCAAAGTGCCGGACTGCTGTGCAGCTATAACAAGCATAGTGCACGCAGCACCAACAGCAGTATGCACTGGTGCTTCTATGTTTACTTTGGTAACTTCCATTGTTTACCCAACCATTCTTACTGCTATAAAAAGAATATGCATTAAATTTAAGCACAAATAGCTCGTTCAACAAGCTTATAAGCCCTGCCTAACTTGCGTTTGCTGGCCTCAGCCAATCGCACAGCTGCCCATAATACGTGAGCTAGTGGGTCGCAATGCCATCCCCTTTTTTATAATTATATAGCTTATTTGAGTGAAGTTTATGGTAAAAGTGGTGTCAAGGTGATTCTAATGAGGCAATCTTTCCAACGAACAAAACTTGTGTTTTGTCTGTATGGCCCCTTTAAAGGAGTGCCAGCAACATACTTGTGCATAATTTTTCTGATGTGGGACAGCAAGCTTAGCATGAATCTTAAAATGTTTTGTGGTACCCAGGATTTCGTGGTATTTGCCACACAACTGCCACAGGAGTTTCAAAGGCAAAACGGATCTCTGCAACAGTCCATGACTGGAATGGAGAGAAAGGAATCCTAAATTACACGTATTTTCCCTGCACATCGTATCCCTAGCCACCAGACAGGAGGTGTAAAACACTGGGACAAAGGACCAAGCTCTCTTGCTCACACTGTGCAACAGCACCTACTCTCTTCCCCCCTCTACCGTGGTCTATGTAACTAGCAGGGGCTTTGTGATGTCTGTGGGAGCTATCACATTTCAAGTTAGTCTGTTAAGAAAGCAGGAAGCACAGCCAGTATTCTTTAAATTCTTGTACATTTATCTGCACACTGGCTACTTTTAAATGCTGCCGGCCTGAAGCTAGGCAATACCTATAGTGCAACCCTCCTTCCCTTCCTGCATCAAGACAAGTTGCAGAACACATTATTTGTCATACGTGGTATGCAACGACTGCTTAGCCCGCAAGATATAGAATGCTCTGCTCCACCAATCTAAAAAATTACTATTGGGCTGCCCAACCTTTTGCTTTCAGCCGTTTCCTGACATTGTCTTAGCACACAAAGTGCACAGCATGCCTTTAAGTGGTGAACTGGCTGTCTAGACTTTAAGGGAGCCAATAAATATACAGCAACATGAAAAGAGACGGTGCTCTGAAGCAACACTGCAATAACCTGAAGAATTGTATTTCTCTGAAGGTGCAGTTGAGGTAACCCGAAACGCAACGCGCAAATATGAATGCGCACATTTCAAGTTCTGAAAACTTCATACCTTAAAAAATTGCAATAGGTAAACCACCACCACAAGTTATACAAGCACAGTACCTTCGTTCTTACTGGGAAAAAAAAAAATGGTATTATGCATTAGCAGTGCTTAGCACGCTGGTACCAAAAACAACACAATAACAAAGTTTTATGGCTTTTACTACTAGTGAAAATAAATTGGACCTTCAGATAGCAGTAAGTGCTTGTTGGAAGCAGTAAATGCTTCCAATCAGCATTTACCACCAAAAAGAAGGTCGTGAAAAAAGTCCCTCCATGACCACACACACATGAAAAAAAAAAAAAAAGCATCTGAAGGAGAGCCTTACACTACTCAAGAGCGTAAATTTTAGCCTTGAAGTTTTGTTATTTTGAAGAGAACTCAAAAGAACAGAGGCAAACCCGGCAACTTGGGCCTTTGCTTTTGCCGTCAGTTTCAGTTCATTTTTATCCTCCCTTCTCCCTAGCAGAGGGGAGCTCCCCCCCAGAGCCTTCCAAATATGGCCCATTCGGAGGGGGCAAGCACCTCAGACGGTTCTTACAAACAGATGAAAAAGACCATGGAAGCACTGCCAACACCATGCTGTTTCGTACCATGCGGCCTCAGACTTCACAGTAATAATGGTGCTCTAAAGAAATGACAAGCACAAGAAATGACAGGGCCAAAACCAGAGACAGCGGCAACAAATAATGAAAGACAGCGGCAGAAGTAGAAAGGCACTGGCTTTGTCTCTCTGCAACTGCAGACGGCATCGAGGATACGCTAGGAATTATATAAACAGTCCGATTCGATTTCAAGTAGAGTGCTTTACAACACAAGCTTGTGCAAAAGATTTAAGCAAGGTATAGCAGACTGTTTACCAAATATGCCATATAGCACTGTATAACATGACAAAAACGCTATGGAGCCAGGCAGGGCCGTACCCAGAAATTTTTTTCGGGGGGGGTTATGAATTTTTTGGGAAGGGGTAGTTTTGCTGAAAGCAACAGTAAGTATTGTTTACGTGCTGCCTGGAAAAGATTTCGGGAGGGGTTCAAACCCCCAAGACCCCCCTCTGGGTACGGCCCTGGAGCCAGGAATAATGTTTGGTAGGTAGGCTCCGTCAAAATGACCTCACAAACCGAGTTTTTGTCGACCTCCAAAAGGTGTCCTGCAAATTCTGGCCTATTCTGGAGCTGTATGCAAGGCAAAATGTTCAACGCAGTGGCAGCTGACACAATCTAATGTGAAGGTGTCATCGGCAGACATACTTAATAACGTGTCGCGACAATAAACCAGTTGAACCATTGAATTTTACTGCTCATCACAAAGTAAAAGTGGACTTGTCATTTTTTGCTACGTGAAAGATTATCAACTCGGCAATCTTGCAAGAAAGACGTCTATGCTGACTAGAACGGAAAGATAGACTTTGCCGAGCGCTTTTTAGCCGATACAGTGTTCCCATATTTCACACATACTTTTTAAACAGGCATGCCTGACACTCGCGCTACCCATGCAGGTAGATGTCAGTCGCTCCTAATGTATCGTGATCGGAGCAGTAACTCCCAGCACGTCCGCCTTAAGAGCTGCGTTGTATCGGTTTGCAGTTTTTTTTAAGCCCAAGCGGCAAACCTTTGTGTACCATATACATGCCTACGAAGCAGTTCGCCAGAGACGAGACACGTCAAGGCGGAGGACGGGCCCGCGTCAAAACGTAGCAGCTGCCGCGGACTGCGGCTCGTGCAAACGCTCCAGAGGGCGCACAGCGAAGTCAAGAGAATCGTGAGGTCGAAGTGTTTTGGAATCACGGCTACACTGCCAATAGTTGCGCGCGTTGTGATGCTGGCGCAAGTGCGCTTTCGACGCGCCCGTTCAAGGCCAGACGTCGCGTCGCACGTCGACTTTTTCGAACTAATTCGATCGCCACTTGCACAAGACCACATCGCAAGCTGAAGAACACTCAGACGCCTTCAGGGGTCGGGTGCACGAGGGTAGAAATCAGAAGAGCACTGACCGTTAAAAGAGACGAGCTGCACTGGAAGGGAGTGCGCTGCGAAGACGCGTCCGAAGGGCGAGCTGTCCGGCGTGCTCGAGCCGGACTCCGTGGGCGACTCAGGGGTGCCGAAGCCGCTTTGCGAGGCCGGAATGCTTAGCGGCTGTCCCGGGTGCAGGTTGAGCACGCTGGATAGGCTGCGGGCCCGCAGCCTGGCATCCGAGCTGCCCGAGGAGTGGTGGGCCCCTGCAAGCAGAGAGGACAGACCCCCGCTGGTCGCCGCTGCCGTGGCGCCCGAGGCTCCCGTGGGCTCGCCGGAACCCGTCGTGACACGAGCGGGGTTCGAAGTGGTGGTGCTTTGTTTGCCGCCCATGGCGGTGGGAGACTGTTTATCGCAGGGTACCGCTGCTGACGCACACTAGAAAGCAGAGTGGACGACCAGCGCGGGCTTCTACGTGCATGGCACAGCCAGCACGCGCACTGGGTGGAACGGCTTCTCAGCTGCGCAGAGGAAAAGGCAGTGAGGTGACAGCTTCGGCATCAGAGACGGCGGTTTCCCCTGATCCATTCCTCACCAGCGAAAGTATTCGAACGAAGAACTACGACATCACCCGCTCAGCTAACCGCTGCCATTTTAGCCTGCCGTCAGAACGCCGATCTCATTGGCTAACTGAAAGCAGTCAGCTGATGGCTCCCGAGCATCCAAAACCAGAAGCAGAAGGTAGAAGGCACAAAAATGAAGAAAAAATAGTTCGGTTTTTCATCACTACATAAACCAATCGAACCATAGTGACAGTGAGACATTTTATAAATTATTGAACAATTTTACATAATAGGTTGTTTTTTTGTCTTTTGCTGGAGCGGTTACTGAATTTGTGTGCTGCCTTTGCAAATTATCGTGGCGTTTTGTGCCGTGCCACCCTGTTCTGTGGTGCCACCCTGGTGTCAGCTGGATGCGCGTGGCTGGCGTGGATGGGTCATGCAGCGCGAGTCGCTGAATTTTTTTTCTCATCTATGGTAGTGGTAATAGCGCCGCATACCCCGTAATATTTTTCGTAGGTGCACTGTTGGACTACAGTGGGCTACTATTGATGCGGCATTGAAGAAGATCGTATAAACAATGGCAGGACTGCGTCAGGCATAATTCCACTGAGCATCGGTGCTGGCTGTGAGATCTAAGCATTGCTGAAGCGTTCTCGTCTGTAATATTGTCTTGGTGACTAAACCGTGTGTGTGCCTCAGCACCCCTCGTTTTGCGCATGCTTAGTGATTCCACCAGTGAAGGGCGGACGTACGAACTGAAGCCTCTCCGTACCATGACCGGTTTTCCGTACTGCGGTGCTGTGATCAAGTGGCTTGGTGTGGTACACGGTGTGCAACTTCAATGTGGTAGTTTCAGTGGGTTGAGAGGTGGCATGTAATGTAGCGTGCTTGTGGAAGACTGTGCACGGCACGCTGCACACTCAGCCCAGTCAGCTGACTTCGACGTGAACAATCTTGTGATCACATGGGCAGTAGAGGTTACGTCAGAGTTAATCACGTTGCTTGCTGATTTTTATCTGCCCCATTTCGAACTGCATCTTATTCGAAGTGCAAGTCAGCGCGAAGATGTCGGCATCTCAAGTAGTTCCGGAGTATGATGTCAGGTTTGTGACGAGTACTGGGGAGACTCCAGGACCTTGCAGCGTTCAAGACAGCGATGACAGTTCTCCTTCGCCCAACCGCCCCAAAGGTAAATAGTGGGGCTCTTCCATTCTCAATCCCTGACTCGCCGCGGATTATCCGAGATGCAATCCGGTAATATTTTTACACATATATTCCTATGGTGAGGGAAGTCCTCGGACTATCCGTGGCTGGTCCGAGATGTTGTGTAAATAAATGTTAAGTCGTTTGCAGCATTGTGAATGTTTGCTCATTTACAGCGTTTGTTGCTTTGCTTCATAATCTTTGTGTAATATCGAGGGTACTTGGAGCGTTGCCACGTGTGTTTCATGTGAATGCAGGTAAGTCTGGTGACTAAAAACTAGGCTACTTATCCAGCTGCCTAAAGAACACGCGTTCGGGCTTTCATTATTCAACTTGCTCCGTGGTGTCTTCCCTTTGAACCTACAGATTCCCTCACGGAACTTAGACTCCAATGGGGAGGCTAGTTAGATTATGCCACCACACGAAAAGACTCCCTTCTCCTTGTAAGGACACCCCTGAGTGTCTGCAAAAATTTTGTTGAAGACAACTTAAATAATTAGCATTGCAATTTCACTGGGTTTGCCCACTGCCGCAGTCTGTGCATGGTTGTTTGTCCACTGTCAACGGGAGCACACAAAGTACTTCATGCAGTACCCTCAGCCTGTAGGTACCTGGCGTAAGTGTGATGCGAGTGCGGAGATCCACTACTGACACTGCCTCAGTTTGGTTACATCGTTCAAGAACTAAATGCGTTTTCTGCTACTGCTGTGCTAAACTCGATGTAAAAATCTCTTTATTATTATGATTGAGCTGGCCTTCATGTTAAGGGTTGTCCTCCACAGCACATGGCGTTGGTACTTCGCTTCATTTACTTATTGCAGGGGCTGGCTATTTCAGTCTTTGTGTACAGCTTTGCAACGGGCTGTTATTATTCAAGCATACTGGCCATTCGCAATGGTAGGCATCCTACGGGAGGAAGCAGTAAACAAAATCTTAAGAACACAAAATATTGTGACAAGTGTTTTCACAAGCACACTCGCACTCCTTAATCTCTGCAGCTCGCATTAGTGAGGAGCAGATTTGGGGAATGTGTGTGTGCACTCTGCATTATCCTGAATAACAAGCCACTGACTGAAGTGCAACTTTTGTGGCATTGAGAGATTTCCCCTTGGGATTCAGTGCAGAATGTAAAGCAGCAGCTCTAAATGCTTATGTGCACACTCAAAGGGAGGACATGAGCTATGTGCATCGTGGTTGAAAGCGATGGCTGCATGTGTCCCAAGTGAGGGTTACAGTATCAAGGAACAAATGACTTCTTTTCGATTCTGTACTTTGAGGCATAAAAAAACAGTCATTGTATTATTTTGAATAACCCGCCGCGGTGGCTCAGTGGCTAAGGCGTTGCGCTGCTGAGCACGAGGTCGCGGGTTCGATTCCCGGCCGCGGCGGCCGCTTTTCTGATGGAGGCGAAAAGCAAAAACGCCCGTGTGTACGAGATTTCGGCGCACGTTAAAGATCCCCAGGTGGTCGAAATTAATCCGGAGCCCTCCACTACGGCGCGCCTCATCGCCTGCGTTGCGTCGGCGCGTTAAACCCTACAATCAATCAATATTATTTTGAATATCATCATCATCAGCCTATCTACACCCACTGCAGGGCAAATGCCTCTCCCGTGGATCTCCAATTATCCCGGTCCTGTGCTAACTGCAACCAATTTATACCCGCAAACTTCTTGATCTCATCTGCCCATTTAACTTTCTGCCGCCCCCTGCCACGCTTGCCTTCTCTAGGGATGCATCGGTGGCTAAGAGGTAGAGCATCCGCCTCGCGTGCAGAAGGACTGTGGTTCGAATCCTGGTGCTGCACAATTCCCACTGGATTTGAAAAAAAAACCACGTGTTGATGGAATTGGAGGTGCGGCCTGACCCCAGCGGCCGTTGCCTGTACTGCACTCCCTCACCAGAGAAGGATTCGCCACCCTGGTGTAGTATTGGCTACAACCTCCCATGAATACGCCAATTAATTTGAATAGCTTAGAAGGGCCTTTAAGACAAAATCCAAGTTTGCTTTATTCAAAAGACTGCATCGAGCAAGTCGTTAAGGAAAACCGATGAGGCGGTGGGCACTCGCCAGCTGCTTTCTTGCTCACTCTCTATGATGTCCCAGGTACTTGTCTCTGCAATGGGTGACTGCTGAACAAAGTCACCAAGAAGCGTGACTATGTGATGGTAGTGGTGCCATTCCGTTTCATTGTACCACTTGAATGCTGACGTACAGCTAACACACTGATAACTGCTTTTAGTATTCCTCCTATTGTGCTACTGCTGATTTTGAAAGTTTTTTTCCATGCTTATCTTTTTCCACTTCAAAACTTTTTGGGGGGGCTCGGTTGAATAACTTGGGAAAGGCTAGTTCTCTCAAAATAAACAAAGGTGTTGTTTGTCTTTATGGCCCCTTTAAAATGCATTGGTATTGTGAAATGGTGCAGTTCTCAATGCAGCGAGTGAAGCACGATAACTGTGATGTGCCCAATGCAGCTTCTGTGCAGGAACTCCACTCAACACAATAACTACACACGCTATGAACACAGAAAAAGAAACAACTGAACAAACCAACTTTGTGCTTATTCTGGCTCAGAATTTGTCATTTCATGGTGCATTTCAGTTAATAGCAATATTGGCCACTACACTTGATGTGGTTATTTTGCTAATGCCTGAATGCCAGTTCTCACCTATGGGGGCAGCTTCTACAGCATCTGTGCGACTGCTTGTGCCCCAGTGCAAAGAATATAGAAATTGCAAGTCTATCTCTTTCTCTCTCTCTCTGGAGTCTGTACTTCATTTGCAAGAGGTGTGTTTGTACTTAGCACTTCACAAACAGTACTTAAGGGCTGCTTTTATGTTTGGGAGCATCATTGAACTTTCACTTCCACTTTTGGTTACATTGGGCAATTTTAGGATGACACCACATGGGACCAGAGCCATGAAAGTAGAACACGTTTCTCCTAATTAATTGTGACGTCTGGTATGCTGGATATATATGCAGTCTAATATATGTATCACATGTGGTGTATACTATTGTCACTAGATAAGGTATAGTGACACTAGTGTATACGATGTTGGATACATATATTAGATTTGTACAATTTTGACTCGCACCTATAGTGTCCATCTTTGCCCCTTCCTTTAAAAGAAGGACCTGGCTTGTACTTTTTTTCTGTTATTTTATGCAATCTGAATTTGAGTCTATATTCCGCAATTGCCCTGTCTTTTATTTGGCTTCTGTTGTGTGTGTCTCTCTCTGTACTTCAGCTTCGCCTGTTACTTCAAGTGCTTCATGTAGACTTCAAGGATGATGATTTCCTCGATACATTTGGTACTGTACTGTTGCATGACTTGGCGAATGGGTAGCACTAGTCTACTGGGCCTGGACTCGGAAAGCCGTTTGGGCAACAGCACACGGTGTGCTAGTGTGTAAACCAGCATCCCACAGAACGTGGCCCCTTTTCAGGGGCCAGGAAGCAAATTTGGATGGCTTTGAACTCTGATCTTTTTAAGACAAACCACTCAAATGGCTCTGCTGAGGAGGTGCGTGGTGTACTGAAGTGTCCTTCTATTGTTATCATTATCAGACTCTGATAATAGACAATGTGAGCCTGGGGACTCAAGCTTCTTTGGACTGTTTACTTTTGCTTGTGAGCGCGCTTTGCAGCAATAGTAGGAATTATACTCCTGGGAAATGCTAATGGTTTGTGTCATTTCAGGGATTTTTTTTTTTTGTTCTTTAGACATTTGCAGACATATTATAGCCAGCAGTTTTGTTTTGGAACTAATTTAATTTATGCCATCCTTCTTTCATTACTTAGCTTAGCATAGCACCACTTTAATTGAAAATTATTGGATTGAAGGAAAGTGAAAGTCAAGTAACTTTTCCTGAAAAAAAAAAACAAGAAAAAAACGAGTGAGTGCATAGGAGTGTGCTGGGAGTTTGTGTTAGGGGGTGACCAACTACATGGCACTTCTCATATATTTTCAAGTTTGAAAAAGAAGGTGATGAAACAAAAAGCACTTCTGTCGGTTGATTAGGGACTCATTTGATACCTCTCCACAGCCCCAGCGAAATTTGTCAACACAGCAAAACAGGCAAGAATAACCAAAAACACAACTTTGCCATTTCTTAACTTAACAACAACAGTTACTGGCCTCTATTGCTACGTCATATGCTATCCACTGTATCCATACATATGAGTCCATATGCTGCAGTTGATCCTGTCCTTTATTTGCTTTCTGTTATACCCCTGCTACACTAGGGTCCAAATGTCATTTGAACCAAATGTCATTTGACTCAAATGGGTTGCTTCGAATGCCATTCAGAATCCGCCGTGCTACACTACAATTTCAATGGCATTTAAAAGCTTTCACAACTGTTCGCTGTGCTGCAGTGGCGCTGTTGTTGCTCCGTTCCGTTTTCGTACACTAATACAACAATCAAACTTAGTTGCAGTCTGAGGCAGTAAAATGATATCAAATTAGAAGAGACAGCAGTTTTGACTCTAACGCGGTGGCTGTTTGCGTTTCTTTTTTTTTTTTTTTGCAACTGACCCACTGGTTTTGAGAGTAATACGTTGATTTCGTATTTTAAGTAAATAGACAGTGAACAAAGTTCCACAAAAAACAATATTTCGTTTGTTTTACGTACTATATTTTTTATTGCAGATCGAAGACGCTGCGTCCGAGAGTGCTGGAAATGGCATTTGAAATCTTAAATGTCTCTCTCGGTGCTCATTTGGCTCAAATGTCATTTGAGCCAAATGGCATTTGAAAACCTAGTGTAGCAGCACAACTTGGCATTTGAGTCAAACGACATTTGGTTCAAATGACATTTAGACCACAGTGTAGCAGGGGTATTACTCAGTTACTTAGCCAAGTTTCTCTCTCCGCAGTTCATCGGCCTGTTAATATAAGTGCTTTGTGTAGACAACAAGGATGCATTAATTATGTTAATACTGTGGTACTGTTCTCAGGTTTGACTTGTGGACGAAAATAATTTACTTTGAGGAATTGTTTCCATTTTCTTCTGAAGCCACATGCATGCATATGGATGAATGCCAACTCTTCATATATAGAAGAATCGTGAAAACTGTGTGAAAGGAACTAAAAACACAGGAAAGTCATGTGCCGACAGCGGTGAGTTTTATCAGAAAACATGCAGGCGTCCCATGGCACAAATATGGTATTTTGTTATCCCTCCTCTTCTTAAACCCGCACATGAAATAAATTTCTGATGGCTGTTGAGGACCTAACCAAAGCTACGGGAACAGTGAGCAAACATGCCAGAAGCACAGGTTCTAGGTTACACCAAGTCTCAACATTCTGCTCGCTGTAAGGCACATAGGTGGGCTTCTGCCCCGTGCTGTGGCACTAAACCTTTGTCGGGTGACCTAAGTGGCAAGCTTTCTGCCCCTGTATCCCGCAGGTTCCTCCTGGGTCTCTGCAGTTTTCCTGATCATCAATGCGGCTCTGGGCGCTGGTTTGCTGAATTTCCCCCATGCCTTCGATCAGGCTGGGGGCATTGGCGTTGCCTTGTCTGTGCAGGCGGTGAGTGAATAGACTCTAGATCTGCACAGCGGACCCTGTGGGGGAATCCCATTGAGATTGTTTGGGCCTGGTTGCCGGCAGTAGTGCTGGCCATTCTTATTTGGGATACTTCCTCAAGAAGCTGTTATTTTAGCTACACTGCTTTATTTTTATTTGCTTGTTAGATACACTCTCACCAAGTTTTATACTTTAGAGTGAGGAACTTTTTCTATTTGACAGATTGTTATTTGATGAGTTATTTTATGTATTCTGGCCGCTGCTTTCATGAAGGTGACAAAAGTGCTGGGCACTTAGTGGGGCAATCCAGTTGCAGTTGGTATTTGAGGTGTGCTTGTGTGACATGTGTGCTAGTGGAGGGTTTTTGAATTAGCTTTTATGTATGCAGTCGTATAGTGGGGCTGGAAATGACCTGGCAAACTTTGTTGCCACCACAAGTGGAAGGCTGATGTTATTGGCAACTTCAAACTTGCATATTTTGGAGCTAGGTTTTCTTTGTACCATAATGCCCTGAGGGATAGGCCAGTTTAAGTTGAGTAGTCAGGCTACATTTGGCGTGAAAAGAAAATGTAGAGGTGTCTGAATATTTGAACTTTCAATACTTTACAAATAGTGTTTGTCATCTGATTCAGTTCACAGTGCAGTTTTACCATTCAAAATAAAGTTCTTGAATATTCTTTCGAGTGCAGCACTATTGTTGGCTCTGCCGCATGACCTGCAAACTTTTAAGCTTCACTGCATGGCATGCCCCGTTGGGTTGGTTATTTGCACAATGCCAAAGCAGTTCAAAAAAGTTTAGCACATGTTAGCCTTGCGCGAAACAAGCGTATGTTAGCTGAAGGGGAACAGTACTTGTACAAAATTTAAAAGCCAAAAAAAAAGTTTTCTGTCAGCATAGTGGTACAAGTGAGGAATCGAGTTATTAGTTGATTGATTGATTGTAGGTTTTAACGAGCCCACGCAACGCAGGCGATGAGATGCGCTGTAGTGGAGGGCTCTGGGTTAATTTTGACCACCTGGGGATCTTTAACGTGCGCCGAAACCTCGTACACACGGGCGTTTTTGGTTTTTGCCTCCACCAGGAAAGTTTTTAGCAGTGCTTGCAGTAAGGTCATACCAGGATGCTTAACCCGTTGTTGCATGAAAAAAAACTACCGTATTCGCCCTATTCTAACGTGCACCACTTTTTGCTAAAAGTAGCCTTAAATTTTTTTGCTTGTTACAATCGGTCTCAAAACCGAAAAAGCTTGAAATCGGCCAGCAGCATTGTCATGGACACAAACTTTTCCCAAAATATTCCCAAAATACAACTCAGTCCAATTCAAAACAATTCGTTAACATCACGTGAGTAAATTTTCGGGCACACATTTCTCAATGGGCGTACCGATTGTTCAACTGTTGCACATTTTTGTGCTGGTGCAGTTAGCACAAACGTCTAAAGTTATGAAGGTAAATGCATTTAAAATCGCAAACGCTTTCAGTGTTCCCCGCTCCAGTTTTATTTCCAGCAGGACCTTGGTAAGCAACTTTAGGAATCACAAGTGATTTTTGCTGCCACATTTGCATGCGTCAAATATAATATGCTCTGCCAGGTACGTGGTGCCATGTCTTTAACATCTTCACAGTACAATTGGCGTCAAAATAATTTTTCAAACTTTCCTTTATAAGTGTACCTGTGCGTACAATTGGGGGCACGTTAGAATATTGCAATTACAGTATGCCTGCAAACTGTGGTTACTTTTGGTTTTCTATTTTTGTGCATATAGAAAAATCAAGGAAAAAAGTTTTGTTGTCAAACGTTTATTTTGCAATTTACAGAATGTCCACTACACTGGACAACACGAACACTAGCTTGGGTAGAAAAAATTTTGACAGTTTTTTTTTTTTCAGCAGCCTAGCTTTTTTTCCGCGAACTTGTACGCTTGAACACAAAACTTTGAATGCGGCAAACGCTACTCGGCATTATGGAAAAGGAAAAAACAGTCACTGTTGGCATCCATTTGCAAGTACACCTTGTGCTTTCCACAAACGTATATGGTCTTTCGCTTGCATTCGCTCATCTTTTGTCTCTACCTTATCACTGCTGTCTCCTTCGCTCTCAAGGCGTTCATCATCACTGCCAGATGACATGTTTTCATCAAGCAGGATGTTGACTTCATCCTCTGAGAACGGGATGTCCAACAGTTCGTCGATTTAGGTAGCAGTCAAATATTTTTAGATGCGACTGCATCTCATTCACTCGCCTTGTCCATGCAGCGTCGGCGTCGTTGTCGTCCGCCCCTCCCCCATTCGCCGCGCGAGCTGCGCTCTCCGCTGCTCACCCCCTCTCCTTTCCGATGCCCCTCTCTCGTCCACACCCCTCCCCCTACACTATAAAAAAAATAATAGTTAGCGGCACCCGGTTTCGATCCCACGACCCTGTGGGCGGAATGCGAGGTACATGGTGCTCCTCCCACTGCGCCACAAAACCGACACAGAATCAAATGCTACGAACGCGCCTTATATCCTTGACTCATTCAAACTACGTCAAGAAGCTACTGATACAACGCATGATGGGGCAATGATTAACACTTGCAATAAAAGAAAAGAAGCTCCCACTGACAGCAACAATGATGGAGTAAAGGTCGTTGCGACAGCGAAGCCCCAAGCATACCACTTAGAGAGATTGACCAAGATTGGCCAATAAAACAATAATAGTAATCATAAAACATAATAATCATACGTGTTCCTGACACGTTTCACGCGATTTCAGAATCAATCCAACGGAAACACCAAGTGAACCCCACGATGCGTCGCATCTACACAGGGTTCCCCTCGTGGGGAGGTGGGTGCAATTTTTTTTTTACTAGCTCGCTGCATCTTATCAAGGGCAATGGAATACCGTGTTTCCAAAAAAATGTAATCAGAAACAGTGAATATGGGGGTAAACGAAGCAAGCGCGACAAGGCTCATAATACCTGCAAATGCATTGGTGGCTTTACCTACAAGGCATGGTGTCCATTAATGGTGAACATACTGTGAAAATTGTTCTGAAAAAATGATATTGGCCTTACTCACTTGCAATATTTACAGCTGTTGACTACAGGTGTATCATCTCTTGCGTGCATATGATAGTACACACCAAACGACGGTTTTGTCTGAGTTATAAGGAAAAAAGCATAGACAAATGTACAGTCTGTCAAAATTTTCTAGGCGAAGGTGCAACTGCGCAGGCCGCAAAAAATTCAATGTACAAGCTTACGCCCCAAATGAGGCTGAAACGTTTTATACCAGAAAGCTAGAGAAAACACCTTTCTTTCTTACTGTCATAAAATATTTTTGTCACATTTAAAGATAAACCGTATTCTTTGAATTTTTTTGTGGTCGAGAAGGCGTAAGATTGGCCTAGAATATTTTGACAAAGGGTGTACTTTCCCCGCCGCAGCAAACTGTTGTCATTTTCGACTTCAAGTTTGCAAAAAATCGCAGTTTGGTGGCATTGTCTAGTGCAGCAAATGAAAACCCCTTTTGTCCACTGTAGTCGCCAATATGCACTGTAGTCGCCAATATCTCTGAGGCGCTGCACAAGCTCCAGAAAAGCCAGAAATTTGTCCACTATACTGGAAAGCATGCGACAAAAGGTTAACAAGGGCCAGTGACTGGAGGGACTTTAATATATACTTCCTGTGTTCATAGCATGTTGAAGAACCTGCGTTCTTGAACTGAATTAATGTGTTGATGCGAGCTAGTTGGTACTTCATCATGGGAACAGATTTCTTCTTTTGTGTTTCTTCGGGACAATGTATGCCAAATTTTTGCTCCACTGCTGTGCCATCTTGTCTTAATCTATAATTTTTAAATTTTTTGCACCCTTGTCTTCTCAAGCATTAAATCACTCAGATTTGTGCAGTCCTGGCTGCCTATGCTACCTTTTTTTTTTTCTTTGTAGCCATGTTTGGGATCCTATGTACATAGTAAAGCAGAGGTATTCCAATTGGAAAATATTCGATTTTCAGTCAGTTTTACATTTTGTATTCAATTCTCAGTACGAAATTTGGTGTTTGCACGCCACTAAAATTTTTTTAGAAAAATGCTAGAATAAGATGAGGTATGGAGGGCTTATTACAAATGAAAAGATTGCTGCCAGCATGGGGGATGCATGGTAGTGTGTGCCAAAATGTACCAAGGTATTTTTAGTATTTCCAGTTCAGTTTCTAGGTTCTTCATTGCAGTGGCATCCACTGTGTGAAAAAGGGCTGTTTTTTCTATTCCTCTCGATTCCATTCTATGCTGTCTCTGTTTAGTTGACTAGAAAGTAATCTTTTAGCTGAGGAAGTGTTCTGTAATCTTGAACGTGATGAAATCACATTTAACAAAGCCTGACAGGGCCAGAGAAATCTGCTCCATTTCCAGAATTTCTATTTGCCCGGCTCTGCTGTTCTAGGAGCAATTAGCAGCAATGGACCTTTTTCCAGTAGCTATCTGCACATGCGCACGATGCCAGTCTGCCATCCTCTAAGCGTGTTTCAAGCCATGTAAAAAAACGCACCTATTCTCACCTGGTGCTTGGAGAGCGGCTAATACTTTCTAGTGCTGCGCTTTTTTATCCCCACTTTTTTGGCAGCTCGTGGTGAGTTCGTATATGCGCACACGCACATACGCACAAAAAAAACCTACAAGGGAAAGGAGCAAACATGCTCGCAGCTGCCCTTGCTGCGGGCACATGGCTACCAGTGCAGCTACCAGTAACAAGGACGAAAGAAAAAGCTAAGACAACGGTGCTTGGCCGAGTGCAGATTAGTCTCGGGAATGTGCTCCTGCTTCCATGGCTTTCATGTGAAAGGAACAGGTGACGAGTGAGTAGGGATGGGATTCAGCAACGAGGAGATTTCATGTGCAAGTTTTCAACAATGAGATCTTTGGGGGGACGTATCTGCCCTGACTGTTTAGTTCACCGTGGTGGCTGCTAGGAGAACTGGTACTAGAAAAAGGTACATTCTTTCATGTTTCATTGAGAGAGATTCTCTGCTTGCACAGCCCTTGTGCAAGCACAGCATTCTGTCATAACTTCGGTTCCCACTGGCACACAGCTCCGCGCGAGGGATGCAGGGCTGGACAGCAGGAAGTGGCTGTAGCTGGGCAACATCGCCTCTAGGCAGAACTATTTTTGTGCTACCTTGTTGGCTGCGGGGGTGGTCACTGTTTGTGGTGGTGCTGGTGGCGCAGGTGCTGCTGGTGTTTGTGGTGGGGGCCCTGCTGGTGCTGGCGTACTGTGCCGAGCGGCACGGCTGTGCCACCTACCAGGAGGTGGTGCTGCGCGTGTGTGGGCCGCGCTTCTGGAGCTGCTGCTCGCTGGCGGTTTGCATCTACTGCTATGGCACCTGCATCACCTTCCTGGTCATCGTGGGCGACTTCTCGGACCGCAGTGCGTACACGCTTGTGCTTTGCCCGAGCGGCCCATTTGCACACGATGGGGAGGCCTCTGCTATCCCTTGAGGAGTTGGGATGGGGAGACTAAGCTTGGCAGTGCATCTAATTAATAAGAGGGCAGCGTCTACGCATTGTGTTTATCCTCTGGCATTGGCGTCCCACGATCCTATGCAGCTACTCCACTTTTTCTCTTACCAGCTCATTTGGAAAAGAGACTACAAGCAGCTTCAACTGTTACTTACCCTCCATAAGTTTCAAGGTTAGCAGTTGTATATAAAAAAGGACAATGATAAAATAAAAATATATTGCTTAAAATTGTGTAAGTGCAGGTAACACTTGCAAACAAAAATCCTAATATACAGGTAAACGTTTGGTTCATTTACTGCTATTGATGATTAATTATCTGCATGACCATACGTTTAAATCAATTTTAAGGAACAAAGAAAATAAAAATGTTATTCGGTCGTAATTCATTGAAGTTTTTGTTGTGTTATAGCTTTTAACGTGCTTGTAGAAGCAATGCTCCTCTAATGCATTCCAGCAAGTGGCTTTCGGAATTGGGTGGTATAACTAAGCCAGACCATCTCAACACTTCTTTACAAGGTTTTTAGCTATGTGACCACAGTCTGCTCCTACAAAACTGCCCCTGAGGGGACAGGCCGAGCAAAGAGCAGGTGCAGCCGTGCAGTCTCAAAATGGGGTGCGATTGTCTAGCTCCATGATATGGCATGCTTTCAGGCAAGGAGTTGCATTGCTGGTCTATCTGCTGCAACGACTAATAGCATCCTCAATAAACATGCACCGGGGTTGCCCACAAAACTGTCGCGGTGCACAGTGCCCCATGACGGTGTGCACCGGCACGAAGTGGTGATCGAGGACCAACCGAGCTGTTCTACCCAAGCGCCATCTCTTAAAACTCATAAAAACTTTCACAAGTGGCAATGAAGCAGCGTAACGTGACACAGCGCTACTAGAAAGTGATATTTATTGAAGGCCAATGATTATACGTACACACAACCCCTGTCCGTCACACGTACATGCGCGACAACGTATTTCCACCGCTTCCACTAAACAGCTACATACAAGCTGCTTGTCTTCTTCGGTAGGCCATAATGCAAGTGCCTGTTTTGTTCCGCCCTTCCGCTACAGGAAAGCATCTAGGTATTCACGGTATAGGCACTCCAGTGACTTCATGATAATTCAATCGAATGAAACGAATGCAAATCTTTAACCGGCTGGCAGTGGCAATGCATGCAGCTTTCTTTGCAGTACACAAAGTTCGCGTCCTCATTTACAATCTCTGGCTGTTGTTGCCACCTGTTCGGAGCCTGTCGCATCATTGCCCGATGAATTCACTAGAAAGTCATCCTTGTCAGCAACAATATACAGGTCCCTCCGCCTTCACACGAGTGCATCGATGCGCCGTCGCTGTAGCAGACGACGGAGGAAGCTGCTTCCCCGGTGATGTATCTTGGGGTTGTGCCCCGGCGCCCCATTGACTCTCTCGGTGCGGTGTGGGGCAGCCAAAAATTGCCCTGCAACGGGGCGCCCTGGTTTAATGAGGACAGATGGCGCACACTGGTGTGGTTTATCGAAGATAAAACGGTGCACCGGTGGCTGGGCAGAAGCTGGGCTATGAGCAGGTATTCTTGTTTTGTGCCCCGCAACTTTTTATAGACCGTAGCTGCCTGGCCTTTGTCCTTGGAAAGCAGATAGTATGCTGATTTTGACACATGTGTGCCTGTTATCACAGAACTCTTCATGTGTTTGTCTGCATTTTTTTTCCCTCCAGTTTTTGCATCGCTCTATGGGTCCGACTACTGCCTCCACTGGTTCATGCACAGAGATTTTATCATTGTCACCGTGTCGCTGCTGCTCATTCTCCCCATGTGCTTCTCGCGGAAGATAGATTTCCTCAAGTACCCCAGGTATGTGAAACAGTCAAATAGTAGGTGCAGTGTTGTGATCATGGGGTCCATTGTCCACCAATGCCAAAATTTTAATTTCAGTGGGGCAGAAGTGCTGTGCACTGATGTGTGGGGACCAACAACTTCATGTGCTTGAAAGTAACTTAGAGGTCATTCACTCTGCTTTGCATATGAAAAGGGTACCACACCTTAATGCATTATAAAACAAGAGACAGTGTTTAGCACGTTGGCAAGAAACTGTTTACTATTGGCCCGAGGACATACCGTGGTGCCACCTATGAATGACGTCACTTGTTGGACTCCGGGTCGGGTTGTCGTCTGTTACAACCCATTTCCTGTGCGTATGCGGTCGCGTTTTTTTTTTGTGTGTGTGTGTGTGTGTCTGTGGCCACCGTACCCCCCCTCCCGCTCCTTGTGGATTTGATGCAAATTACCCAAAAAAGTTGTCTGCAACCCGAATAATCCGGGTGAGCAATCAGCGACTCGCTTTTTCCCAGCGACACCGCCGTGCCCCACAGCTCGTACGCAGCCAGCTAACGCCAAGGACGATGCAACTGATGCTTAGAAAAGTTCACTGTAAATTCATTATGAAATACTTGCGATGTGACATGTACGAGGCTGTGTGTGCAAGGAAATACCTTGTAAAAGCGACAGAAGCGCGTCGCGCACTTGTGATCTCACCGCACCTACCGCTCGCCTTGCCTGGTAAATGGATGACTACGTGAGAACGGTGATCGGATTGCTTCGCCGCGCATGCTGAAAAGTACTGCTATGATGCGCAGTTTGGCTTAAGCAGTGTCTATTACCCCTACAATGTTTTTCATAGTTATTCCTGGATTTGATTAACGATCACTGCCGTAGCCTGTACTCTGCAGGGCTGATATGTTTACTTTTCGCGACGACTTGTCCGCAGTGTATAAATGGTATACGAATGCGAGTTTTTAACGCCTGCGAGCGGGTTTGGACATGGCTATATTTAGTTTTCATTAGGACTTCGGCGCTGGAATGTATAATTGTAACGTGGGCTCTTTTATGTTTACAGTGAGCCTGCCTTCCTCTAGCATCAATGAAACTAACGGTTGCTCACAGAAGGCGAGGCTGTGTACGAGGCGAAACACGTCGTTAATGAATTAGGGTAATTGGGAGTTTTAAAATAGGAGAACCAAGCGTTGGGGGCCCCCCAAAGTGATGGGGAACGGTCTTCTCGAACCGCTCGCCGCCGGCTTCAGATGCACGTAATCGAATGTTGGGAACTTTAGGCTTAACGTCGCGGCAGATATTTCTTCACCGCTATCATTATAGTTGCGAATGAGAGTCCCTAATACAACTTTTCACTTCACTGTCACTCTCTTTCTTGTATGTGTAACTTTGTATCCGCGTCCGTTTAAGCGATCGATGATCAAGAACCTGCCACGGCCTCGGCCGATGTTTGCGCGCAGGCACATATCCTTCGGCCGCTCGCCGCACCGCACGTGAACGGGCCGGCGGTGCCGGGACCGACCTTCGGGGACGGTCGGCGTAGATTGCAGCAGATATTTGAGCATCGCTTTGAAAACCACAGCTGATGACACTACCTAGCGCAATTTTTCACCACTCTAACATCCACATTCACCGCTGGCGAATTACTTTTCCACAACTAGCGTGATTTTAAAAAGCGGCGACAAGTTGTTGCTGCCGTGACCTGCATCGGTTCGAGCTGCTCCGTCGGCCGCGCGGGCAGGCACGGTGGTGTGTGCGCGGAGCGTTTCTGCGAGCAGTAAACGCTTCATGATTTCTTGCTTTACACATTTGTTGCAAACAAGGAAAATCTAGAAACTTATACCCCTGTCACACGCGCCAACCTAATGTCATTTTAGACGAATGAGATTCGTTTCAAATGACATTCGTTTTCTGCATAGGTGCTACACGAACAAACCAAATGTCATTCACGTGTGATGTCAATGGCAATCGGTAGTATACTTGGCGCACTCTAAATTGCATGGAATGATGATGTAATCGAGATAAGCGTTTATGCTTTGAGAAAAAGTATCTAAAATGCTTTAGCATGCGTTATGCGCACTCTTTTTAGGCCGTAATTTGTTGCAATAAGTCATACGAAGCCAAGACAAATAACAAGCAGATCCGTCATGATCCATACCGCAATTTGTCCACAAACATGGCGGCGCGCGGGGACGACGCCGCGATGAGCGACGTGAAAAAGGCTGTCGCCGAGCGAACGTCTCGCTCTCGGACCATTGCGGGCGTTCGTTTGGGTTTCCCGCGGCATTGCGGGCGCGCGCATTTTCCGTCCCCATGCCGACGGCAGCCATGTTGAAATGGTTGAAAGTTGGAAAAGCCGGGAACCCATGCGGTCACACTGAAAGCGGAAGTAATTCATTCAAAGTGCTCAATAAAGCAAGCGAAAGCTTTTAAAACAGGCAAGATCAAATAAAAAGTGGCAAACAATAAGTTGCTTATTTTTTTAAAGATATTTTTTTCTGGTCTTCTGCTGTTGAGAGTACGCAGTTGGTCCGAATTCACAGTCGAATGAGTTCTCTGGACTCATTCGGTACCGAATCTCATTTGCAGCGAATGTCATTAGGCTGAGCCCGTGTGACAGCAGACGAATGTCATTTGAAACGAATCTCATTCGTCTAAAATGACATTAGGTTGGCGCGTGTGACAGGGGTATTAGCTTGGCAATCATCGTAGTCTGCGTTGTTGATCGGGGAAACGAGCCGCAGCTTACGCTTCGGTCGCACACGTACGCCACCACGCTCAAGTTGTTTGCGGAGAATGTACCACAGTTGATACGGTTATAAAATCCCCATGACGTCAAACTGCGCTTGACGCACTGAGAATTAACTTCAAACGACGGAAATTAACACGAAAATACTTTTAGAACACGTGTCCTTAGCTAAGTGTCACGCGCTGCAAGCCATCTGTGCAGCAAAGTAGGAACGGTGATCCTACAAGTGACGTCAAAACGATCGCAGCGCCAGCCTCTCCAGTGGTGGGCCTCGCGGCCAATAGTCATTTAGCTCGTGATATGTACCGTCACCATATTGTCACAAAGCCAAAGATGATGCAGTTGTCTTGAAGGAAAGAAAAGGTAATTGGAGTGAACTTGTGCTCCCCTAACAACTCAAAGAATACACAGGTGGCGAAGCAGCAGTCAGCAAAGTGACATGCACAGGCGAATGTCGGCGAATCGAATACCGCGGTGGCTGCTCTGGGAGTATTTATCTTTCGGCGCAATCATTTCTCGAAACATCGAATTACAATGAGAACGCTGGATATAAAAGAAGATTATTTTAGGCTAGTGATGTCAGGGTCAAACGCTCTCCGTATCGAAATAAGATAGCTGGTGCGGCATTAAAAAGAAAGGAAAGGATGCATGCACTTTGCTTGAAACACTGATAACACAGCCGGGCGCCGCCAGATGGTAAAAACAAAACAGAAGTATACAAACAATGCATGGTTTGCGGCAATGTTTGCACTCACCAATGGCAAGATGTTTCTTTTTTATTTATTTATTTGGTTAAGTCCAGAAGTTAGGTCATTGTGGTACATTTTTGAGACACAGATGGTTCATTTGGAAGGTTGTCCAAGTTACAGTATTTTATCATTGTAAGAAACACTGAAAAATGCTCAATCATTTCACAAACAATATGCAACCTCAGTACATTTCAGTCTGCAACTTCAAGAATGAAATTTTGTGTTAGGTGGGCATTGTACTTTTTGTATTACCTAGGCCTCAAAGCCGTTGGCTAATTCATAGTTTTTGCTTTTGCTGCTTGCTCTCTAAGTAGCAGAAAAGTTGGGCAACACGTTCTTCTTTATTCTCAGGCCTTCACTTCCCTCCTTACCCTCCCCCTTTTTTTAACGTGATTTCTATTAGTTGCTGAAATCTGTTGTTCTGCCTAGTGTCTCAGGCCGTATATTTGAGACTGATACCACGAGACTCATTTGTCTGGGATATCATTTCTTCATGTCGAGTTAGTTACGAGTATGATTACGTCTTTTTGAAAGTGTAAAAAAAAACAATTCCCCGCATTTCCCCGAGGGGAAGAATGTGAAAGTGCGAATGCACGAGTTGAATTTGCGCGGTTCGGTAATGTTCGCGAAAGAGAGATCACACACACACACACAACTACAAAGAAAGAAAGATGCATTTATTCACAGACACCTATTTGTGTTGTCGTTGTGCTTGATTGCTAGAGCGGATCTCAGCTTTGAAATTTCGTGTCAGTACTCCTTTAAGCGGGTGCATTAGCCCTTCTCACGCCCGATTCTTGGCCAATCCCCCACGTGGGTATGTGCCATGTCAGCGGCCAGGCAGCGCGCGCCCATCTCCCCCCGTTCCCAAGGAAGACGAGGAGATTCCTGGCCAATCCCCCACGTGGGTATGTGCCATGTCAGCGGCCAGGCAGCGCGCGCCCATCTCCCCCCATTGCCAAGGAAGACGAGGAGCGCGCGCACCCGCAGCTGTTGCTATGCGGACGGCGGCGGACGCTTCAGGCTCGCTTAAGAAGTGCATTCGCACTTAAAAGATTTGGCAGAGGCACGTAATACTGCTTATGTGTAGGAATGCGAAAGTACTACAGTCCCGTGGGTAAACTGTTTTCGAGCAATGTTGCTGAATTTATTGAAGTTGTTTGTGCTGGTATTATATTCAGTATGTGTGTTAGCGCCACGTGTCTGGCGGTGCGATGCCCTCACCCCTTACGCAAGCTCTGCCGCGGTTCTCGTCTTGCGACGTCTTACTTTTGCACACAGTGCTGCGGTGGTGTCATCGCGATCCCCAACTATGCCCTCATTGGCTTTACGGTTGCATGACGAAGCATCTGCATTGCTTTTTTTTTTTGTGTTTTATTAGGGAGGTTTGTCTGCTTTGACGTTGAGAGAGTGTGATTGATGGTGTATTTTTATGACCTTCTTTTAGACACAGCAATGCTTACACTACCTTTACGATCAGCATAAGGGTTAACTCTCATTGTGTTGCAGGATTACACAAAAGACAAGTTTTCCATATATAAACACAGTAATTCATTATATCATGTATTTGAGTGTCACATATAATTTAGCCATGAGTTTCAGGGAAAAAAAAGTAAATGTTAATTAAATCATGGGGTTGAGTGGGTAGAGTGGAGAATAATTATGCACCTAAATAATGTTAACAGTTCAATCTGTGCAAGCGCTTGCACAATGCAGTGCGATCCTTTTTCGTGTTTGTGCATAGGGAGCTTTAGTAGCCCTGACCAAAAAGCATGGACAAAAGATTGAGCTGCTGCTTGATGACTACTTCGTTGCGGTCCGCATATGAGCGCAGGAATTTCGTGCCACGCGTGCCTGACGAAGCATGAAAGAAAACTGCCACAATGGTGTTTTCTCTTGGCTGCAGCATGTTTGGCGTTTTTGCTGCCCTTTATCTGGTCCTCCTGGTCGTGGTGCAGTACTTAGTTGGAGAACACAATGCACCTACTGCCAGGACTGCCCCGCAGTCTTTGCAGGATGTCCTCACTGCTGTGCCAGTAGTGTGCTTTGGCTATCAGGTGGGTGTGCGGCTTTTGCTTTGCGTTAATGTAGCTTAGAAAAGCTTAGTAGACATTGCAACTATTAATTGCACCTTTGTGGAGTGTAAAGCTTTTGTATAGCCACTCAAGAGCTCCTTGCTAATATGTAATTGCTCAATATCCGAGGGCGTGCAGCTTGGCTCTGCTTTGTGTGGCTAAACAGTTGTGTGTAGAGGGAAACAGCCCAATTGCCAACACTCTTGCTGAGCTCACCAACCAGCATAACCACCATGCTAATTTTGAAAACATTGCTATCACCGGGAAAATCAAGAAGCTGATGACAAGATTTCTGCTGGAATCACTATCAGTCCAACTGGGTACTGCTAGCCAGACGGGAGGCAAAAACCTGCCATGTGTTCATTCTTGCTACTTCATACCTTGAACATGTAAAAAAAAAAAAAAAAAAAAGAAACGCAATGAGCCTGCTTTACCTCAGTGGACCTGGTCACCATGCTAGGTCCTGGCCAGTGATTGCATCTCAGTATTGCCATGTTTCCTGGCCAGTTAAACCGTCAGGGACTGCTTTATGACTGAACGGTATCTTTAATAAGTGCTATTCATTTTCACAGTTTGTGTTGTGCTGTCTCAGAAATGTGGCCAGCTGGCAGCAATCGGCCCTCGTGCCTGTGCAGTGTCACGTGAGCTCTGTGCCCATCTACTCGTGCCTGGATGACCGGCGGCTGTCAACGTTTGCCAAATCTGTGCTGAGCGCCATCGTGCTGACGGCTGCACTGTACACCGTGGCTGGTGTGTTTGGCTACCTGACCTTTGGCCGCGGAGTGGCCAGTGATGTGCTCGAGCTCTACGATGCCCGCCAGCCTCTGGTACTCATAGGCATCCTGGCCATGGCTCTCAAGATCATCACTACCTACCCCATTCTCACGTTTTGTGGCAGGTGGGTCCCCGTCTTCGCTTTGATCCTTTACGGCATGCAGTTCAAAAAGCACCCGCCGCGGTGGCTCAGTGGCTAAGGCGTTGCGCTGCTGAGCACGAGATCGCGGGTTCGATTCCTGGCCGCGGCGGCCGCTTTTCTGATGGAGGCGAAAAGCAAAAACGCCCGTGTGTACGAGATTTCGGCGCACGTTAAAGATCCCCAGGTGGTCAAAATTAATCCGGAGCCCTCCATTACGGCGCGCCTCATCGCCTGCGTTGCGTCGGCACGTTAAACCCCACAATCAATCAATCAATCAGTTCAAAAAGCGTAGCACGGATGGCACCACCACCGTATGTACATTAATTGTCTCTTATTTGGCGGTAGTTCTAGTTCTCTCGTAGAGCACTTACTGTGAAGTGCACAAATTGAGAAGGGGGGATCATACAAAATGTGAAAGGCAAAAAAAAAAACGAGGCATTTAAATGTGTTGCTAGGGCAGGGGCAGTACGTTGTTTAGTTAAGTGTTCGTGCAAGCATTGTGTTCTTTGGCCTAAACCACTTTCCGAGTAAGATTAATGGTGGGTGAAATCTTGCATGAAACTCGAAATTTGTTGTGAGTCTTGTTCAGCGTCTGAGTGGATTGTATGTCAGGCTTTGCAGTTACATTTTCATCTCTAAACCAGTGTAGAGCCACAGCAACATAATGGCTGTCGCAAATGTTGAATTTATTTTCACCATTTAGCAAAACCTGTGTAGTTCTGAGTTGGGTTCTGGTCAGCATCATTCATAAAGATTGCAGGCCAGAAATAATTGAAATCTGACGCACCAAATTAGGCGTATCGAAGGGCAGCACAAGACGAGGGACAAAAACACAGAAGACACACAGTGCGTTAACTTCCAACTTTAAGAACAGAACAGAAAAACCCAACCACCACATTTATACTGCACTTATCAGCCAAAATGCCTAATTTGAACCAACCAGGATGCAGGGATTTATACCCCCCCCCAACAACACCCCAGGAGGATTTCGACAGTTTTTCTCCACATGCCCAAATCTTTCAGTGATATTTTGGCAGAGTGTGGTACTGTTCAAAGCATTCCCCCGGGGTTGCAGTTCTCAATTTCGACTGCATGTCATGAAGAAAGACAGCATCTTTTTCTTGCTCCCTTTAGTTTTATGTTGCTGCTAGCAGCGCAGTCCCTGCTGTTTATCCGAGGATTTTGTAGGTGTAGTGGGGCTTGTTATCCAGCTTCTTCGCTGTGTTTCTTGGCAGTAAAAGTTGAGCCAAATTTCACTTAGGAGAATAAAAAAACACTGCTTGTTCTGGTAAAGTTCATGGGCAGTCATCCCCCCACCCAGGTGTTCGCTTAGTGTCATGGACTTGCGATCACTTGCAGGACAGCTGTGGACGACCTTTACGGGCAGGTGCGGAGCCTTGATGGGGAGGCCAAGCGCAAGGGCGAGCTTGTTCGGCGGACCACAATTGTGTCCATCTGGTTTTCAACCAGTGTCGTCTTGGCTTGCCTCGTGCCAAACATAAGCATTGTGATCCGCATCATTGGCTCCCTCGCTGCAACTTTCATCTTTGTCTTTCCTGGTAAGTGGTGGGTCTCTGCTTCTCTGCAAACTGCTGTCTGGCTGGGAAGCCAGCAATTTTTTGGGCATTTTGCCACTATGAATTGCAGTGGAAGTTGGTTAAAGTATGTCTGTTGGGAGGCAAAGAGTACTGCTTAAATGGCAGCAGCTGAATTTAATGGAATAGACACATGCTTATCGAAAGTGAATAAGAAATGTTGGAAGCCCTCTTGCCATGGCCGAAGGCCCCGGTCAAGAGTTGGGAAGTGGGATGGGGATGATTGGGCAGAGGAGATTCAGGTGAGAAAGAAAGTGAACTAGCATCAGTCTTTAAAAAAGCCATAAAGAGAAAACACAAGTTTGGTTCATTCAAAAGATTGCCTCATTAGAATCATACTGACACCCCTTTTAACGTAAACTTCGCTCAAATAAGCTACATAATTAGGAAAAAAGGGAATGTCCATGCGACCCACTAGCTCATTTCCCGCAACTGAACCTATGATGTCATACCAGACAGCTCTGCAATTGGCTGAGGGCGGCAAAAGCAAATGCAAATTAGGCGGAGCTTATAAGCTTGTTAAACGAGCTATCTGTGCTTAAATTTAGTGCACATTTTTTTTAAAGCCGTAAGAATGGCGGGACAAACAGTAGAAGTTACAAAAGCACACGAAAACATAGAAGTACCGATGTGTACTGCTGTTGGTACTGCATGCACTATGCTTGGTTTAGCTGCACAGCACTGCGAGGCTTTGGGGTTGTCTCAGACGATACTGGCTGATTGACGCAAGCAACGGTGTCTTACGTGACCATATTTGTCGAGCGAGCACTATGTTTCGTGAAATGATTATTTTCTCCCTGAACAAAAACAAGCCAGGTTTAAATACGGTAAAAAACAAACCAGAGGCAGAAAACGGCTTGCCACGGTATGGTGGCACCATCTAGGTTCACTAACGGTAAACAAGGCTTCCCAATCGGCTGCAGAGCGGTCGGTTCCCATGATGTCATTGCAGACCACGAAAACGCACAGTTTAGCGGAAAAATCAAAATTTTAACTTAATATAATTAATTTTTCAGTGAATAAAGCATCGTTTGCATTTGGACAAGTGCTGGGGGCACTATAATACACGAAATCTTTCGAATACCACAAAGTTGTATTTTGTCTTCATGGCTCCTGTAATGCCTGGTTCTCTGATAAAAGGAAACAAAATGGCAAGCACATGCTTTGTCATGTCTGAGTAGATGAACCCAGCACATGCTTTGTCATGTCTGAGTAGATGAACCCGGCACATGCTTTGTCATGTCTGAGTAGATGAACCCAAAATTCTTAGTCTGCCAGTTGTAGTGATCCAAGTGTCCTCAGGTAGCACTGCCCCACCCCAAAAAATGATTCGTCATACTAGGCGTAACGGCCATGCATGTTTTTATGCACCTCATTGTCGCCTCACGGCTGAATCGAGGATTCAATGGGTGGGGTCAACTGGCACTTTGTTTAGTACAGTGGCCTTGCACTAGGCCCTTGGCAATGCGGCACTGTTCTCTGCATTGATGGATGTCGGCCTCAATGTCTGAATCACCACATAGGGCATTGCCTTGTTCAACGTGAAGACAAAATTGCTCCCCCTTGATTCTGTGGGCTTTCTTGTTGCCTTGAATCCCTTCATGTCCAGGGACCCATTGGATCCGGCAATGTAGGCCACTCTGTCAGCTGTCAGATATGCGCTTCTTGATTTTGTGAACATGTGGCTACTAGTTTTGTGTGAGCCCAAAGCTTGAATGGAATCCATTGAGTTGGTGTAAATAATTTTGTGTCCAAAAGTGCCGAAGGGGCTTAGATGCAGTCCTGCATGTTCAATTAATGCAGGCAGGATGGCTCTTAGCTTGGCTTCCTGGCTTGAAATTTTGATGCAACGCAGATGTGAATTTGTGCTTTGGTCCTTGAGGCTGTACCAACAGAGTGAAACTTGGTTATCTCGACTGCAGTGACTTGTAGGGTACAGTTTGCTGGGATGTGTCTATCTCTACTGGCTAGTCCAGATGGGGATTTTTAGCCTCCTTTTCCTTCCCCTTGGGTGGCCTTGAGTGACGTTTTTTAGTAGTGGCCCGTGTGTGATGACGAGTAATGCAAAAGTCGCACAAATATTTACGTGCGCGTGTACAACAACTCTAGCTAGGTCGTCAAACTTTTGGAAAGGTGTAAGAGATGGAGGTAGCATTGGGCTCCAGCCCAAATATGGCAAATTATGAACGCGGAAATGCAAGAGGTCAATAATTTATAAAAGATCCTTTTTTCTGTGATAGAGGCAATAGGAATGATAAATGAAGGCAAGTGCAAATTTCACGCTGGTTTTTGAAGTAAAAATGTTATTTTCAAGTAAAAATTTTTTTACTAGGTAACTCTAGAACGTTCACAAGCGCATGTATAGTTTGGAGGCTTCTAGTCTCTGTTATTGCATTGAAAAAGAAAAATGGCGGATATTGCTACCTATGCGGTGTGGGATATTGTTGGGTTCTTAGGGGTGACCTAGGCAGTACTCCAGCATAGGCCACCTTGTTAGCTCCCGGCGTGTTAACTACGCGGGCTCCCACACCTACGGCAGCCCAGCGAGGTTCGCCGTTCGAGAACACACTAGACAGTAGTGCCAAAGCACAGCCGTGTATTTGGGACCTCTCAAAGCATGCGAGCACAAAGTTGGATGGCGTTCACGAATCACGCCATCCGGGTCGTGATCGCTAACGGGAGGCAGGCACTCACAGCGCGTGACAAGACAACAGTTCCCACCTGAGATACATGTCCGCCGTCACCGCCATGCTGTTCCGCCGAAGTCACCCAGCCCGTACCTTCGAACTGACTCTCTCTCTGTCTTCTGCGCGCCCGTTCGTGTAACCCGCGTTCCTATGCCGTGCACGAACCGGTGTTGCCATCTCTCGGGGGCGCCGACAAACCAGCGTAGCGCCGGACCGGTTTCAGTGTGTCACGTGTCTCCCCTGCATGCACCGGCTCGAGATCGCGGGTCACGGTTCTCCCTGATTCCCACGCTCAAAATGTGGGGACCAGGGTTCTTACACTGACCTAGCTCGCACTTGAGGCCGCCGCAATGCTAGCTCCCCTGAACTCCGCCATGGACTGCCAACTGGCGTAGTGGCAGCGAACAGCAAAGAACACACAAGACACAACGGAATGGCCAAAACCCGCATTTATAGGGAGGCGAAGCTAAAGCTTGCCGGGCGAGGGCAGCGCTGCACTCTCCCCTCCGCAGGAGTACGCAGGGGCTGCCGCCGCTTTGGCACGCGCTTTTTTCGCTGCGCGCGTGCTGCATTTTTCGCGCTAAGAAGAGGGCTGGGTAAAATTTTCTTTTGACTAATGAAACCATACGCATCAGCACGTGTCCAACAAGTCCGGTTTAAAGGTAGAGTAGTTACTGAGTTCATTTTTGTCGACGTTTGTCTTGTCGTCTGCTACAGACCCGCCGCTCGACCGGCAGACTGCCCCGACGATTTTAAGGGGGGAAACGCGTTGTTCGGCGGTCGCCGGCTGCTGTCTTTTCGTCTGCAAGGCCACAGCTGTTCACCTTGTCACAGAGTACTTTTCTCGTGTTTGTTACTCCCTTCGCGTGCTCGCGCTTCGGACATGCGGATTTTCTGGACTGCAGCAACACTGAGGCTTGCAAGAAATGTAAGATAAACGTTGTTGATTATGGTAATAGGTTATTTCTTACTCTTGAAACAATCAGCTGCATCTTATAAAAACGCATTAGAAAGGCACACGCTAATTAAGGGGTGCGCTGACAGCGCCGTATTTCCATTTTACTTGTCCTCGAAAGAATTTTTGTTCGCAATGTTTGTCACCCGCTTGGAGTACAAGTATTGGTTAGAGTGACAGTTCGCAGAAACAACAGAACAGCTTCTTGCGTATAACTTTTAATTACAATTAATATACAGGATTTGGTGTATACCTCTTTTAACTACCAGTATTTGTAAATGTGGGGGAAAAAAACGAACAACGCAGCAATCCCGTCCAGAACACAAGTCACAATGACAAGACGGACCAGAGCTACTACAGCCAGGTAAATCGCTAGAAACTATTTTTTTTCACCCATGCAAAATGTCAACCAATTGTGTTATATATGGACGATATCGAACGGCACCAGCTAAACAACTCCGAAGTTCATTTATTATAGCGGAAAACAATCATTGGCAGCATGCATTAAAAAAAGTGTAGAGGGGAGGACCCCCCATCCCCTATCTATTTCCAGGCAGCCCGAGCAACAGAGAACTAGTGTTCTCTTCTGCAAAATCCCTTTTTTCCCATTTAGCTTTCCCCCTCTGATTAGCACCAAAAGCAGCGGAGGCAGACTTGGGAGCCAAGCTGTACTGGACGCGCCACAGCTGTTATCCACTCTTTCGTCGATGCCGTGCACGACTGAAGGGCTACACATTTTCGTTTATGCACGCGGCAACACTGCACAGGCGCAAATGCATCGCCCTCGTACCAGCTGCACCTTCTGCCTTTCTTTTTTGTGCAGACGGCGAGAACAACAACAAAAGGGCAAAAATCTATCTGAATCCGTCCCAGCTTATAGCAGTTTTGCTTACTGCACACAAGGAAACCATGTTTTGTCGCAGCAGTGTCTACATGGTCATAAAACACGGGAACATAACAGAAAACAGGGGTAGAACATTGGCGGAGTCCCAAGTCCTGACAAGATGTTGTGTTCCCGCCGCAGTATCACCCTCACTCCCAGCGGATCAATCTGTGGGACGAATGTTGCAAACAAAATTCCTTCAAAGATATAAGCAAAATAGAAATGCGGTGTTGTTAGCACACCCCTTTAATAGCATGTGCCTTTTTAATGCGTCTTTCATAGGAGGCAGCTGATCATTTCAAGGGTTAGAAACAATGAATTAACGGGAATTCTTGTAAGCCTCAATGTTTCTGTCGTCCATAAAATCCGGATGTTCAAAGTGGGAGCACGGGAAGAAAGTAGCAAACAAGAGAAAAATGTGTTCTGACAAGTTGCACAGCTGTCGCCTGGACGACAAAAAGACGGCAGCTGACAACCACCCAAGAGCACGCTTTATCACGTGAAACCGCCGGGGCGCTCGGCCGTTTGAGCGGCGCGTAGTAGACGACGCGTCTCTAGCAAAGACAAGCACTGGCAAAAATGGACCCAGTAGCTACTCTACGGGTAAACTGAACTTGCTGGACACGTGCTAACGTGTATGCTTTCATAAGTCGAAAGAAAATTTTACCCGGACCTCACCGTAGTGCGATAAATGCAGCACGCGCGCAGCGACAAAAGCACGTGCCGAAGCGGCGGCAGCCACTGCGTACTCCCGCGGAGAGAAAGTGCAGCGCCACCCGGCGATCGTTCCGGAGCCTATTGGGTCCTCCAATAATGTAGTTCGGCTCTTCGCTTGTCCTGACCCAGCCAACTGGCGAAGATCAGGAGAAAGGCGCAATGGGGCAGACAAAGGAAGTCAAAGATGGAGCTCCGGTACTCACATCTGTGGTATTCGACCGCTCTAACCCAAAAGCCCCTTCCCTTGTCCTGCGCACCCGGACCAGCCCCCCCGGGGCCGCAAAAAACGGGCACGTCAGGGGGGTCCGCCGCGCCACCGCCGCGACACACCTGTCCCGCGACAAGAGATGTGCGGCCGCCGAAGAGAGAGAGGGAACCTTCCCCTCGCCTCAATGGTGGGTGACGAGGTATGGGGAATGCACCGGAGTCCGGGTTTCTCACAGCGGTTAGTTTTAAACGTGATGGCGACGGCAGTACAGCACAGTGGTGTAGAACAAAATTCTGGGCAAATGCATCCCTGAGCCTTGCGGAGCGCCGTGCAAGACGGTGGAGAAGCGCGAACTCCCACGGGACAGGTTCCTCGTCTCCGTCACTGGCCGCCTGGAACTTGTTTCGGCGACTCTCCGCCAGGTGCAAATGTCGCCTGCTCGAAGGTACTTTGAACGATGGTACCTAGTGTGCCCTGTGGTTACGAAGCATAGGATTTCACCTGGGTGATTTTAAGAGCTAGACTACTTATCTGGATCAAATTTGTGCAAAAAAAATTTGAGTGCAGTTGGCCTTTAATAGGCTACCTGATAGAAAAAATGCCTTTCATTTTGGCTGTTTAAAGTGTTTCATTGTTGTTAATGCTTCCCCTATCTAAAGAACTGGGAAAGGTCTGTGTCACACCTCCTTCAGATGTGTGCTTAGGCACCCTTCAAGGGCTACTGCAATTTGCTCTAGTGTGCATTAGCTTGTCAATCTCTAGTTTCTTGAGTCCATAAAAAGTGAGCAAGAAATAAAAATGAGAGAACTCCAGAGACTCTTGTTCTTTTTCTATTTCACCTGTTCATATTTAAAGGGGCCCTAAATAGTCTTCCCAAGGTCAGCATTTCAACCGCGCAATCGCTAGACTACGCCTTCACAACTGTGTATACCAAATATAACTCCTCTGCGTAAAGCAGGGGCCGCACAAACATGCAAAAAAGATCTTCCTTTCTTTTTTTGTTTACCTACCAATCCTCGTCGCCACACTGCCTGCCGTGCTCTGATGTAAATTTTTGACCCTGACACAGCCTCTATAACGCATGAAGCACTGAACAGCACGGCGCCGCTTTTGGTGGACCCCTTTGAATGCTGTAGCCAATCAGTGTTCCCGGCTCTAGGGAAAACGCGGGTGCACGTTGCAGTGGTTCCGACGAGGAGCACTCTGGCACGGCGTATCTTAGTAGGGACGAATGTCAATCGTTGACATCCATCATGAGTTTGTAGATATAGAGTGTTGTTTACAAGATATGAATAACGCTGAAAGGCGCGGAGCGTCTCTGCTGGCGGAAACACCGCTGCACATGCAATCGCGGCAAGCATCTGCCTGCACGGTGGAAAATGAGCCCACTGTGCGGTGCATGCACGACTCGGCATACACTGCAGCTAAAACTTGTTGCCAGCCACCAGAGCAGGATTATTGCTGAAAATCAGTTTACAATTGCATGAAAGGGGGTGATGGTTTGGTGAAAAATTGCGCTAGGAATTGTCGTCGGCGTGTCTTTGCAAAGCAATGACCGAATAACTGCAGCGATTCTAAGCCTTTCTGTGTGACCCAGCCTTGGAGGGACCTGTTTGCTGCGACAGCGCCGCATGCAGAAACGCTAGTTGGCTGCTAGTTGTCGGTGGAAATCTTCAATTATTGTCATGAGGGAGCATGTGGTGTTTAGGACCCCCTTATCTGGCCTTAAAATGCTCGTTTCCATTATTCTAAAACTGGCGTTCCGAGGCAAGCACGACCGGTGCAAGCAGCCAGGCTGGGGCGATGCCGGTGGCCCCCGCGCTGCGCATTAGGCGGAACATGCGCATCGGCTGCTAAAAAAAAAAAGTGTGATGTACCGCCGAGCGGAGCCAATGGCTGCGCGCACCTCGCTACGCAAGCACCTTGACCGGTATCTCTAGTTTGTTTTTCTCGCAGCTGGTCAGCTCAAAGCTTCAACAGTGCTTTGGAGGCATGAAGAAAGGGCAAATGCTCCAGGCCTTATTGCTGGCCCTTTTTAATGACTGACAACTCGGGTACTATTTAACACTTTTAAACCATTTTTGCACGAGAATGTTCCTTGGGTAGATTTCTAGCGGTTGCATGCGTAAAATCGCAAACTTTGGAACCCGTTTAGGGCCCCTTTAAAGGGACACTGAAGTGAATTTGTCAAGCTCCCGTTTTTGCTTGCACTGTGTAGAATGGCTCAAATTAGCACATTTTTCATTGTTTATCCAGTTGACTAGTCGGTAATTATTTTACAAAGCGCGAAAGAAGAAAAACTACCATGCGCGATTTGCGGCGGCCGCACCAACTAAAGGCTGTGACAACGGGAGGAGACACACCGTGATTGGACGATATCCAAGGTTAGCAATCAAACAAGTTTCGGTTTCGGTTCTGTAAAACAACATGCTTGACATCCGATGGCACCATTGGATGGGCATTCTCGATATCTCGGTAATCGGCGTACTGCGCTTCTGCCATGTTGTCGGCTGTAAAATGCATAAGATAAGCCTCCCAAGACGGTTTCGAATCGTAGCAATCACTAGCCGAGGCTTACGCAGTGGATGAACGCCCTCTGCGTCCCCGCAGACGCTCAAATGCCATGCGCTTTTCCCCATATTTGGAGCTTGCTTCACTCATGCCTGTATCGTAAAAAGCGTGTTCGCACCAGGCGATAGGTCTGTTGATTCCGGCCTGTGCCCACTGCCCGCAAGCTGTCGGTGCTTATGGCAACAGCACGCCAACGAGAACTTGCTAGCGCGCCAGTGTCAGCCTGCGCGCGTTCTGTGAACTAGTTCATGGAGCAATGATTGTTACGGCCAAAAAAAAAGGTGAACTCATTATAGAAAACATCGGCCGAAAATGAAAAACCAACTTATAAAAAAAAAAAGTGTACCCCCGGGGATTCGAATTGGTGACTTGCAAAACAGTTGCAATAACAAACCCAGCGCTCAAGACCACTCGGCCACGGGCGAGCGCTGCTGACCGTATAATGATAACCAGTTTACACTTTTATTTAGTTTTAGCATTTCAAGCAGCTTAGGTGCCTATTTGTTGTATTGCACTCGTGCAGTAAGCGTCCCCCAAGTTTTCACAATAGCTCACGTCTAGCAATTGCATTTCTTAGATAGAAAAGCGTTCGCAGATGCGTAGTCGTGCTGCTGGCCGCTGCGCTTGTTCGCCCAGCGCAAAAAAGCGCTTCCTGCACCCTAGTTTTACGGTGTACGGTAAAAGTATCAGTTCATTTTATTTCCTTTTAGTACCTGTATTGACTTCGCTGACTCTTCTCCCGCCTTCAAGTGGCCTTAGATTTTCCTACTGGCGTACCAGTCAGCGAAGCGTCGCATGTGCACTTGTGCGGCGCTTGTGTGAAATGACATTGACTTGGAGCTAGATACAGTGTACAAACTAAAAAAGTAAAGAAAGGCGCATTTTCCCATTCACAAACGTGTTGTGGCTTAGTTTCAACTGAGCGAGGAAATTGCGATGACCCGTCGGCGGACTAAACTCTGGGCCGACTGACTCTGTCAGATGGTCGGCGAGCAGTGCAGTAGCGCAGCCAATTGCCAGCTGATCTCCTCTTGACGTCACACGAAAACGCCACAGAAAATGGGCGAGGGTGCAGAGAGGAGGACAGCATTTTCAAATTGATTTTTCTACTTAATAAATTTGCGTAAACGCGCTCAGAGTGGCCGAAACAGGGCCTAGAGACTCCGGACTACAATTTGCGCTCGTAATCCCGCAATGTTTACAAATCACTTCAGTGTCCCTTTAAAGACTAACAAAAATTTCAATGTACTTGTTTCTACACCATATAGCTGTCATGCAAAGAATACTGTGTTGAGGGGAAGCTACCAAAAACACTTTGATTTTCCACTTAGGTTAGAAATTTGTGCAAAGGCGTTCAGTTTGCCTGCTGCAGGTTTAAAAGTAACAAATTTGTCGCACCTTCCTGCATTCCCTGTGCAAAAGTGATGCTGGGAACTTTGGATGGACAAAGTGGATGAGAACTCAATACTTTCTGCAGCATGCAGGCTTACAATAAGGTCAAACTAGGATCGTTGTTTTCGTGCACTTGAGCTATTTCATATGCCAAGCATTGCAGGATTCCATTTGCACCACACAAGCTACTAGTTACGCTGTTGTTCTTTTACTTTCAACCACAGGGGAAGCTAAATGGGAGTGTCGACTGTGGGTTTGGAATAATTATTTGTGTGCTCCAGTAGTGTCCATGGTGGGCCATGCACCCAGCTTTCACTTTGCTCTCTTTCTTGGCCACTCACTCCCTCATCATTGTTCTAACGCCTTGTTCACTTTCTTCAGAGACCTGCTTTCTTTCATTACGACATCTATCTCAAAAGATGCCAGACTCTGTGCATGGTCGTAAGATGCATTGATGCAAAACTGATGTGTGCCGTTGTGCACCATCATGTGTGCTTGGATCGTTAGTCCCCTGCCAGGGCATGCTCGATCTAAACATGAGGCCAGCTGCAGGATGTCGACTCAACCAGGCACATCTAAGGTGCAGTCATATGACAGCGATTTTGAAAACACCATACAAGGGATCTCCAATAGCAGTCAGACACCTCACACGTAATGTGTACTTGAAGGAGGAAATGTAAAAGTTGCTCCTTCGTATTTCCTTCCCTTATGCCATATGAATTTGTCATACATTTTTTCAGTTTACCAACAATGCTTTGAAGGGGCCATGAAGACAAAATACGAGTTAGGTTAATTTAAAATACTTCTTTTTCCCAATAACAATCGTACCAATTTTATTGCAAACTTCAAACAAATAATCGAGATATTAAAGAAAACATATAAAACCAGTGGTGACTCCCCAACCATTTTCCGGCGATTTTTGTGACCTCACGGAACCTTGTTTGTGTGATTGGTGGCTGCCAATCGAAGCCACCGCCAAGAAACATGACTGGATGAAGTGGGGCATCTAGTTCGATTTGGTCATATCACTTTAATGCTGGTGTGCAGTTAGCACACTGATGACTGTCTTTATAGTGCTGGCCCATGTTACATCACTCCGGCTTTTATTACGTAAATGTAGCATGAAATGTACTATGAAAGTTTGTCCATATTTCTTGCATTTCTTCTGTAAAACAACATCTTTTGTGGCTGGAGTGGACCTGATTGAGTTACCAAACGCTAATTCTATTAAATTGAACTAAGGTGTATATTGTCTTTATGGCACCTTTGAGAAGGTTCTCTACTGTCTGCGCCTGTGTGCTGGAACATGCAAGAGTCTGCATTTTTATCTTCACGTCATAAATGAATGTCACACACCATGGGATTTTATTTGGCATGGCCTGCCAGCATGCTGAGTCAACCAGTGAATATGAAATGCAACTTTTATATCATGCTAGGTGGCCAGACCCAAATGTTGACTGTCTCAGTGTGCTCGGGTAATAATTGTCAGTAACACAATAACATTGCTGGGCTCCAAAGAAACTATTGTGTCAAAAGTACATCCATTGTAGTAGATGACAAAAAGAGTGGTACTGGCGGCCTGTTCATTGGCAAAAGCAGTACTGCTGTAATGTGCGGGAAATGATAGGTATGAATGCCCATTTGCAGCGCCACCTACACTGTGTTTTACAAGTGGGAGACTTTTACAGAACTGTTCAGAAACCAAATTGGCTTCACCATTTATCTTCCTCCATGCTGCCAACATTTGGCGCCCACATAGACTCGGTTCACTTTGCATTTTTCTCAACTAGGGCTGCATTTCAACTCACGAGCAGCATGGTAAACAGCTTAGGCAGCAGTCTAATTAGACATCTGAAGCAACAAGAATTGGAACGGTGCAGTGGCCACCACCACAGGCGAAAACCTCGTAGCAGACTTGTTAAACAAACACAGGCAAGCTACTGTTTCGTAAGAGTCAAATACGATATTATAATAAACATTATGCAGCTCAAAATGTAAACAAATCTAGGCCCGCATGTTATAACTTACAAGAGACATTTTTCTTAAAGAACAAGTTTGTTTGTGAAGAACAAGGTGGCTTTGGCATTGTTTTTTAGTTTATACAGCGAAGTAGCCTTCATTGCCATTTTCATGAAGCAGTCTTTGTTGCTATCTTCACTAGAACTGGAATAGGGCTTAACGTGGCAGCCGATCCGCTGAGATGGCAACGAGGCCATCTAAGGGGGAAACTGGAACTCGGCTTAGGTGTGCTTGGTTAATGCTACACAAGAGTAGCCGGCATCGTTTATTGTGGCACAAATGACTTCGGGGTGCCGACTCGCAGTGCAGCCAAACTACTCAAGGGGTATTCTCTAAATCACTGCAGAGCGACAGAGTATTGCGTGTTCAGGTGTCTGTTGCTCTCTTCCCCCTTTTCTTTGGTGGCCAAGTGCATCACACCTGAAACCGACGCATGCCTTTCCTGCCCAGGGCTGTGCCTCTTGTTTGTCACCGTGAAACTGGATGCCATGTACTCCTTTGCTCGGACCAAGTGGAGGCTGACAACTGCGGTGCTGTGCGTGGCACTGGGCATGTTTGTCTTTGGCCAAGTGCTCACCATGTCCCTGATGGATGCCATCTCGGGCCAGGGCCGGGCTGCGGACGTTCAGCTGTGCACGGTGCCAAGAATCACTCGCCTCTTCTCCTATTTCACGAGGTCTACGACCAGCGACCTCTAGTTTGTTGGCTTTGGCCCTACAGCTCAAGGCACAGAGGTGACAAGTGGTTTTGAGGCTTAATGAGGGCTGCAATGACTGAAGTGCAGGCCACTTTTGCTGGCCTGCCTTTTATGCCATTTTTTGTGTGTGTGGCCTGCCTTTTATGCCATTTTTTTTTTTTCAAGCTGCATCGCCACTTGCACTGACACTAGACCTTGGGTTGCACTTTGAGATAACTGCCTAAGGGATGTACGAGACATTACTTTACGTATGGAATTTCTTTATTTCCGCACATTGCACTAAGGCCACCCTGGCTGTGATGCAATTCTAGTCCATATTTCGGCAATCCTGTGAACTTCAGCTGCTCATAGGCAATGCTAGAAATCGTTTTGAGATTGCGACAGTACGTATGCTTACAGCTTGTTATGTAATCTGACAACTTTGCTCGCAACCTTTTAACTTAGCCAGCTGGGCCTCCTTTTTGTTATCTCTGTGGTTTTACTTTGTCACGTGCCTTTCAAAAAGTGCCGTGACATGGCTACAACTTTTGATGTATTCACTGAGCTGGTTGCTATAGAGTTGCTCATTTGTTATGAGTCACCATTTGGTTTTGCCAAGTGGTCTGGAGTGTAATACAACTCTTGTGCAATTGGGAGGTACTTAGTCCTTATGCACCTTGTAACAACTCCTGAAGATGGCCTCCTGTTACAACACTGCTCATCGAGCAAAGGTCATTGTATACCGCTCTTGTACTTTTTAAATTGCTTCATTGCAGATTTACATTGCAATCTAAGGAATAGCAAATTATTATGTTTTTGTATTGTATGTGTACACTATGCTCTATGCAATAGTTCTAATTCTGCAGTTTTCCTACGAGAGATTCTTATAGCGTGGTTATTTCACACTATTTATATCTTTACTCCTATAGAGGAGAGGACAGATGGGTTGGTGTTGCACACACACTGGAGTGTTTGAAAGGGTAGTGAAGGGTATGCTGAAATTCTGCTCTTATGAGCAGTACTTTCATTTAAAAGTACCTTAAAATTTGCCATCAGAATAGATAGCAAAAAAGCCATAATTCGGCTGTAGCCTTTGCCAGACCCCAGCGATGACACAGTCAGTGCAGACAAAGGTAGTACCCGCCGTGGTGGCTCAGTAGCTAAGGCGTTGTGCGGCTGAGCACAAGGCCGCGGTTTCATTTCCCGGCTGCGGTGGCTGCTTTTCTGATGGAGGCGAAAAGCAAAAGCGCCCGTGTGTATGAGATTTCGGCGCACGTTAAAGATCCCCAGGCGGTCAAAATTAATCCGGAGCCCTCCACTACGGCGCGCCTCATCGGCTGCGTTGCGTCGGCGCGTTAAACCCTACGATCATCATCATCAGACAAAGGTAGCAAAGTGTTTAGGCGTACCCAAGTCTCTCTAAGACCCTCTCTGACACTCCTTTTCCCCACTCCTACAAAGCCTAATCTAGATGCTGTGTTACGTTTGTGCAGATCTCTTGGTGCAAGTACTAGTGTTTAATTGTTGCAACATGTGGAACATATGGGTAGAGTGAAAGAATGTTTATTCTCCACATTGCCATTATGCTCTAATGTGTTCGTGTATTTGAGATGTGCTTCATTGTCAGCCTAACACATGACCAAGTTGGCTGGAGATGATGTATTGTGTGTGTCGCCAATGTAGCACACAGTTGGTGGTCTATCTGCGCTGTCAATGAATTATCGATTGGGAAAATTGCAAGCGCCGGCCAAAAGGGGACTCATTTTACATGCATGACATAGTAGGCATGATGTCATAGCTGCATAGCATAGCAGACCTCTTGCAGTATGACAAGTGCTTTTTCACAGAAAACCAGTGCCACTTATTTAAAAATTTGGCATTTGGTAGCTTCATATTAGGAGAAAATCGCCATTACAAAATTTGAACACTGAAACGATAGGGAATCACAAATACTATACCCTTTATTTTAGTTCGTAATGTGCTGTGTGTTTGGGACAGAATACTCATGATTTTAGTGTGATGACATGCTGTGTGTTTGGGTGGAAATTCTACAAACAGTATTTTATATATACGAGCATGAGTGCTTGCAACTTTTTTGCTGAACATGGGAAGAATAAGTGTATATTACCGCTTGCTGCTATTATTAATTCTGACGGCTATTATCTCAACTCCTTTGACTCATGAGCAAAAGATAGTTCTCGGAATATTTGTTGGAAAAAATTTTTAATCTCGCAATAACGTGTGGGGTAAATTTGCCTTTTAAAAAGCTGCCAACATTACCATGAAAATTGTGTGCTTGGAGGATGAGAACTTGTGTCGCATGCAATGCAATCGCTCTAGAGCCTCCACTCTGCAGCACGTGTGCAGCTGCAGTAATAATGCCAGCGGCTCTCTGGAGATAAAACGTCTGTCGCTGGCCTTACATTTGCCCACTATCAATAGACAGTGGGCCTGTGTGTGTCCTATGAGACTTGCTTGCAGCCTGAGAGTATAGTGTTGCAGTAAAAAGAACGATATTTGACGTTGTAAACATTCGCAAATGGTTTAAACTTGACTAAAATTTAATGGCACTAACTGAACTAAGCAGTTATTGTCGGTCAGGACAGCTGGATGTCAGCCATTGTTTTGCAATTACCAACAACGGACAAAGTTATTTTTGCACGGAAACAAGATACTACTATTACTTGGTAACTTGCACTCACTTACAATTGTGGGAATTTTTGGTATAAGAGTTGAAAACCAAATTTTTAAATCTTTGGATTTAATGAAAAAATTGTGATTCCATTTTCAATTTTGCAAAATTTTAGAAAGCAGCTGACTTGGGAAGTAATTTCGCATATACATTGTACTCGGATGCTTTGGCATGAATGATGTCCTACTTTCATTGTGGTGTAATAACATGCCGTGCATAGGAGCCAAAATGCTGTGTTGTAGCAGTTGTTATGTTTGGCTACATATTTTGCTTTCGCACCACTTTTTTAGCTTATAAATCTCTTAAAGGCTATTTTATTATAATTACAGTATATTTTTGTGTTACAAACAAATACAATTATGGATTGAGATTATTCTACGTATATATTTACATATGTTTACTTTGTGTGTGCACCTGAAGTACTGTATCTGCTAATAAAGTGCCCGAAACTCATTTCCTTAGGGCTCATCGTTGTTTGGCTCAGCGTGGAAACTTGTCAGGCATAAATTTAGATGAGTAGGTGGTTTATTACGTCTGAGTTGCAGTCTGGTGGAAGAAAGGAGAAGGTAAATCCTTTCAAATCCCCATTCCACATTGCTCGCTATAAATTTTTCTGTTTTGCGTCCACTTGCAATTTTTGTTGTTTAATCTGAAGTAAGCAGTCACAGTTGCAAGAGAATGACACCAATTGGACCTAAGCTGCAGAGTTTTGTAAATACTAATTTCCTTGTCTATTCATGTGTACATGTTTTGATGGACCTAAACACAAAGTTGCCAGGATCAAGACAGTTTTTTGGTAGCAGTAAGCTGGTTCGGTGCCTGTGGAATGACTTATTAGAATGCTATTCAACATATGTTGTCATTGTCACTGTCAGCTTCTAAAAGCGGACAGGTAACGTAGGAACTTGGCAAGGGGCAAGTGGGGTGCACATATGTGTACTTTTGTGTGGTTGCTGGAAGCTGATAATTTCTCAGTGTTTAGGCATGACCGTCTCACTTTTGTCATAACAGTGCATTGCTACTAAAAGGCTATGTAAAGATTGGATTTTTTGGCATCTGTCTTTTTTTAATTCGGCAGGCACTTACTGTTGGTGTTTATTGGTGCATATTTTTTTTTACACAGCAATCGTTTCTTTTTTGTTTTTTACTTTTTTGTCTTGAAAAATTGCTCACACAGATTCAAGTACGGAAGCCTGCATTATGTAACAATGAAACTTTATTGTCATGAAGGCCATTGACAAAACGATGGGTTAACTACATGCACGTGTATACACAAAAGGGTTCTTGCCACACTGTTTAGCTGTTACTCAGATCCATATTAATTGAAAGATTTCCAACTCGGAACAACACTCGTGCCAATTTTAACTCGACCCTCGAACGAATAAGCTCAGCAATAACGAAAATATCAGTCAGTGGCAACTCGCCGCTAGCTTGGACATGTTTTGTAAGATGGGGTGGACACAAATGTTTGCCTGTACCTTTGTTTTGTCGGTAAATGTTGTTGCTGCACTACACAAAAGGGCTGCATACATCAGGCAGCATAGCTCACATGAGCCGTGACTCACCAGTGACACGTGATGCACTGGGCATCAAAGCTACACAATCAAAATTAAATGCAAGCCAGCATCCAATTTAGAGCAAAGCCAGTGCCGCCCATGCCATTAACGTAAAGTCCCTCCACCTAAGTAGTAGTACCACTGTAGGCAAAGTATACACACATGTACATAATTGAACAGCACTTGCGGGATATTTTACAGGGACAGCTATGGGGGGTACTTTTGGTCGCCATGAATCCATCAGTGTGGCTCCACCACTCTGTGTGCATTGCTGTGATATTATCACATAGCCAGGGATGACACAGGGTTCTTGAAGGAGTGAAGTTTATTGGAGCAAACTTGTGCTCTGCAGTGAACTTAAAGAATGCACAAATTTCCTGAAGCAGTAAACAAAGCGGCATGCACTGACGATCATTGACAAATCGAATGCCACAGCATTTGCTCTGCATGCATTTGTCTAAGGACACTTCTCTTTTTTAGAACCACCTAATTAGATCAGAAACATTGTCGCTCAAACAAGACCATTCAAGTTAGTGACTTCAAGGTAACACCCTTTCCCTAACAAACAAGATCGACTAGCATGGTTGTGGCAATATCATGGCACGTTCACTGCTGAGCACAGATACGAAAATTGGAATGCTTTCTTTGCCACTTACTGGGAAGTAATGGTTGAGTACCTTTGCCACAAAACCTCCAAAATAAATTTACAACCACACTATTGGCCTTCAGTCCCCAGCAGCTGTATTGCCCCTACCCAAAACGGCAGGAAGGCAATGCGAAGAATCTCTGGGTGCAGGCAGGCCGCCACGGGAGATTATTTATTGCTACATTCAGTGCTTGAACATTTTTAAGCAAAGCCAGTTTATCAGTTCTTTTACATGAGCTATCTGGTATCCGATGGGACATAATAGGTTGTGACAGGTAAGAAAGGTTGGTGAGGGATTTCTAGTGCTCCTTCTCACAGGAGATATTTTCTGTTACCATAGGCCAGGGGTTCTCAAGCATGTTGGTCCCAGGGAACCCTGCTAAGTTCCGTTAAGTGCCAAGGAACCCCCCCTCCCCCTCTCCCGCCATTTTTCATTCCGTTCATGCTACATTAACGTGCAATAAATTCAAAAGCAAGCAAAGGTATCGTTTTTTTCCCGTCGACTTTACGCGAATGCGTACGCTAGCGGCACCTATCTCCAAACAGGAGAAATGCGCATGGGGGTAATATAAGACCGAGATTCAAGTGCAATAGTTTAACCACGTGGCCCGTTTTTGAAGTCTGGGTGGCTACAAGCTGCTGGCGAGATTTTTTGCGCAGCTCGCGCGTTTCTGTTATGCGCCGAGATGTGCTTACTGACACTCGGGCGTGAATAATGGAGGTTCCTTAGATCGATCGCACCTCAAGTTCACCATATAAGACTTTGCGACTGCGGAACAGTGGAACCCTGAGGAGGGGCCTGCGGAACCCCAAGGTTCCGCGGAACCCACTTTAAGAAACCATGCCATAGGCATTCTGGAACACATCAGTGAAGGTTAGGGTTCTTAGTAGGGGTGTGCGAATATTCGAAAATTTCGAATCTTACTCGAATATTGAATATGTTATATTCGTATCACTTCGAAAACTATGTATTCGAAACATTTCGAATACTCGAATGGGTTCGAATAATCGGGTATTACCGAATATTTGGATTGATTAGTTTAAGGGAGGGACGTGGCTTTCAACTTCAGAAAAATGACCGAAGTATCGTTTTTTTATTAAAGCCAAATATTCGGCTTCTATGTTTTCTATCGTGTGCATTTGCAAAGTTTTTCCGCTGAAAACCGTCGCAAATTGGCATAAAAATAATTTTGTCAGCCGCGGTGACAGAATGTCAGCACAAAAGGGCGAAAAAAAACCGGCAATTTTCAGAGTGCTGTATCTTTGCAACGGTGCCTCCGGGCGCGGCCATTTTGGTACCATTGGATTGGCCGAGCGATCCCTTTCCGCCCCTGCCCGTCTCTTCGTTCATTCACAAACGCGCGAACAACAGAAAAAGAAAGACGCACAAATGAAGCCAGAAATAGAAGCTGAAGCGTGGTTGGCCTTCCGGTCGGCGCGCGTTGAAACTGCCCTCCTGATTGGGCGTCGCTGCGACAATGCAAAAAGGCGGCCGCCTGAACTGCGTAGTGCGCGTGTCTGAGTTCATTCGCGCTGTTTCGCTCGGCCAAGTTTCTGTTCAGTCATTTTATCTGCTGTGGTATTCAACACGGACATTATCATGATGGGAATGCCTGAGATGTTGCGTGGCTCGAAAGGTGGAGGTCATCGAACGCTTTGTGGTGCACGTGACTTTATTCCGGAGGGTGAAACGCGGTGTGCGCGCTTGTGATAGCGGTTCGCGAATTGAACTTTTCGTCTGATTTGCGATGCTTACACGCTTCGTTATTGCTAAGCTAGACAGTAGACTCACTAGCATTGGGAATGAAACGGCCGGTGCGTCAACAGCTGCGGCGCGCATGGTGTAGCTACTGCGCCTTGGAGCATCGCCTGACTGCGCAACCGGGTGCGATTGAACGCCAGTAGTTGTAATTAATGCCCGAGCCTGACGAGCCATGTCAGAGATAAACAAACTATGACATGCAAGCCCCGCGATGCTGGCGAGCCTTATCGCTTTCTTGCGCTATGTTTCCCACGGTGCACTTCGAGTAATCATGCAAGCAGGTCTGAGTTGGGAATAAAAACGTGTTGAGGGCACTAAAAATGTACCGTACTGTCATTGAATTTAACAAATACAATTTTTTAGGGAAACTATTAACACCAATGCCTACATTAATAGTTTAGTGCATATGGCTGCCCTGCGAGGAATATTGGATGCCCTGAATTTCAAGAGTACTAAAAAATGTGCACGTATTGAAGTTCGAGTTATGCAGAATATTATACCAAGCTTCAAAGAAGCTCATTTGTGTCCTTGTGGTATGTAAACATGTGGCAATGAACACCTGAACGTACTTAAGCTGCTGCTCCAGGCAAGGTTATAAAGCATAAAAAAGTAAAAACTCAGTATTTAAGTAAAAACAAAGAGTGTTTCACTTGTTGCCATGGTGACAACACTGCATAGGGAAGTTGTCCAGTGCAATACAAACAACCAGCTAACCTACTTTGCATTAAAAGCCATCTCCCCCTCGTTTGGTCCGCAAACTGGGCTATGTAGTCTTCCCGGAGGAGCTGAAAATGATGTTTTATGGAAAGAAAAAGGCTGCAAAAGGCACTCCAATTTCAAGCAAGGCCTTCCAGTAGCCCCGCGTTCAAAAACGGACACGAAACGCTACAACCCTAGCGGCTTTTGATGGATGAAACCTATGTTGCCACTTAGGCAGCCGTTTTCTCAAAACAGTTTCTTTTGCCACCTACGTGTCATGTTCCAATGATTTCTTCGTGACTGCCAGGTCTATTTTTGGTTCCGTTCTTTGTGTTACATTCCTTGATGAACAGTTCAGGTCACGACACTCTTGGTTTTTCAGCTTGGCTTTTTTTGCTAATTGCCTTCAGCATCACGAATGCAAGGCACCGATGGAAAAAAAAAGAAAAAAGGCTTTCGTTCTGATTTTGTTTTCTCCCCAGTGTAAGCTGGGCTGCTTCCTTCTTTGTGGCATCCGTTCTTCTAGACACTAAGAAATGCAGATTCCTCAAAACATAAACACGAAACACGGTCTTAAAAACATGCACTCGCAGTTTGTAAGACCATGTAGCAGTGCCTGATGCAGAAACAAAAAGTCGAAATAAAGACCATACCTCTGTTTTTAAGAGGCATTCGTTTGAGTGATGATAAGCAAAGAATGATTGAAAGCTAGTTTGCGATATGGTTGGATTCATACGTTTTGTTTATAGTGTGGTGTTGCTTTAGTGCAGATTTTTGCGGCTCCCACGACATACGTTATGAGCAGTCTACACTGTAGTAGCAGCATCCTAATTGATAAGGAAGGCCCAAGGCCAGTTTGGGAAATGGTAGTGAGGGAGGAAAATGCAGCTGCTTCTAAGAAGACATAACAGCTTTGCAGGGACCAGAATCGACCCCAGCTACATTGCCCATGCTACGTTACTTTTGATGGAAAATGCTAATCCTGTCTTGTGCAGTAGGGATTTGTTTATGGTGTAATAGTATACCGGAGTGCTATGGGTGCGTCAAAAGATCTAGGGATATCTGAGCGATGTTGCAAAAAGAACAAACAATCCTAAAGGTCTGCAGGCATATGTCAGTATATTGTGGAACAAACATTTAAGTTGGGTGATATCCATGATATCCATTTTCGGATACAGTGTCGAGTATAAGTGGCATTGGCAAGGAGCTCATTGAGAACTTCACCAGCCCGTGGCAGGGGATCGAGGGATGCTGGTCATGTATGAACACAATAAGTAGTGCAAAAAAATAATACACGACAACGAGTACTTAGGACAGGCGCCTCAAACACGCCCAGCAACAATTTATTCTTCAGGGGTGGTACCAGAGCAGCTATTCTTTTTGTTCCGCTTATCATGAAGTAACTGCAGGGAAGGAGGCAGTGGTGTCGGAGACGCCGCAATGGGAACCAGCGGAGGTGGGAAGAGTGCACTCTCCTGTGATGTGGGATGTATGGCCTGGTTACCCGAGCAAGCTGTCTTGTGGCAGGGAACCAAATAATTCCATACAGATACCCCGTTGCGATGAAGTAGGGCAACTTAGGACAGGATCTGCTGTGTAAGGGGGTGTAGGGATGATGGGTGTGAGAGCTCCTGAATTATGCTGAAGGATTCTGTGAGGATACGAATGTGAGGTGGAGGCGTCTGGGAGGCATCAAAGCTTATGTGGTTGAGGGCGCCAGTCACAGCATGGAGCTCAGCGTTAAAGCGCATAGCAACTTTTTCATGACCCTGCGTCTGCATGATGTAATATTTTCGTGTTTGTCTCGAAATGCAAATATTTAGTTACATACCTAACTGCATCACTTTGTACAAATTTACTTTTTTTGTGAACAAATAAGTTTGTTCAAGTTATATTTGTAGAAGATGACATTTACTGTAAGTCTAGGTGCATAAACTATGAACCCTCTGCACATCCACACAGGCTGAGGTAGGAAACATGCAATCACACATGCACGCACACGCATACATGGCTCACAAAGAACTGGTAGTAGTATGTGCTGTAATACCCCTGTTACACGGGCACTTTCAATCCGGATTGAAGCGAAGCACGATTGACTTTTCGAGTGCACTTGACACACCGCTGCTGCTACACGGCACGTTTCAATCCCGATTGAGAAGTTGCGCCAGTTGCACTCACGCACGCCAGATGCCGCCAAAAAATCTTCTTTGCGGCCGGCGTCTGGTAACTTTGCGCAGCCGTAGGTATACTAACTATATAAATGTTCCCACACACTTAGTATTTGGGTCAAGTTATTTGATACAATTTGTGGCGCTAGTTGAAGTCATCAACTTCTGTGCCATTAGTCAGTGGGGACGAGAGTATCACTGGTTTCGTCCAATCTCGCTTGGGAAACCAAGCTTGAGTTCAAGCGGGATCGCCCTTGATCGCAATCGGAACTGCCGTGTAGCAGTGCCCGATCCGGATTGAGCTCGATCCGGATCGACTCAATCGCGTTTGAAAGTTCCCGTATGGCAGGGATATTAATTATTAATTGGCGCAAGGGCAACTTAGCCAAAAGAGCGCCAATTGTACGTTTTGTACACATCTTTAGGCGTGTAATTTAAATAAAATTGTTAAAATGGTGTCAGGGGCCATCGGCTCACAAAGAACTGAGTTTTAAAGCAAAGCTTTCTAGCTCTATCAGCCAACGGTTCTTTCGTGGCGTGTGGGACAACAAACTCCCAATGCGGTGAAGCCGGCGTCGGGGATAGGGGGTGGGGGGGATGGCGCGGCGAATTTACCCAGTGTTCCCCGCGTGGAAGTACCTGCTCGCCGCCGCCGGCGTCGGTGGTACGGCTTTGTCGTCTGCTTTAGCGATGGTTGTTTTGGGCCTGTTTTGGAGCAGCTTCGCGTCCATCGCGCGCTGCCTTCGCATGGCTTGATTAACTTGTTCGACAGCACCTCCAGGGTAACCCACACTCGACGGAATTAAGTGGTCATACGGCAAACATACGTTGAGGATTGGTTTGGGCGGGAAAACAAAATGTACAACCCACATACAGACATCTGGCCGCTAGAGAAACGCTACCTTTTGCACACTGCTTGCCACGAATGGGACTCCGTTTTCTAAATTGGTGAATACCAATTTGGTTGTGTTTTAAGAGGTATTACAAAACGTCAAAGCAGCAACTGGTTCTGATAAATAGCGGTTATAAAAGTTCCCTCAGCTTTCTCGCAATTATCAAACTTACTAAGATAACTATAAATGCATATCACTATAACCTCACATGCTGAATTGTTTCGGTGTCTGGGCTTGTGTCGCGCGGTGGTGTAGCCCCAAGCTAGCACATCAGGATGGCTAGGTTCCTCTGTCTCGCCCTTCAAAAGATGCTGCTCTCCGTTTTTCTTTCTCCCGACTCGCGGCCGGGCTACAGCTGCGGCGTCCGCCGCTCTGGCCGTGGCCGACGCTGGTGCTGCGTTCGTGACGCCGCCCCCGCGAATTCCAGTTAACGGCTGGCAGAATCTCTGGTTTCACTCTTTGTAGAGCCACGTGTGTGAATTCAAGTGACGTCGTGTGGTGAATTGTTGTGAGGGTCGTTTAAAGCTTTGATCCAACCACCTTCACAGCGGCGTGGATTGGAGCCTTTTTTTTTTTTTTTTTTTTGGGGGGGGGGGGCGTTTTTCTTTTCTGCGTTGTGTTCTAAGAGCGTCCTGTGTCGATGTTTTCCCCCCTTAATTTTAGAGTAATCACATGAACCAGTTTTACAAACAGCAAGTTTTCTTAGGCGTAGTTGCAGACCGCTACCTATTTGCGCGCCCCTGACGCGCCTGTGATAAATATCATGCGATTGCGCGCTTCCGTTGACCAATAGAGCGATCAACTGGAAGCACATATAGCATGACATTCTTTGTTTGGAAAGAAGGCAGAAATCGGGATTTTTTTCTTTCCTGGCGATATGACCATACAGGCGGTGTTGGAGAGCAGGCTTGGTTAGAGTCAGTAGTATTAACTCTATGTTGGTTAGTGAGTCCGAGACTGAATCGAAGAGCCCCGTCAGCAGTCATGTTTGTTTTTCCCGCGTTTGCAAACCTGCGCTACTTGCTGCGAAAGTAACAGTTTTGCAATGACACAATATTAGAAAATTATGGTAGTAATAAATTGATTAAAAACAATGTTTTAGTGATTATTTGTACAATTCACTTGGTTGTACAGTTCACGAGCGCCACAATGTCCTAAAATGTGAAATCTAGGCAGGCCTAATTACGGTTGGGCTGGCCAGCGCCTCCTCTACAGTTTTTTTTTTCAGTGCCTGGCGAAAGAACCGAAAATACACGGGCCGGCGCCGTCGGCGCTAGTGCATGGCCCCGCCGCTACGCGGCGCAGGTTTACGCGTCCGGCGCGTCGTTCAAACACGCTTGACCGCAATGACCCCACGTTTGCCGCGTTAGCGACGCCGCGAGTTTCAAAAGTTGCTAATGCGAAAACAAAGCAGAGATCACTCCAAAGGCGTGTAAAGGGAGTAACCAACCACACAATGCGTTTATTTCTCAGATTATTAAAGTTTAAAATAGAAAATCAGCCGAAACAGATGCAGTAAAACACATATATGGTTTGGGAAAAACAAAAGAGCAAAACATTTTCCTACTCTCTTTAGCACACTGAGTTCAAAGTTCGAGGTACTTGAGGATATTCATTGCTAGGTGCGTGCAGACTGCCTTTCGGTGATTCGTGCACAGTTCGAGGTACTTTCTTGGCAACGCTTTTTTTTTTTTTTGTGATGAACTGGAAAGCATCATGCCTGTTTGTGACGCCGAACGCATAGTTCACGAGGAGAGGCACGCACCGCGATCAGCTTCATTAACTTGGCCTCTGCTGCGCGTGCACTTGAGTAGCTTGGAGCTACAAAGAATGGTAACTGCGTTGTCCACCAGTGTGCTAAGGGGTCTTGGCAGTGTTGGGTTCTCCTTGAGTGCTTGCTCAGAAAAAAGTCGCGAAGTGTCGAGCGCGAATAGTAACTGGTATGAGGGGTAAATGAGTCCACCCTGTGGCCCCCGTCCTGGTTGCGGGTGAATGTGAACAGGGGTTGGTTCGTTCCAGGCTTTGTAGAAAAGACGTCACAACTCTCACAATTCGATCTGCTCGTGATTCTGGTAACGTAACCAGGTCCGACATACACTGTTGCTGATAGCTGCAGTGAAGGCAGCTGAGAAGAGCATATCTTCAAAGTGATGTGCAGAGCTTGTGAAGAGCATATCATGAAAGTTGAGAGTTTGTCTGAGAAGAAGTTGGCGGTGGCGGGGACTCAGAAGGCGGCAACTGAGACATCACAGGTTCACTGCAGCTGTTTCTTGGGCGTGAGCGACATTCGAAAGAGTATTCAATGTTGCGATTGCAGTTTTGAGCATTTTCTTAACTCCCGAGAAGTGCAGCACGAACATCCAAAACGTCGTTGTTCCAAAAAGCGACTCAGATGCTGTTGAAGTTGCGAGTCAGCACGAACATGAAGTTCTTGGTTTTCAGGAGGTACCTCATAAGGAAACATTAAGTATAGGTGGTGATTTAAAAAAAAAATGGCTCCAATCCACGTGGTGAAGGTGGTTGGAAGGCAACTCACAGCAATTTACCACGTGACGTCACTTGAATTCACACACGTGGCTCTATAAAGAGTGAAACCAGAGATTCTGCCAGCCGTTACCTGGAATTCGCGGGGACGGCGTCCCGAACGCAGCAGCAGCGTCGGCCACGGCCAGGCTATAGAGCGGCGGACGCTGCCGCTGTAGCCGGGCCGTGAGTCGGGAAGAAAAACAGAGAGGAACGTCTTTCGAAGGGTGAGACAGAGGAACCTAGCCATCCTGATGTGTTAGCTTGGGGCTTCACCACCACGCGACACAAGCCCAGACCCCGAAACAATTCAGCGTGAGCTTACAGTGATATGCATTTATACCGATTTAAACTAGTTACCTTAGTAAGTTTGAGAATTGCGAGAAAGCTGAGGGAACTTTTTTACCGCTATTTATCAGAACCAGTTGCTGCTGTGGCGTTTTGTAATACCTCTTAAAACACAACCGAATTGTATTCACCAATTTAGAAAATGGAGTCCCATTCGTGGCAAGCAGAGCGCAAAAGGTAGCGTTTCTCTAGCGGCCAGATGTCTGTATGAGGTTTGTACATTTTGTTTTCCTGCCCTGCAGCCCAATCCTTAACGTATATTTGTCGTAAGACCACTTAGTTCCGTCGGGTGCGGGTTACCCTGGAGGTGCTGTCGAACAAGTTAATCAAGCCGTGCGGAGGAAACGCGCAATGGACGCGAAGCTGCGCCTAAACAGGCCTAAAACAACCATCGCTAAAGCAGACGACAAAGCCGGGTCGCACCGACGCGCCCTGCCGGTATGAGCGAGCGGGGAACGCTGCGTTAAATTCGCCACACCATCTACATTGTGCTCCGTGAGTGAAACCCTCCCCCCCCCCTCCCCTCCGACGGCCGCCTCCGCCGCGTTGGGTGTTTTTTGACCCGCACGCCACGAAAGAACCGTTGGCTGGTAGAGATAGAAGCTGAAAACTGAGAGCGTACTTTCTTCAGCACACAGGGGTCAAAATCTAGGAACAGTGGTCTGTTAGTGTCGCACGGGTGTTAGTGTCGCACGGGTATTCTACTTTGAACGTCACAGTGCCCTTGGCCAGCATCTTCATGGCATTTACGTTGACTCGGTGGTTGTCGGTGACAAGTCGTACAATGCGGAAACCACAGGCTTCTTCTATATGTATACATTTTTTTTATCACAAAGATCACCAGCTCATGAAGCTGACTACCCGGTAGACCGTTAGTGAAGAAGTAGCCTACTGGGTTTTCGTTCGACGAGGGCAAGCCACTTACAACAAATTTAAGCAGAGGAGGTAGTTGGCTAAAACAATACTGCTAAATGGAACATCCACTTGCCCAACAAAGAAGTCCCGCTGCTTGTTAACTTAAACCGCATCTCATCAACAATGAGAGAGCAGCCTTGATTAGCTTAACACCTCAGTCTTAAGGCGAGCTTCAACCAGTTTTGTGAAGCCCGTATCGCCGGATGGGCCAATACACCCGGACAAAGAGTATTTCTATCTTCAAAAGAGCTTCACCTCGTATATGTTCATATGCCGGTGGATAGGTGCCCGAGAACAACACAGCGACGGGTTTCTTCGAACCATATGTCGGCCTTACCTTCTTAATGATCCTTACTTGTTAAAACAAAAATAGCGCGGAATTCGGCTCGTTTTCAGCTGCCTTTTGCAGTATATGTAGTCCGCAGTGAAAGAATCCTCTAGCTCTCGTTTTGTATTTGGTTTAGCTGCAGTACTTGACTCCAGAGGTCTCTTTCCCTCATCTCCCAAATTTTCTGTAGTCAACAAGCATGACGCCGATCTGCTGTCAACCTGAGCACCTCGATCATACTTGTCTTCACCGCACCAAGCTGTCCCGAATATATACTTCTGCTAGCGTGTCCACGGGGGCGTCCAGGGAGTACACGGAAGTGGGATCGATCGAGATGTAACAGCTTACGAAACGTCTGGGCGCCCTGCGTCCCTAAAACGAGCCCTTTTGTTCGAGCATTCTTGTTCTTCCACCGAGCTCCGGTCCGGTACACGCTTTGGCTGGAAACGCTGAGAATAATCTTCAAAAATGGAGGGTATACAGTGCCCTTCTTCAGCCATCGCCTTTTGCTTCGATGAAATCTTCGTTCTTTAAGTGCCGACTTTAGTGTAGCAAGACGTATTGTTCGGTGACCAGCCATCGCGACAAGCCATTTGCTCCTCAGGTCAAAGGCGGATGGAATTTCGTGAAGCGGTAGCCCTGGTGTTTTTTTGTTGTTTTTTTCCTCGTCTGATTTCACAGAGGCACACAATAATAAACTATCTTAGCGAAACACAGCTATTCGCTCACAGAAAATTGCACGCAGACGACAGCGAACGCGAAAATACGATGACAGAAAGCGACAGCGAGCGCGAAACGCGCGCGCCACGCGCGCCTGTCGTCTGCTCAAGCAGCGCAGCTGCGCCGCTACGTAGAGCGTTTACGTGGCGCCTCCACGTGGTTGGAAAGTGCGTTGGCGGCGCGCGGAACCGGTGGCCGCCTGAGGGCGAACTGACAGGCACTGAAAGGAAGTAAACGAGGCGCTGGGCTGGCGGAGCAAGATGGCAGCTTCGGCTTGTCGTCAGGATGCGTAGTCCGGAGCACGTATGCACCTGATTGCGGGGGGAAGAAATGTCTGGTTTCACAGAGAATGCATTGGAACGAAAGCTGGCCGAGTTGAATAACTCGCAGCAGAGCATTCAAACCTTATCACTGTGGCTGATACATCACCGAAAGCATCACAAGACCATTGTGCACGTCTGGCTGCGGGAACTCAAAAAAGGTAGACGACTTCTTCACATCGGAGCCGATCAGATGTTTGGGGATGTGCCTGGATGTGCACCTCGCATTACCGCTTGGCAACCAATAACCAATGCACTGCGGCGTTTCGATCTTGCGCCCTTGCTTTCGGTTTGAGCTTGCCGAGCGGTTCGGGAGCTTCTGTAAGATTGATCTGTGGTAATTCAGGACGAATCTGCGAAATGTGTGGCAGTGCGCTTGTGCTTACCGGCCCCCTGCTGCGCTGTTTATGGAATGACATTTTGTTGTCTAGTTTTATAGCATAGGTGAGATAGTTCACGTATCTCCCAGTTCACCAATCGCAGGTCTTCATCGATTTGGTTGCACACTTGGGATGTTTAGGTTGGTGGAATTTCTGCGCTGATGTTGGAATCTCTGGCCTGGTGTTTCAAGTTCTTAAACAAGGTCAACCACCGCACTTAAGATCCAGTAGATCAATTAGGCTGTGAAAGCATTTAAATTGTGGCGATTTAAACTTTTCGATTTTCGGTGTTAATTTTCGGTAGCAACAGGAGGTCGCCGGTAGCTAAAGAGCACAATTTGTTGTTGCTGTGCTGTTCGGCTGGTCGATTTCAGTCTGACAGTTGTAACGCGTCTCACAAGTTGACGGTCGACATTGTTTTCAGCAGCTTAAAATTATCTGCAGCTTTTGTTAATGCAATCTGGGGTAATAAATGCGTTAAAACGTCGGGCTTGTGATTAAGATACGGCAGCATCGCCTCACGGAATATCATCTGCTTCATATCGCGTTATCGTTGCGGAGGCTGCTGTCCAGGTACCGTATTTGTGATCGGTGTAGATCACAAATACGCTACCTGCTGCCAGCAATGCGGCTTGTGTGCTAAAGTTGAGGCTGTGCTAAATTGCTAGCCTCCACTTTGGCATGGTAGCGCTCCACTCGCGCTTGCCTTTCTATTTACCTGTAGTGTATCGCAAAAACCAGTGGCGGATCCAGGGGGATGGGAAGGGGAGGAGGTGATCACCCTCTCCAAGGGCCTTCGAAACGCGCTGCCACCGTAGAGGTCAATCTAGATCCGCTTCTCCAAAATTTTGCCGGAAAAGCACTGGCGATAGTTAAAAAAACGCCTTGGCAATATTGAAGAACCTTGTAGTATTAAGACCTTGCAGTATTGCAGAATTAGGAACTTCAATGTTAGTAAGAGAAAGCAGTGCAAAATGTTACAGAGTAGTGTTCGCTAACAGTTAAAAGTGGTATTATGGTGCTAAAGTTGACGTACCAAGCCTGAAATATTGTGAAAACGACTTCAGGTTGATTGTATCGTAATTTATGGAGGGACATTTTCGCAGTAACACACAAGGTTTGAGATGGTAAGCATGGTGGTAAAGCTTTATTTAGAACTGAATAGTGTCAGAATGAAGTAGTTGGGCTAGAATTGGGGGTATTTTCTTAAGTTCCTGGAACTTTCTCCACCACATGCTTAACAGGGCTAAGACCCTCGTGTTTGGCAGACAGTGGGTCACATTCTCTTAGACTCAGGTACAAGTTTTGGGAATTCAAGGTCATTTCTTAAGTCTGCTATACTGAAGCTGCCATTGCGCTGCCACTACTGTTTGAGGGAAGTCTGGCCAGAACGGTAGTGGAGCACAAGCAGCCATCAGTAGAGTGCCGTCTGACATTTCAGGCTGTTTGCTTCCTTGGGGCTTGCGTGAGTTGGGTTGGGTGGGCCTAGGTTAGGTGAGCTTAGCCCAGGCAAAGATTTTCGATTTAGTGAATACATTGAAAATTAGTGTGTGCTTTTCTATCTGTTTATTCTGCATCAGACATTAAGCTGCATGACAGAATGTTAGCCACAGCCTGGAATGAAAGTAGTACATCATGGAGAAAAGTGTGCCAGGAGAATGGGTATTAGCAGATAGGCGCTGGGGCCACTCTGATCCTTGTATTTGCCGGGGGGGGGGGGGGAATGGCCTTTATTCAGATTTCAAGGGCAGCCATATGGGGTGTGCCTGGCTCCAAGCCAAGATCTGTTCCTGCATGCACAGATAAAAATGCACAAATACGAATTCAGAGTTACAAGTGCATTCAGGCGTATATCACGGTGCATCTCCATCACCATTATGACTCACTCCTCACTGACCACCAGAGGACGACCAAAGGCTTGAGGAGTGAAATCACCATTCTGTTATTCGTTTCCTCATTAGCACACAGCGGCACGCCGTTCTGTTCCCCATTGTTCACAATGAGGAGCAGTTATGTTCAGCTTGACTAGCATTACGATTTGAGTTGACTATTGCTGCATTGCACTTGACTATTGCCGCATTGTACAAGCTGGCAAAAAAAATACACAGAAACTGTTGACAACATTGTTATTAGTGCAGAAAAAAAAATTGTGGGAGCTAGAGAGAAAGCCACTGTGTGAGAGTCACAGTCTTATTGCAAATGAACCTTGAGTTTACATCAAGTTCTACAGATGTTGAGTAGAAGCATTCGAAACTAGTCTTGCAAATTTTACTGCTACTAAGGACTTGCATGTGAAGAGCATTTCTTAAGCACGCTCAGTGTGCAAGTCTCACTGAACTTGTTTGGTGAAGGAACCGAATTGTGTCTGCTTTTTGATGTAATTTTTTTTTTCAGCATAAGTCATATAATTATTATGCAAAAGTGAACAGTGCATTAGGGTAAAAAAAACCTGCAGCACACTACACCGGAATGTGTAAAGTTGCATGTTTAATGTAAGGTGTTGCATCTGTGGATTAGCTACACTGCTCAGATTATTCATATTGCAGTGTACTTTTTCTAATAAGTGTGTAATTTCATATTTCGTTTACAGGTATATTATTTAAAGTATGGCGTGAAAAGGGTTTAGGTGGTGACGCTGCGCTTGGAAAAGTGTCTGCATTTCACATGGTGCCCAGTTTGGAATGCGTTGTCTGTGTTATGCCTTTTTACTGAGGTCACCACAGGGAAGATGCTTTCAGGGAATGTTTTATCCCATAGTAATGGGAGGTAGCACACATGTGGATGCTTTCTACCTCCAATGAGTGGCGAGTGTCATCATGTAAATTCCTTTTGCAGTGTGATCTATACACAACCAGAGTATCAGGAATGCATTGCTCTGAAATGCAGAGTCAGGACGAAATTTTTGATTTTGTTCTCTCAACAAGTAGCACTTAGTCACGGAGCCAGAACAAGACAGGAGGGGAAATGAGGCTTCCTAGCGAGTCACAAGCACTCGCCATAAGTCAAGTTAGCGGCATCTGCCGTGGGTGAAGAAACTGCGTGGCCACCTCGATCGGCATTTCACTACGTAGCTACAGAATGAATTGCAGCCGCTATCATTTCGTCCATCTGGTGCCGCTACCCTCTCCTTCACTGTCACAGCTACGAAGCTTTGCAGTCCGCCTTGGTTTTCACTGTGACATTATCTGGTTGCTCGCCCGCACTCGCTACTATGGGCCGTTTCCCCTCTATGTATTCTTGCTCCATGCACTTAGCTGACTCGTTAAAGTGTAATGCTAATTAATTTGTAGGCCCCGTCTTTTGTTCATACTCGTGGCCTTTCTCTCCTGTAAAAAATGTTTGCAGTTATGTCACTATTGGCTGTGCTAATAATGAGGCATATGTAATACGTGCTTTTCGACTAGATAGGTTTTATTGGTTTCTTTCATGACTGCGAAGACCTAAATGGATAGGGTTTTTTACACCTACAGTTTGTACACAAAATATAGCCTTTTGTATCTGTTTGGCCGCTGGGACCTAACAATAGCTTCATCAAGATGCAGGGTGTTGTTGACTGGTTGAGTAAGCTTGGCCTTGCCTGATTCGAAGTATACATGGCAGCTGTGGCAGCACTCACTCGTACAAACATCTGATATAATGGTGTGACAAGCACTACCACATGCTCTAGTGAGTGGCGCACTGGCCTCTTTCCCGGCAGAAGGAGAAGTAGAGCTGTAAAGTAGCATTTAACTTGCTTTCCCATCATAATACAGTTCACGATTCTGTTCATGCTACTGTTCTCGAGTCTAGTGTAATGACAACCCAACTAACAGTGTTGATGGCCAGCTAGGCTGCGCTTACACGTCTTTTACTGAAGCAAATTGTTAAAGGAGTACTGGCACGAAATTTCAAAGCTCAGATAACTATGTAAAATGCTTCCTTTGTATGGGGAGACCTCTATGAAGTTTCAGCCATAACTTTTCAGTATAACATATTGTTGCGTGGCTGTAGAATAGACGACGCGAACCATTGTTGATGATGAAGCGGTTTATGTACCGGATGAGATGACGTATTTACATTTTAAGGCAGCCATTACAGAGCGTCCTAGCAGGCTGAATGGACACACACAGCTTCTTCGCCGTTGACCGTCGGGCCCACAGCGGTATGCCCTACTGCACCCTTTGTCAATTTTAATTTTTGAACACACGAGAAAACTCAGAACGGATACCCTTTCGACATCGGCATCAGCATGATGCATTGAACGCTTCACCCCAAACTGTCGACATCAGGACTCCCGTGAAGTAGCCAAGGTGCTGGCTGCTGTTGGCGCGCACTGCTTTGCCTTGTGCATCACCTCACAGGTTTGGGATTGACGTCGGGCTACCTAGGCGTGTGCAACCACTGCTGGTCTAGATGCGTGCGCTCACTCTTTCCTGTGCGCGTGTCCAGACCGGCCATGGTGCGGCGAAAACAGTGATGTCATGAGCACTCTCCTGTCATGGTGGACACCTCAGTGTTCGTTACGTTGAAACCGAAGCCTACACGAACAAACAAAGCTGTAAATAATTATTTACTCTGCTATCAACTATTCAATGTGCTATTCTATAACTACTTGCCTAGCAGGCACCCATAGCAGCAAAAAAAACGTAACGCAAAAATTTTGTGTCGGTACTTCGTTAACATGGGTAATAATTTTTTCAGATTAAATTCTAGAATGTCTAGACTGTGATCTGTATTTTGTCTAGCAAATGTCTTTCATGAGAAGTCTGTTCAAAATTGTCGTCACCACTGTGATCAGAGTACCCTGTGATGGTCATTGTAGCCTTGGCCCCACACTTGTTGCCACAGCAATGTTCAGTGGGCCAAAGAGTCAAAATGCTCCTGTCACTTAATTTCCAGAGAAAGAAACTGTTAATCCTAATCAAGTGTAATCATACTGAACCCATAGCAGAGCAGCCATGTTTACTTTAACCACAGGGCATAGGAAGTGACGTGGGCTAGTTAGTATACAGCGCATCGGCAGTCGTCTTATTTGAGTGAACCCTGTATGTCATTCTACTTAGTCAGTGCAAGAACAGAGTAACACCTTGGATAGCATTGTTTTGATTATTACTCACAGCATTGTTCCATATGTGGCTACAGGAATTGGTACTCTCATGCAGCTGAGCACCATCCTGGGGCAGCCAGCCATTTTCTGGCAGTGCACATGTAGAGTACAATGTCAGTGTGTGCTTGTCTTAATATTTACTAAACACCACACATTCGACTGACATTTGCCCCAGCACTGTTGTTAGTTTTTGTTTTAATCTACTGCTTTAAAAAGAACTGGTAACCTGTCAGTCCTTGAAATCAGCGCCTAAAGAAACACCCGGGACTATTACTGTGCTTTCTGTCATGCTGCTCTAAGTTCACGCCAGAGGCATGCCTGCAAACACAAACACACGCATGTAAATGCACACACACACATATATGTGCAGAGAGAGAGACAGACAGACAGACAGAAAAATTTATTTAACAAAAATGGCAATGTACATAGATTATTCCCCTCCTTCAATGACTGCAGCTTTGTGCATGTAAATAATCTTTCCTAATTTTTGTGCCAAAAAGTGTTTTGTTGAAGCGGGAAAATATGGTGTTTTTCATTGTGAATCGAATAGTTTAGAACATATTTCCATAATGTGTATGGAATTTGTAAACATAGCCATGGAAAAAAGGGTTGTTTGGGGCTTGAAGACAGCTGGTTAATCGGGACTTCACTCACTCGTGTGTTAATGTGCTAGTGCTAGACAAGAAAAATGGTACAAGGAAGTGCAAGTAATACGATTAAGAGGTATGGCAGTTGACAGAAAACTTTGCAGACATTGTCTCGGAGAAGTGAGTTTCCTGTCACGCTTTCAATGAAGGGAGTATCACGGTACAGTTGCATACCCTTGAGTCACTGAAAAGAGGCACTGGTACAGCCAGGTGTACCGCATTGCAAGGATAGTTAGCATGCGCTTACTCGGTCAGCTAAAGAATGCCCACGCACTCCTCCATTCCTCCAGTTCGGCTGTGGTTATTTAAAGTATTTCTGCGCAGCCATTATTGAAAGGCACAGCTTGCTTTGTTTCCACTTTCAAGTTTGCGATATGGCTACACAAGGTCCCAGAGACATGGAAGCCAGCAGCCATAACTCTATGACCAGTGACTTTTGGTGACTAATGGCACCAAAGTTGTTTAGCATTCTGCAAAGTATTTTTGCAGCTTTTGTATTCAAGGGGCATCTTTGATATATGCAAAATACACCTTTCTAAAGGTTTTTGCTAGTTTCCCAAATGGTCTGCATTTTAAATGAAACTGCTTGTGGTGGAAGGTTGAAAAATGTGGGGTTTTAACAGCGGAGCTGTTTAAGCTTCAGTTCCACCCGTGCTTGGCGTCGCTCACAACTCAGCGCAGAAAAGTAGAGAGGAGGGAAATGCTAGCCCAAGGAGTTTGAGGGAAAGGGGTGAGGAAGCAAGAAGCCCACAAGCTGGTGTGGGGAGTACGTGGCTCAAGAAAAAAATGCTTCCCATGGTCAGAATCGAACGTGGGTCCCTCATGTTATGAAACCCGCGTCTATCCAGTTTCACTATCATCGCATTCGGGGCGCTCAGAATTTCCTTTGGGTTCATAGCGCGGGCGTTGGCTTTGGACTTTGGCATAGGTGAAAGAGACTTTGGTTTTGGACTTTGGCAGTATTAGGCTAGTGAAGACCAGCAGCTCCACTATTTCCTCAGTCTTCGCATCTCAATTGCAAAGGTGGCTGAATTTTTTTTGTGTGTCAGTATTATCAGTAATTTTCAAATGTTGCAAAAAATTTGACACTTCAAACAGTAAAAGTGCACCGTGAATCAAATTCAATAGCAAACACTATTTGCAAAGTATTTACTAAGCCTTAAAATATTTGCATACTTCTAATATTATGTTTTGCCCATGTTGCAGCCATTCTAAAACACAGGACCTTTAACTTTAAATTGAAGCCTTTATGTCTCTGCCCCGAAATGTCTTCCCTTGTTTGGTGGGATACTGTTTGGAAGGGGCTTATGACATGCACCATTTGATTAGAATGCAAAAGTTGACCATGATTTATTCCTGGGGCTCTCAGCCATGAATATGTTGAGGTTTGGCAGAGTAGTGTGGACCACACAGCACGGGGAAACGGAGGCGGGACCGTGTCCTATTTTTACAGCACTTGACTTTTGCCCTTATAATTTCTCGTAAGCTACTGTTACACAAGTTATATGGACGTATTATGCACGTTTGGCTTTTTTGCACAGCATCAGTGTTGTGTAAAAAGAAGCTGACCTAAGACAACGCACCACTTGGAAAGTAGCGCCGTGGATACGCTGCATTTTTAGCGATTTTAATGCACATGCATCGCAGAAAACCAAGGTTTCTTGCGATGCATGTGCGGCCAACCTATGTTTCACAAGTTCGACGAACTGCTTTGCACACTGGCACGAAACCCACTTGTGCTAACATTTTTCTTTTGTAAGTCAAGAAATTTTAGAGTTAGGATTTTATATTTGCAAGAGTTTTGCGCTGATAGTATATGTACAAAATGTATATCTTAAATTTTTTTGTTTTTTTTATGAGCAACACTGACATTCTCACCTATTTTTTTGTGTTTGTCGCAAAACCGTTTTTTTTTCTTTTTCTTTAAAAAAAATCCAGTTTAAAACAATTACCACTGCATAGTAAATTTACTCTTCTACAATCTGATACCATACACTTAAATGTTGCATGTTTTTTGCGACTGGGAAAAAATTGTTTGCAACCGGGAAAAAAATCAGTGCTTTCCCTTTGGGCAGAAAAGTGTTAAACTTAAGAGTGTAGAACCAGAATGAGGACTTTCGTTTAGGGCTTGAAGACAGCTTCCCAAGTGCACTCTTAAGGACACTAGAAGCCAACTAAGATATGTGTCCTTCCTAGTGCTGGTGTTCAGGGTTTTGCTGGCATTGAAGTTCAGTTTAGAGTGGTCACATTGCCAGCTTTTTTATGTGCTTACTTTACTCTGACCATGTGCGCAAATTGGCGTGCAGAAGAAAGCTGGCAGTGTGCTGTTCAAAAGTGTTGAAACTTGGGCTGGTTGGTCTGCAAAGGTAGAAATGAAAACAGCGCTTCAGACAGGACAGAAGAAGAATGAGACAAACACTTGCGCTGCTGTTCGAAATAAGGACACAATGAGGGTGTGGTCACTACCAGGCGGTCTGCTTTGGTCCTTGTACAGCTGTTTTGGGGGCCAAGGCTAGCACATGGAAGGCTGCATTGCCAGTACCCACAGATGTATACGTGAGACCATGCATCGTCAATTTCTGCCGTGAGTGTGGTTAGGCCTTGATGATGTGGCTTCCAGTCAAGCACAGTTTCGCGCTCCTGGCTGATGGTGCAGTCATTAAAGCGGGCCTTTCTTTTTGTTTGCAGCCAAGCCAGCACGGAAGCTGACATTTATGTACCTTGCAAATGACGTCATCCAGAACAGCAAAAAAAAGGGGCCTGAATTCACCAGGGAGTTTGGCACTGTACTGGCCAAAGCCTTTGCCCACATATCAGTGTACGCTTCTTGTTCTGTACTTTTGATCGTATCTGCGTGTTGTGGAATAGTTTGTTTCGCGGCACTAGTGTAGTCGGGCTAGGAGCCAAAATAATTCGAAGAATCAAATATTTCCCGTAATAATGTGCATAGGTAGAGCTGAGCTTACCTTTTTTTTCCTGAAAAGCAATGGGGTTTGTGTTCACAAAGCTCAGAATTGAGGTTTTTGGACAAAGAACAAGGTGGTTGTGTCATTGGTTCAGGGAAAAAAAAGGCAGTTGTAGCAGGTGGTGTCACAAGTTTTCTGTGCTCTATAAAGCTGGTGTTTGTTGGATCCCCAACTGCCGTGGCTTATCATGTGTGGGGAGAAAAGGTGACACGTGTGCAATGAATTGGGCTGGGTATATTGCAGAAGAAAACAAAACCACTGTGATGTGGCCTACTGGTTGTTGGCTACTTGGGGCCTTTTTTAGTTTTCATCTCGTTTGGAAGTGGGATTTCTGCGCTGTGAGAATTCTGTGCTCTCAGAGCTCTGGCGGTTCTCTCTGAGAATTCTGGTGGTGGGGGGGAGGAACCTTTTTAGATGGTGTTATAGGTGGTCTGCTGTTTCAGCAGAAACTATTTCAGGAACCGTTTAATTCTGTGATGCACTTTGTTTCCCGACGGAAGTTAGGAACGTGAAATTGTGTATTCATTCAGAATGCTTGAATATCCTTACTGTGCTCAGTTGCATGAAGTAAAATTAGCAGCTCTCACTCTGTGGTGGTGTTCTTATTCTTTGTATTAAGATATCCAGTTACCCAAGTTGGCGTAAGCAAAGCATTAAAGAATTTCTGGCAAATACTGCATTGAATGCAGTCTTGATGAAATTCGTTTGATGCCATGACCTAAGAGTAAACATTTTGTAAATGCATGTGAACCTCGTACCGCATTTCCCAGAACAGTGGGCTGATATCGTGGGCTGGCTACGGGGAAGCATGGCGCCAGTACTAGCATGGGGCCAGAAGAGGCTCTTCTTCGAGTGCCCTTTCTTGTTGCTAGCACATAGAGACTAGTCTACTCTTGCTTGGCTCTTTAGCACATAGAGACTAGTCTACTCTTGCTTGGCTCTTTAAAGCACAGGCGTAGTCGACAGAGCTAGATGTTGCACTGTCGGAGGCACTGTCCAGGTTTGAAGGTGAACATTTTGACAGACTTCTGTCTGGTTGGGAAGTTACTGAACTGAGATTTAATTATGCTTCAACCAATACATAGACAAAACCCGACGTTTCGAAGACGGCTCGGCTTCTTCTTCAGGGGTGACTGGGGCCACGTTGCAGCTGCGTCTTATAGTCTTTCACTTTTGCTGGCCTCGCAGAAAGCCCCTCGCTGTGGCACGTAATCCGTGTGTGTACACTGAAGGGAGAGTGCCAAGCGAGCGATTAAGGTTCCCAGGGGTTCGCTAGTGAACCCCTGCATCCGCTGTGTTCGCCAGCGGATGCATCCCAGCGGTGCATCCCAGGGATTCGCCAGTGAACCCCTGGGAGCCTTAATCGCTCGCTTGGCACTCTCCCTTCGGTGTACACACACGGATTACGTGCCGCAGCGAGGGGCTTTGTGCGAGGCCAGCAAAAGTGAAAGACAATAAGACACAGCTGCAGCGTGGCCCCATTCACCCCTGAAGAAGAACTGGCTTCAAAACGTCGGGTTTTGTCTATGTATTGGTTGGAGCATAATTAAATCTCAGTTCACTGTCCAGATTTGCATGTAGTTGTCTAGGGGGCCTTGGAATGTTGTCACACAGTCGAGTGTGGACCAATTCTACACATGCTAGCTCTCAGATTGGGCAAGATTGCAGACACTGGAATTTTGCTTGACATTAGTCGTCTCGTTTTAACAGGAGAGATACAGACCAGAAGACGCATGCAGGCTTGCGGAGGATCCTCAGTGTCTGGAAAGAACGCTCTGTCTTTGACGCCCATCAGATATCGGACTTTGGCCAATACCTGTCTGACAAAGTGACCGATGCCGAGCCTGCAAAAGACGCTGGCCAGGACCAAGGTGGGCCCCTTTTGTGCCTGGGCTGTTCTTATTGTTTTGCTCTGTTTTTTTTTTTTTTTGTTCTTTCTTCTTTTGTTCTTTTTCGTTCTTTCATGCGTGTGGCAGTACGTTATTGCATGCACTGTCATTGATTAAGAACTCGTGATCTCTCACTTATGCCACCATATTGACAGGAAACTTCTTTGCGGTTTATAAATTTTTCACTGGTGGCCTTCCACTTACTGTGCACTTGTTTCCAGCAAGGCTAGAACATGTTTGGCTTTTTTGCACTGCTTTGGCGTTGTGCAAAAAGCCATCTCACAGGGGCGTGCCTTGCGATGGAGCTCTAAAGTTGGCACGTCATGCGGCAGAGCCAACTTTTATCGTGCTACTATTGGTAAATTTAGACCGAACGCTAAAACTGCACTGTGAATTGAATAGCAGGCACTATTCCTGTAGTATTCGGAGTTTCGAATATTTACACACTTCTGCTTTATTCGTATTGGTGATTTCAGGGAATTTTTTTTCTATATAGTAGTCACTCTATAGTGCTTGGAAATGTATTCGCCTGTATTCTGGCATGTTTTTTTGCATTTTGGACGTTTATTTGCGAGATGGTTTTGTAAACATTGTGATATGTAGGGATTATGTGGTTTTCTTTTACTAGGGAAGCACTTTGGCTTAGTGCAAAACCATTAGATAATGCTTGGCTGGGCCAGCCAAGGAAGTTAATAATTTGGTCTTAAGTGTACTATGGGCAGCTTCTTATTCCAAATTACAAATTTCGGAACTAAATTCTACAAGATGGACGAAAAAGGAAACTAGGAAGGCCCAAAAATGCCCAAAAATGTCGGTTTTTATCAGAGTCTTCAAGTGGCACTTTTGTATAACCTGAGGTGTTCCACTGGCTATCGACATTCCTGAATGTGCTGAGGAAACAGGAAATGTATAACTAGTGTGAAAGCAAATTGCCAAGTTAGTACGGGCGTGAACGGACATGGTGCTTTAAGATTGTAAAAACCCAAGACGTATAGCTGCTGTGTTGGTGTAGTGGTGCCTTAATTCTGAATAGTGTTATCATTTCTCTGGAACTGCATGTAAAAAATTCTGTTGTTTGCAGCATTACGTGGTTTGGCAATTTATGCTGGTGAGGTGCAGGCATATCAAAGCTATTGACTACCTATGAAGGGACAGAAGTGCCCTATCTTTTGTTTCGAACTAATGATGGTGTGCCAAAATTGTTTGTAAGATATTTTTTTTTCAACGTTAAGGCGATGAGCAAAAATGAGGTCTTTGCAAAAGTTAAGCCAGTTGCAATATTTTCAGTGTCAGTCTAACAATATGTTTTTGGAAAGTTCACTATTTTCTTGGTAATAACATAGATCCTTTGGTGGAGCTACTACAACCTCTGCTTGCATCCAACATTACTATTAAAGAAATGCACCTTCGTTGTAATAAAGGTGTTGGGGTAAATAATGTGCTCATTGCTGAGGCATGCAAGGGAATCTCAGACACTGTTCCACTCTAGTGATGTAATAAGACAGCTTGATGAATGCACTGTCTGTTTAACTGAAGAGAAGCAAGAATCTGGAGGTATGACCAGGTAGTTATTGTTATTGAATGTTTGTACTATGTAATTATGGTACTACTATCTTAATCTTTGTACTATCTTAATCATGGCCAGCTAGAACAAGCTTACCACATCTGCTACTGTTGCAGCAGCCTTGGTGCAGAACTGGTTCGCATTGTGAGTGCTGCGAGCCTTCGTAGCCATTGTTTACATCTTCAGAGAACTCTATCATCTGCTGCTGCTTGCAGTGAAGTGTTGGAAATGAAACCTGCAGAACGACGTTGCTGAATTTTAAGTTCTGCATAGTAAACAAGCAGGGGGCCATTATTCACTGCACGGGTCAGCATTCCTTGTGGCCAGGTGTAATAAGCCTAAGCCATGAGAACGCTTTACCGACCGGGCCAATGCTGCATCTTACAGGGGGTGGGCTGGTTTCAACTTGAGTAGGGAACATTAAGCTAGAAATGCCATTAAAAGTTGCAGCTAAACCATCGCACTGAAGTATTGAACTCAAGGTTTCCTGTGCAGTTGAGATATGGAGGGGAAAAAAATGCCAAACAAAAGGACCTCAGTGGAAGGCCATTTAGGAGAGTGGAAACTTGGGTTTGTTGTTTCTCATTCATGATGCTAAGCTGCACAGTAAAAACAGGATAACAAACAGGAGTAGACAAGGACAGTGCTTGACCGTGTCATTCAAGTTTATTGTCTTGTTTTAGATGCACTATTCAACATCATGGAAGTGTCATTTCCCCTTTTAAAAGAACACTACAGTGTAAGAACAAAATTGGTCTGTATTGGTAGGTTACAGTGCTGAGCATACAAATATGCGATTATCGGCAGTAAGCTTAATTGACCCTCAAGATGGCATGTTGCTGAATTAGTTAATGTGTAGATTAGTGTGTAGGTTTGTAGTTAGGTTCATAGTGTGTAGGTTCATTGTAACTGCCTATTCCCCGTACTTCCCTTTTTCCTGTTATTCTTGCTGTTAACTTAAGAATCTAGCAGCCCATTAATACGGAGTATGCCACTTTCATCCAAAATCTCAAAAAAGATATTCAAATTTCCGGCTCGACAGGTGGGCTTATGTAGCGCAGCCTTGGTATCAAGCATGTAACAGGCATGTGACTATGCCGAACCTGCAATAACCATCACAACCGCCACCGGCGCCACGACTTGGCAGCTTGCGAATGTCAGCACGGCTTGAGTTACACTTGTACATTTATAATTGTTTATGACTTATGAAAATGAACGTGCAAAGAAAGATTTTACGTGTTCTTTGAGAGCTTGTGTGCGCACTTCTTGTTCCGTTGTTCCTCACGTGACTCTTGGCAGATCCGCTCAGTCGCCGTTTACGTCATCTCTGCTGGGCAACTGATAGCTTCATTTTTTGATGATTAACAAGATTATTTTAAAGGTACTGCCCCAGAGACTGGTATATTCGTTTTCTGGGGACACCAATCTATCTATTTAGACCAACTTCGGTTCTGACTTCAGTGTCCCTTTAATCCATAGCCCACCACTGCAGTGTGCCTCATACATAGCACAAATGTAGGTACAGCACATAAAACCCCAACTTTAATTTTCATACTCATCATGCATGCCGGCAGAGTATGGGGATTTTTTTCAGCACATGCTTGTCTATGCGACTCTTTTGAGCTGGGGTGATAAAGTTACATTGCTGCATCACTACCTCTGTCAGAGTATGTGACACTTTTACGTCACGAAAAATGTGCAAGGAAACAGAAACAGAAAAGAGAGATACCGATGTCGTAATTTATATCTTAATGCATAAGCTTGGATAATGCACCTTGGTGGAAAAAGTGCTCAAAAAATAAAGATGACAAAAGAGGCAGACAACTTGGCACTGCTTTTTTGTTTCTGTTTGAGCACTTTTCCCACCAATATGAATGTATACCAACTAGCTCAACTTTCCATTCTGCTTGAGTACATTGGATCACGCAGTTCATACCGCGAGTACGCACCCTCACAGCGGATGCAATGCACATGCAAATTGGTTCTATGCTGGAATGAACAGGCTGCTCTGCTAGATGCAGATAGCACATGCTTTTATGTGTCCACTAAGTATGATTAAGACAGTACATGCCATGCACTTTAGTGTGAAGTGTATTCATAGAGAGGGCCGCATGACATTTATACAACTGTGCCCTTAGTGCCAAACTTGTGCAGGTTTGTGCCTCGTACATCACTAGATATGTTTCACGTTTGGCCCTGTGTGACCTAGTCTTAATGTCTCTTTTTGGCTCCCAGCATTCAAGAGCCGCAAAGGACAACACAATGCTCCGATCTCACGGGAAGGAACACCTTTATGGAACGAACCCGAGCCTGTGGCAAAGCGAAAGAAGCCTTTGGACAATGCTGAGGAAACTTCAGAAAAGGCGGATACCACCAAGGATGCAGAGAAACCTGGGGAACCACCTGATGTACGTAGTAAGCAAAATCTAGAAAATGTGTTGCTCTTTCTCAAGCAATTTGTTCTACTGTAACAATGTTATTACTAAACTCATGGCACTTTAGAATTGGAACCGAGTGTTCAGCTATTAGAATTTTGCATGTGTATACCAAAGAAGTTGTATAGCCAGGAAGTTCTGAAAGAGTAGCATTCTGGAAATCATCAGGTTCTCATTCACGGTATTGCTGAACTGGGGAACAAAAATGGCTACATTGTTGACCTTGTGCATGTTAGAAAATGAGGTGATTGTGTTGCATATGTGAAACATTAGCCACGATACTATCTTTTGCTTTTGGTTTTACATTTGCTTGGCTTTAGGGCTTAGCATTCTCTCCTTCCTTGCAAGCAATTTGGTATTATTTTATTAATGCCAAATTGATTACTGGCATTTGGATTGGATTGGTTGGGCCAGTCTGATCCAATCCTTCCTTCCCACTCGGCTTTTCTTTCCCCACCCTCCCCCCACTTGCTTTCCTGCACTGACTGCGCTTCAGCATGACCACTGGTCAATGCTAGGGGCAGAGTTGCCACCCTTCACAGGCTGGCGAGGACTGACGAACCACAAATTGCTTCACGGATAGCCTGAGAACGTTTCACAGTAAAAATGCTCATAGCCGGTTAGTGTTCACTTCTGGAGTTGATGTACAGTAGAATCTCGATAAACGGAAATCGCTTAAACGGAATTGCCGCTTAAACGGAACAGTAGCCAGTAAGTTGGTTGGTTTTGTATTCAGATATATAACATAAAAAAACTCTCGGTAATCGGAACTAAAGTTTCCACGTCACCGTTTAAACGGAACCAGAAATGGAACTTCTTGTGAAACCATTTGGCATGAGAATCAGCTTTTTACGGTTCCGACTGTTTCGTGATTGTTTTTTTTTCCTCCCTCCTCGTAAGCCTCGTCTCGTTAGTGGTCAGCCGTGTTTGCGCAATGAATGCAACATCGCAGTTCTTGTTCCAGTCGTACGGTCTCGATTTAAGACGCCGAGATTACGGGGCTCTGCTCCTATTGCCTCGTTCGTGCCATCGTGGTGCTATTCGCGCTTCATTACCGCGTTGCCGTCTTCTACATTCGGTGGCTCGTAAGCACTCGCGAAGTTGAGGCCTCTAGCCTCTGTGAAGATGCCGTTGCAAGGACTCAAACAAACATATTTGATGCATTTGATCCTCAGGGACTCATTGTTGCCAAATTAACTTTGTGAGTGCTGTGCCTAAACCTTTTTTAGTTTTCATGCTTTCTGAAAAACTATCAGCTGCATTCACCTTCTGATGCTTCGAGTTCCATGAAATGGTATTGATAGTGTGTACGCACATAAATTTGCGCTTTCATACATCGATCTCGGTAAATGAAACTCCTGCTAAACGGAACTAATTTTTTCGGTCCCTTGAAGTTCCATTTATCGAGAGTCTACTGTATTTGCGAGTTATGGCTCAAGCACGTCGAGGCCGCGAAGGCTAGCATTTTATATGGACGTGTCGCACTGTATGAGGAGTGTTCAAGATTTTAGTGTGTGTCAGCTGTTGATTTGGTGAAAGGGATTGGAGCAGTGATTCCTTTGACCCTGAGTACGTGCCAAGCGTGAATTCAGAATCGGAAGATCGCATACAGCACAGCATTTGTTCAAGAGTGATGGCAACCTATTCGGACTTCAAGCCTGAGCAGGTTATTACAGGTTGCAAGCAAGCAAACAAGCATGGCACAGTAAAAGCATGTTGGATATGTGTCATACTATTATTGGAATTTTTATTATTTTATTGCAATAAGTCATTCTGCTCTTTCAGGGATGTGACGGACAAATAACAGACAAATAAATCGCAAAAAAATTAAATTACACACCATATCTTACTGGCTGATGTTTTTATTTAAACTTTCTAATTGGATTTCTATGTAACTAGGACTGTTGCTGTCTAGTATAACATATAAAGAAAAGGAATACTAGGGAAACAAAAAACAATAGCGGAGTTTCACACAGCTTTTTTCTGAGATATTTTTTGTTATACAGGAAGATGGAACTTCTGTGAAAGCTTGGTGGATTGATAGTTTAGAGTTTTCCTAGTACAATGAACACTCGTTATAGCGAAATCGCTTTGTGCAGATTATCGCTTTATTCAAATTTTTTTCCCAGCCCGAACTGCAGTACAGGAGGTGCAGATCCTTGCCACTTTTAAGGATGTACCGATTCTGATGAAATTAGTTTCCTGTCCCGAGGGCTTCACTGTAACAAGGGTTTGCTGTATTATTCCTTTTGCCTACATGCCACTAATTGGCTGCTGGGTGCTTTATCTGTGACAATTTTTTTATGTCACCATATAGACAATGTTAAGCTAAATTCACTATTCCTCACCTAATATTTGTTATACCTTGAAATTATGCAGTGCGAGTTCAATTTTTTATTTTTGTCTTGGTGGTGAGCTTCAGCTTTTAGTGCGCTATCGGTTGCATGCTTGCTGGGCCTATGTGTGAGAGTTCTTGGTCCAATTTGTTGTCTGCACCTGTTCCCCCAGCCGGCAGTCCTGATCAAGGCACTGACGGAATTGGAGAATACGGCCTCCTCTGATGCAGTTGTTCGAGAGCGCATAGCCAGCCTCCCGCCAGAGGTTTCGGACCCTACTTTGCTGGAGAAAATTCTGGGTGAGTCGGTGCAGAGTTCTCGGAAAGCATTGCCGACCCTTGAGTGGTTGTCCAAAAATGAGATCGAGTGCTGAATACAAGGGAATTGCATTGCTTGAACTGCTACAGTCGAACCCCGCTACAACGAACTCCGCTTCAACGAAATATTTCCAATTCCCCATCAGCCAGCCTAGAAGTCGATGCAGCAAAGTCCTCACCACAACGAACCATCTGTCTAGCTTGCTTTCGCTTCAACGAAATTTTCGCTCATTGGGGCTGGGTTTGAACATTTGGTTTACAATAAAATTTGCATAACACCAGCTATCTGTAACTTTCTATACATTCAGGATGCTTAGTTTCACCAAAAACATGCGCCACACGCCCCCACCAACACCCATAAATAAAAACAAACTCATAGGTGGACACCATTGTTTGCTGGTGATAACGATGTGGCTGGCTGTCTTTACATGAGGCGCAGGCCCGATTTGCCAAGCCGGAGCTACAGTTAATCCGTATCCAGATGAAATCGCGTGAATATGGTCTACTAGAGTAGGGGAAGTGGGTTCAGTGGCCGGTGCACTCTATGCACAGGCGTGAAGCAGCGAGTGTAGACCAGTTTTGGATGTATGGGGCGGCGCTGCGGTAGTGTGGGCTGTACAGTCAACCTTCTCGATTGCGTGCTGTGCGTCGGCTCGAAATCGCGGTTTGGAGCTGAAAAGTGTCTCCTTTAAGAGAAATGCGATGCCGGGTCGTCGATGTCAGAGTCATTGTTTTGCTTCCGGGTGCAAGGCGGGATATCAGTGGACGAAAGACGGGCAGCTGTCGTTTGCGGTGCTAAAAAGTGCTGTAGCAGTGGGGAAAGAATTTGCACAAACAGGTGTTAGACGAAACCCGTTCAGTATGAGAGTTAAATTTTCACCCTTTGTTGCCCGATGCGGTACCAACTTTGCTTCCAATTTTTTCAGCAGACAAAAGCTGTGCAGTAAGACCATAGTTAACGTTATGCTGCTGGCTAAATTGCAGCTTTCCTGTGGTATTGGGTGCAGCCAACACTCTGATGAGCTAACAGCGGGACATTCTAAAGTTTTGTGTTTTAATTAGGCTGCATTTTTACGTCATGAAAGGGCATCAATGAGTCGCAAGAAAAAGCAGGAAAAAAAAGGTCCTCATGCCAAAATAAGCCAGCGCTCCCAGTCGCTCCTACATTGGGTACAGCCACTGTGTGGAAAATGTAATGTTGAAATTGTAGATTGTACTTGTAAATGGGAATGTTGTATTGTATTTCAGCCTTAAGAGTGAGCTGAGACAAGCACGCCTTGTTCAAATAAAAGAATTCAGGGAAGCTTGCACTTACGCGCAAGACTTATCGTATTTACTCGCGTAATGAACCCACTTTTTTTCCGGAAAATTCGGCATGAATTTGGGGGGAGGGTTTATTAGGTATGCGGGAAAAAATTTAAACAGATTTTTAAAAGTTGAAATTTTGTTCAATAAAGCTGCTAAGAGAAGCGCTATCAGGACCTTACCATTTTTGTAAAAATTTGTAGGTGATTATGTAATTAAATTTCTTTTTTATTTCCAACATGCTAGTGGCCCCCTACTCGCCATGGAGCTGTCCTCAAGTCGCTTGCGGCTTCACATTCGTTGTCGGCCCGCAGCGCACCATCTTCCGCACCGTCAAGGCACTCTAAAACTTCTTTTTTATCCCGCACCGGGAAACTTCTCTTCTTTGGGGCCACGAAACACACGGGGATCCCTGTTCACCGCCCAAAAACGTCTGGCACGCACTGGGTTTACACTGAAGTGCCGCCCAGCCATGCGGTTTTCATGTGTATCAATGCATGCTCCACTACCTTCAGTTTAAAACCGGCTGTGTAGCTCACGTACTAGCCCATCGTACGGCGCACTCCAGGAGCACGAAAAAAGGTAGGAACACTGCTGAACAACGACGACATCGCGGAACAGCAAGAGCAGAGGAGTGTGGAGTACGTTTAGTGCTTTGTTCGCACGCCGCTAGAACCAGCTAGTAGAGCAAAGAGCAGGGAAGGAATGCATAGTACGTTTTGTGCTTTGTTCGCACGCCGCAACGTTTTCATGGCGCACGAAGGTCCGTTTTGTGTTCAGGAGGTGGCGCTACACAAGCGCGCAATTTTTAAATTGTGAGCCACGGCATTCGTGCTCACGTCTCCGGAAATTTCTTTTTGTTGGAATGCGTTTTTAGCATTTATGTGCGTACTGTAGCGTGATATCAAGTTGCTGCAATCGTTTACGGCATCAGCAATCATGCTGAGATAAAAGCAATTCTCGCTGCATTTTCTATTCAAAGTGGCAAAAAAGTAAATTCTCAAGAAGAAAAGTGGGGGGAGGGTTCATTACGCGAGTGGGTTCATTACGAGAGTAAATACACTAAATGGTGAAGCTGTTGTAAGTGAGCATTCGGAAACATAGTTTTCAGTATCATCGTTTATTTACATAAATTGCGGTTGCAGTAATCGTCGTCATATACATCGGAGAGGTTGTTGTCTTCTTCGCGGAGAGTGGTGGGTGCAAAGTCACCCTCGCCTTTGTAGACTTCCACCATCTCTTCGTCATCGACTCAAGGTAGTGGTGGCGGAATCTGCAAGTCGTCTCAGGAAGGAATTGACACACTCGTAGCCGCATCTCCAATTGTCCATAATAACTTTTAGAGAATGCGGTGGCTGCGGTGACCTCTCCCAAGCAGGGTGTCTTTTCATCTTTAGTATTAGCGCTGGAGCATTTGTTTTATACATGCGCAGTAGCGCTTGACAAAAGTGCTAGAAGCTTTTTTTTTTTTTTTTTTTGCTAAAGCCGTTGCGTGAGCCGAGGCCTCGGCATTCGCGCTCAGAAGGGCTCACAATTTCCTTGGTATGTTTTCCTGCAACGGCGAACTTACGGCTTGTGCAACAGTTCTGCTGTTAAAAAAGTGTTTTGTCTTTTTCACTTGATTTTCATTGAATCATGCTCGAATATATATTTGTAATAACACACCACTAGTTTAAGGACCTGCACAAGGGTGAACAAACTATCACATATAGTTTCCGTTTTTCAGATGATCAACTTTTTTAAAATTTCGATAAATGACAAACTGTGTGCTCTATTCAACCTATTAATATTGCCCCCCCCCTCCCCCCCCCCTTATGTAATGCCTTGGGGTTTTTAAGGTGACAATAAATGAAATGAATGAAAGAAACACGAACAATTGGCGCTGCGTTGCTCTTGACTTGTAAAGGCGCCGGCGAACCCAGATTTCTGCGGTGTCCACGCATGGTTTAGCTTTTTCAACTCCGTATTATGTTGATGGCAAGGCAGTTTAGGTGATCAGTACATCGATTCTTTCTTATTGTTTGGCCGTCTCGGTGTCCGGCCGCAATGATTACGGGCATGCCGGCACGGTGCCTAGTTGAGACGATTCCGCACAATCATCCCATTCGCACCGCAGTACTGCTGCACGTTGTACGTGAGTAGCCAGTATGTTTAAATCTTGGAACACGTGTACTAATAGCAATGAGCAGCTGTGATATTTACAGCACGTTCGCTCAACTAGTTTCGCTCATTACATCTCGCTCCCGCCCATGCCCGGACGCCCAGCACCCTACAGCGCAACGGTGGCGCCATCTCACGTTGACATGAGGTGTATCGGCCAGTGGCGCTCCCTGAACCCACTTCCCCTATTCTAGCACACTGTAGCGCAAATGTGCTGTGCTGCTGGTGCAGCGCCATCATGTATGCGTTGTGAGCAGCTGCCCTTGCAGTTTTCTTTCTACAATTCTTCAAAGTCAAAAGCGAAAATAATGTTTTCATATTTAGTCTTGACCCCGCGTCATCCTATCTTAGGCACGAGAGTGCGGTCGCGTTAAATGCAAGCGTGCGCGGCTTGCCTGCTAAGGTGAGTTGCTTCCGTGCCCAGTCAGAGGATAAGATAACGGCACCTCTCCTGCCACAAGTGAGAGGGGGAGGGGGGCTTGCAACGGCCTCGCAGCTATTTGCAAGTAATCAGCTCGGTGGATATGCCTTATTGTACAGCAATACATTTTGCGCCTGCATTTCTTCACCCCCCCCCCCCCCACCTCCCTCCCCTTTTCCCTCTGTAACGCGCTCTTTACGTGCAGGTAAAAAACAGATAACCATTGATATGTTTGTTATCCCAATAAACACAATGTTATTGCGCATCTTTCTGTTTTTTGAGCATTGTATTATGCTGTCAATTATCCGGAAATATACGGGGCTATTTTTCTTGCCCTTCCATGGTGTGTTGGGGCAGATTTCGCCTCAACGAATTTTCGCTTCAACGAAATTTTTCGCACGTTGCGTTAATTTCGTTGTAGCGGGATTAAACTGTATAGTCCATGTGCTCAGCTGTTGTAAAAACTTCAAACTACCGGTAAACTTGCGACAGCTGTGTGTAGTCATAACTTGCCATATGTATAGGGAGGCGAAGCTAAAGTTTGCCGGGTGAGGGAAGCGCTGCCCTCTCCCCTCCGGGGGATTACGCGGCGGCCGCCGCCGCTTTGGCACGTGCTTTTTCCGCTGCGCACGTGCTGCATTTTTATGAAACCGTACGCATCAGCACGTGTCCAGCAAGTTCGGTTTAAACGTAGAGTAGTTACTGAGTTAATTTTTGTCGACGTTTGTCATGTCGTCTGCTACAGACGCGCCGCCTGCTTCCTGCCGCTCGACCGGCAGACTGCCCCGACGATTTTAAGGGGGGAAACGCGTTGTTCGGCGGTCGTCAGTTGCTCTTTTCTTCTGGAAGGCGACAGCTGTTCAGCTTGTCACAGCGTACTTTTCTCTTGTTTGTTACTCCCTTCGCGTGCTCGCGCTTCGGACATCCGGACTTTCTGGACCGCAGAAACACTGAGGCTTGCAAGAAATGTAAGATAAATGTGATTGATTATGGTTAATAGGTTATTTCTTACTCTTGAAACAATCAGCTGCATCTTATAAAAACGCATTAGAAAGGCACACGCTAATTAAGGGGTGCGCTGACAGCGCCGCATTTCCATTTTACTTGTCCTTGAAGAAATTTTTGTTTGCAATGTTTGTCACCCGCTTGGAGTACAAGTATGGGTTAGCGTGACAGTTCGCGGAAACAACACAACAGCTTGTGGCGTATAACTTTTAATTACTATTAATACGCAGAATTTGGTGTATAACTCTTTTAATTACCAGTATTTGTAAATGTGGGAAAAAAACGAACAACGCAGCAATACCATCCAGAACACAAGTCGCAATGACAAGACGGATCAGAGCTACTACAGCCAGGTAAATGTCTAGAAACTATTTTTTTTTACCCATGCAAAATGTCAACCTATTGTGTTATATATGGACGATATCGAACGGCACCAGCTCCCAAGTTCATTTAATATAGCGGAAAACAATCATTGGCAGCATGCATTAAAAAAAGTAGAGGGGAGGTTTCGTTAGAACACTAGTTCGCATTTTTAAAGCCGGGTAATGTAAACTGAAAGCACACAGATACAAACAAAAATGTGTCAACTTATTTCACCTTTCGAACCGCAGTGATTCATGCTTACCGTTTATCCTTTTGGTGCACTTTCGCGGCGAATATGCAGAATTTAACGAATGGATCCTCTTCTTTACTGTCGTGGCAGCTGACCATGCAACAATATGGGGGGTTTGCTTCGCTTTCAGTTTCATCTTTTCGTTTCGGGCTAGTGAGGAGTGTTCCCGCCGCTCCTTTGTACGTGCTGGCTTAAGTGGCTTGCGCAGCCGATGGTCGCTTTGTTTGCATTCGTGAGTAGGAGGCTGGATGCCTCAGGCGGTGCGGGAGACAGCACGAGCTGCGCGTGCACTTGCCAGACGTGGAGGAGCGGGCCGGGGGGCGCCTGCTTAGGGCGCTGAAAAGCCGTTCACCAGATGCAGTCGTTTCGCCATGACTGAGGTGGTTAGCCCAGCCAAGGGTCGCCCACAAGAGCACTCTTTATCCCGTGAAACCGCCGGGGCGCTCGGCTGTTCGACTGGCGCGTAGCAGACGACGCATCTCTAGCAGACAACAAGACAAGCACCGGCAAAAATGGACCCATTAGCTACTCTATGTGTAAACCGAACTTGCTGGACACGTGCTAATGTGTATGCTTTCATAAGTCGAAAAAAAATTTTACCCAGCCCTCTTCCTAGCGTGAGAAATGCAGCACGCGCGCAGCGAAAAAAGCACGTGCCGAAGCGACGGCCGCCCCGGCGTACTCCCCCGGATGGGAGAGGGCAGCGCCACCCGGTGATCGTTCCGGAGCCTATACTCGAATGCAGGCTGGCAAGTACTAATAATATTCCCCAGGACGGAAGCATTCTGGGCACAATGATAAAAAATATTTTGGCATGAGACTATCTTTCTTTCATAGTGTGAAGCCATTCAGTCAAGGTCGCAGAACAAAAAAAATGCCACGCAAGCAAGACAGAGCATTGCTAAGCAACACACAGGGGCATCGGACTGGCTGGACACAGCGATGCTCTGTCACGGAGCGAAGGAAGCCGTGCGAGTAAAAAAGTGTTCTATAGGAACACCCGATGGCTTTGGGCATGCTAGGCATGGTGGCTGCTGTATATGTTCAGGTATATGCTGTATATGCCTATGGAAAGGAGGGTAGCTGCACAGGATGCACAGAGGACAACAGTATGGAGAGGATGTTGGTGAATACATAGCCGGGTTCCAGCTTATGTGGCCTTATCTCATTGTGTTTCTGTAGCACATCACCTCTATTGCGTTTGTCATCAAATAATGGCTTGAGAGTGAGCGGGCCAAATAATTGAACCGATATCGATGCTGAGCATCTTGCTTGTCAGGCTGTACAACAGCGCGTTTGCCGATTGGACTAGATGAGGCGTACATTTTTATTTAGGCAGCCAAACGCAGCTCAACACCAGTTGTGATAAGAGTGATGGTGTAGTGGGCATGGTGTCGTACAAATCTGCATTAAGGGTCCCACTTAGAGGAACATCAAAGAAAAATAGTGCTAAATTTTTTAGAGCCTTACTTTTTGGGTTTAGATTACATTCAAGACATTGGTCGTGATTCCACATACCATATTTAGTTGGTTGTAGTGGGTGCCGCCCAGATGTAACATGCGGCCAATGCTTTTGATGAGAGAAAATTGCTATATGAGCGCTGTCTAAGCTCGTACAGCTTATATACTGTGTTTTGGGCCTTAGACACAGTGTTTGCTTCCAAGTTTGGCGAGCACAGGTAGCTACTGGTCAGATAAATTGCACCAGTGCACAGAAATGCAGTCTGAGTGATGGTGCCTATTGTCCCTACAATATACCATTGTACATTATCTTTTCTGAAAAAGCGTGATATTACCATATTTTCTCAATTCTAAACATCGCCTTTTTCTGAACACAGAATGCCTAATGTGGGGGGGTACTTAAACCTGGGGTGGAATTCTGAGTGGTGTCTGTTTCAAAAATGTCCGTTCATGTCCATTTCAATCGTGGTGTAGTTGCAATTGCGAGGCCTCTGACTAACAACGTGCACAGAAGTCGACACCCCACCTTGCTCGTGCTGTATCACATCTGGGCTGTATTTTTGCAGCCAATCAGGGCTCGCTCAAAATGGGTACTTTGAAATGGACATCAAAAAGACAAAACTGGGAATTCCACCCCTGAAGCACATTCGTGTTAGAATGATGACTTGTCTTTAAAATATTGTTTTGGCTAAAACATGGGAACGTGCTTAGAATGAGGGGTGCTTAGAATCTAGAGAATATGTCAAAGCTATCAAATTTACAGTGTCAAAAGACCCATGAAAAGCTCTAACAGCATTAAGTTATCATCTCACAGTCACACTGTGGATAATTTTGGGCTATTTTAAGAGTGATTTCTGTTCTGAATTTGGTTTTGATGTAGGTTATGTTCGGCGGTCTTCGTTTTGAAGATTGGGTGAAATTACTGTATAATTTATCAGTGAAGACGTGACAGCATTGCACTTTGTTGCAACTGAGACCCCCCCGTGACAGTATTGTAGATGATACACTTGAAGACAAATACTGCTGCAGCTAAAAGAACTGCCTAATTGATTATGCAGGAGAGGAATGCACAGTTTTCTTGATTGGCTTGCTGCGCGTCATGTTCGAACCACAATCTCACGTACAACAGCTCTACGACGGCCGTCTTGTTCAAGATGATTTTGTCCGAGGCCCGGTGGCCTGTGCATGCAGTGGTCATTGATAAAATCATTTTCTGGCTAATGTGAAAGGCAGCCTGCAGGGTTCCCTCTTGCAGTGTAAAACAACACAGAATGACATTACTCCTCTACACTTTTTTGCCAACTTGGGTGGCAACTACACCGTGCTGCCTCACATGGCTAGCACCCTCACTAAACAAGTGGTGACGCCTGGTGAGGTATTGTCTAAGGAGTCACCGGTTGCTGCACTGAAATTCTTTGGCAAGACCTGCGTCTTAAAAAGCCCCTAAGAATTTAGTAAACATGGTAAGCACCGTGTGCCCCGCATGCTTGAAATTGGCGTGTGGCACCTGTGCAGACCGGCAAGCAGCGGACCGGCTCTCAACGCAAGTGGACGAAGCGTGCTCCCTGCTAGCCGAGTACAACAGCCGGCTGGCCCAAGAGCTGGAGGACCGCAAGCAGGTCTCCCAGATGCTCATCAACTTCACCTTCCACCAGAGGGAACTTATGGCACTTGCAGAGCAGAAACTTGAGGTAAGGCCACGCTCCAGTATTAAAGGATCGCTGATACCGTATATGTCGGAATATAGGTCGACCCCTTTACCTTGCAGCCGAGAAACTGGGGGAAAAAAAAAAAAGAGTTACGTACATATTGTTGTTTTATTGAGGCTATAAGCACTTGTTTTGTCTAAGGTTACTCATTTGAGCAGTCTGAAATCTTGCTGGACGACTGTCTCTGCCTGGATGTCTCCCACACAGCAAGTTGTCCTTGGTGCAGTCTGGGGAATTGCTTATGGAGCACTTCTTAAGCACTTACAAGACCATGTCATTAGTAAGTGAGCGCCAAGCATGGGACACCCACATGCAGACTGTCGTGAGAGCCAGTTTGTGCAGGCAACGCCGCCTGTATAAACAGTGCCTAACGCGTGAGCGAAAAATGGCCAAACAGGCACTCTCCTGTTGCTCTCTCCTACCCTTCCCCGCTCCGTAGCCTTCCAGCGTGCTTTCGTGTCCGCCAGCCAGCGCCGCTTCTCGGAAACTATGCAAAATAGTGGAAAGTTTGTTTAGCGTTCCCGAGGCGGCGCTCCTACGCCTTCTTGTTTTTCACCATGCCTGTCTGGCTTGGCCTGTCACTGATAAAACTTCCTTTGTCACGAAGCAAAATCCCTTGCGCTGCCGCAGGCTGATGCCGGCTTTGCGCGCTTATCTACTCTGATCACAGGCCCTGAAATTTTCTGAGTGGGGCATCCCCCCTCTATCCCCTCCGCATTTAGGTATTGTTTTGACCCCCCTGTTCGCACTCCGCATTGGTACGCATTTCTAAAATTGAGGACTGTACTGTAGAAGCGCCCGGACAGCGTGGCGGGATCGCAGCTGCTTATCCTTTTGTTTCCTATAATTTTCTGAAGTTTACAAGCACGTGATATTATTGGAAAGTAATCGTAGAAGTGAGCGCCTGAACAAAAAACGTGCACGCAATTTTTTCTTCTCTAAATACTCCAGAAAGAAAAATATCAGTAAAATAACGGCTGCCCCATCCGAAAATATCGTTTTTCTGTTAGCTATATGTCTACCCGACAATCAGTATGTTCTTAGCCTATTTCAGTCCGCCTCTGTCTTTATCTTTGGAAAAATGCAGCAAGTATGAAGCGAGCGACACGTTGAACGAGATCCCCAGTGCGCCACAGAACTAGCGCCCCGTCACGGCTAAGATGTAAGTGAAACGGCCCTTGAAGCCCAACAGGCAAGCTGACAGACACACGTCGTAGAAGTGGGTGCAGCGTTCGCGACTCGCGAGCATTTACGTAAGGCGAGATGTCCGTCGGCACGCGCCACATAGCGGATCAGTGCCTGAACTAAGCGTCCCTACCCTTCCCATTGAAAAGCGCGCGACGCGTCAGGCAATGTTAATACAGGCGGCGTTGGTGCAGGCGGCCAGCAAGCGTCTTGGTGTTGTCGCCGGCGATTTTTCGTAGAGACATCGCACAATGCTAGCGGACAAACGTGGCCACCTTGTCCACCAGTTCCAGGTGCATAGCACAGCGCCCACAAAACAAGGTCTTCCAAACATTGCATACTGAGATAAGTGATGTGGTGAACTGGTGCCAAGTGCCGGAACTTATCTTGTTCGCCAACAGCGAGAGAAGCGACAAAAAAATGGCAGCGAGTCCGATTAATGTCAGCGACAATGGTGTTTTAGCGGTTTATGTGGGCCCGATGGGCTGCCTGGGTGCCAGATGACAACTAAAATTATGCTAATGGCTGATATATAAGTCGAGAGGTGTTTTTTCTGTAAATGTTTTGGTAAAAAATCTCGACCTATATTCTGACTTATATGGTAGGTGTCCACATGAAAAGTTATCCCAGGGTTTATTTGTTGCGAGCCAGGACCTCCTGACAGCTGCAAATACAGAGCAACAGGGGAGGGGAGGTGGGGTAAGTTATTGCCATTCAGAGTTGTTTTTACAAATATTGACCCACGTGTTTACTGCGGCTGAACGTGTGCTAGCGCATTTCAGTTCTGTCTACTTATAATGAAAGTGAATAATAGCAACAGTACACTGCACTTTGGAAGCAGTAGGTCATGCCAACAGGTTAATGCTTGATGAAGTCTGGGGTTTCTGTCTGCCTTTTGTCCATAAAGGCAAATGCCAGCACTAACTAGCAAATGTGGTGGAAGGCCTCCCTCCTCCTTGCCTTTTTCAAAGAAGAGACCGGCAGCATTCAATCCGGTCATGGCTTTTGAGTGAACGGCTGCACTGGTGCTTCCTCCTCCTCCTCCTCCTTGTTGCCACTGGCAGGGACAGGTCAGTGCACTACGCATCACTGCAGTCGCATCCACGTCGCCATAGTCCACAGAGAGTACGTCTTCCGAAACGTCCACCATGAGGATCTTGATTGGTTTTACCCGATTTTACGTTCTCTCACCGTTCTTCACTCTTTTCTACAGACGATGTAGCCTCGTGTGTATGCAGCGGGTGCCTTTCTATGGCTGTATACCAGGTGCCAAGCTACTGGCGTGGTAGCACGTAGTTCGAATTATCCATAGCCTAACCTGCTCGTGGTCAAATTAACAGGTTTTTTTATACATAGACTTTTATGAAGCTTGGTTGGACCAAATTGTACCATTCGAATCATCTAGAAATTCGAATTATAAAGCGAAAGCTTTCTTAGTGGGGCTGAAGGCTTCCTGCCAAACAACTAAGCAATGGCTTAGAGATGCAGCACTCACCTCATATGAGGGAAGTGCTGGGTTGGAATCTGCATACCACTGGGCACCCACCGGTTTCTTTAAAGAGTATAGGCATCTCTGGTAGCGTGCTTACCTTTGAAAGGGGAATTCACACCTGGAAAGCTGCCTTTATCCTTTTGGGGGACCCCTGGCCACGGAGCAAGATAAACAGGAGAGCCGACTTCACTCTCACCGGCGGGCCCTTAATGTCCATCACTCGTGGAGCACAATGTAGATAGCGCAGCGAATGGGCCGCCAAATAAGCGGCCAGCGCTCCGCGTGCGCCGGCAAGCGCTTTGGCGGAACACATTCCGTCGGCTTTTGTCGTCTGCTTCGGCGACGGTACTTTTGGGCACGGAGGGCTTTGGGCCTGCTTTGGCGCCGGTTCGCGTTCATTGCGCTCCTCCTTCGCGCTCCTCCTTAACTTGTTCGACAGCACCTTCTGGGTAACCCGGACCCGAAGGAATTGAGTGGTCTTACGGCAATGATACGTTAAAGATTGGTTTGCATGGTGGGAAAACAAAATGTAGAGACCACATATAGACATATGGCTGCTATACAAACACTGCCTTTTGCGCAGTGCTTGCCGAAAATGCTACTCCGTTTTGTAAATTTGTGAACACCAATTCGGCTGTGTTTTAACAGGTTTTACAAAAGGCGAAAGGAGCAACTGGTTCTGATCAATAGCGATTATAAAAGTTCCCTCAGCTTTCTCGCAGTTCTCCAACTTACGTCCAAAACAGAGTGTGCCAGAACACGGACCGGCACTCACACGCTCATCATAAAATAACAGAAACGTGATAACACCACCCGCGACTGCTCGCGACGTAGCAATCTGTTCAAGATCAAGGACCTGACAGTGCGGTCTTTTCACAAGCTTTCATTTCGCGATATTTGAATTCGTTCGGACCCGATATCTCTGTGGTGATGACTCGCCGAAGAAAAAGGTTTGACGAGCCGGTTGTTTTGCTGGTCAGCAGCTTAAAAAAACACGCCGGGAAACCTGGTAGGCCCGAAATTGCAGCCATACAAATCGCAGCATTTTATTTGCAGTCCGCGGCGTTATCGACAAGATAACACGACCTAAGAGCGACAGTGAACATCGGGCGGTAAGTTGCGGCATGAGTTACAATGAAGATTGGGTTTGATATTCTTGGGTGCTTTATCAAGCTGACAGTGTTTTTGTATACTTAAGGGGGCAGTTGGGTCTTTGGGGCCGAAAAACGGTCAAAAAAAGCGTTTTCTCAAAAATGGAATTTTTGGCCTCCACGGCCATTTTTCTAACAGTCTGTAAATTTCCTCATCAAAAGGCATCATATTTTGTTGTTATTATATTATAATAGCATTTTAAAGTGCACTCTACAGCTCAGTTAGCACAGAATTCGATGGTGAAATGGCACTTTTCTTGCAATGCAAAGCTAGCATTTCATCCTCAGATATCTTGGCAACCAGAGCAGGTACAACTTTAATTCTTTTTGCTTCTGATACCAAAATGTGTGGAGAATACAATATAGGAAACAAATTTTTTAAATGGAGGCTTTGGAAAATTATTATTGTGTTCAATTGGCACCACCTGCGAGCCATTTCTGGCAGAGTGCGGGAGAAGCGAAGTTCCCTGTGTTGTAAAACGACCAAAAATAGTTAAATCAAAAAAGTTCTTCCTATGTTGTATTCTTTAGTCATTTGTCTGCCTAGCCACGTGGTAATTGCCATTCTGAATGGAGTGGTTATTTTGTAACTGTGTCCCAAAATAATGGCAATTAATCATTAATTAACTCAAAATATAATCACCTTACAAAAAATCTAATAGGAGATTTGAAATCAGCACAAAAAACTCTATAACGCAGTGCAGTTTCATTAAAATTGGTTGGTAAATAAAAAATATAGCTCTAAGACCAGTCTGCCCCCTTAATACAACAGGGCAGCCGTTCAATTCAGTCATTGGCACAGAAATGTGTGTATCGTTGCCGTTTGCCGATGGAGACTCCGAGCAACCCTTGTAAGCGTTGTTCGTGCGCAGAAGCAGCATAAATAATTAAGCACATGGCCGGATAGCGGGACAACAACAGAGGGTAATTTTTGCGCTGCATCGATTTGCCGTAAGCAGAATCACGCTAGACTGTATGTTGTGGTGTTCCATATTACTCTTGCTCATTCTTTGGTGCTTCTAAAGTCGTCGTTGTTCAGTTGCGTCTTACATCTGCTAGGTTAGTACAATATGTTTAGTGGGTCTTCATAATGTCAGAATAAATGCTCCCTGATAGGAATAAGCGATCGCCATGTATGCGGTGGCGTTCGATTATCTGCGCCGTCTATTGCGGCTGTGCACGGGTGTTTAAATTCCGCGCGTGCACGCATTCCTCCTGCGTAGTAGGACAGGCATAAGACAGACATCGCTGCAAAAGAAAAGACGCCTCTAGGGAGAGCGAAGAAGGGAAGAGCCACGTACAGAGGCAGAGCGACGAGAGTGCGAACGACAGAGGAAGAGAGCAAAGGAAAAGCTGGGCGGCCGGCGGCGTGGAGACATTATCAGCCCGAGCAAATGATTTTTTCTTGGCCACAGTCGGTGCTCCTCTTTATATCTTGCTCCGTGCCCCTGGCCCTTGTCGATCTGGCAGCCCCCCACCCCCACCGTCCTACTACAACACTGAATTGCCGGGTGCTGAAAGAGTCTGGCAGCATGTACTACCACGGGTGGTTACCAAGTTTAGCGTACATTCATGTGCCTTGGTGGTGCTCGGCCCTTGTGCGGGACTACAACGCTTGGGAAGTTGACCCAGCTTGTACGGAAAATCGGCCCTATGGAATGGGGCGGCTGGAAGGTGTTTTTTTTTTTTTTTTTCTTTTGATTGCGGAATGATTTGAGCGTGGATGTTTTACCTGGACATGCTCCTACAGAATACTAGTGATGTGGTGGTGGTGGGAAGGGAGGGAGAGCTAAAAAAACTAGTGCTAGTCATATAATGCAGGCTCACTTTTATTTGAAACCAGACAGATGTTCCCTCGGGATGAATACCCTTTACACAATAGAGCCAATGCATGCTTGGTGTCGTTTCAAGGACCTTCGAAGGCATCCCTACTAAGATTTTGTGTAATCTTATTTAAGCTTTATGAAAGGGTGTCTCAGGAAGACTTTCTGAAGCCCTTTTAATGAAAGCCCTTTCTAATGAAGCTTTCTAAGCAGTAGATTGCTTGTAGCAGGTCGGACATGCACGGAAGGCGGCAGGTAAAGAACAACATTGATCGATGAGCACAACTGGTGCGGTTGAACCCACTCCCTCCAAGCGTAACTTGACCCCCCGTGGGTGTGCAGGAGCATCGAGACAAGCTGCACAAGGTGACACATGTCCGGAACGAGCTGAAGTCCCACCTGCAGAACTTGCCCGACCTGACCCTGCTGCCAAGTGTCACCGGTGGTCTGGCCCCCCTGCCCTCTGCAGGGGACCTGTTCAGCCACCGGTGACTCTTGCGTGTTGGGACACAAGCTTCGTCCGGCTGCATGCCAGCCACAGCAGCTCGGCTGCTTCTGCTTGTCTGCTGGGCCCCTTAGTGGACTCTCTCGCCCAGCATCGTTTGTGGGTTGCCCCGTAGGATCGTGCTACCTTCTGTCGGCCTTTGCTTGGGCCCTAACCTGGCTGCCATGCTCTGCGTGGTGGCATAGATTCTATTGTGCGGCGTCTGCAAACTGAAACCAGGCATAGATAGAAAGACGCACTTCGTTTTATTGCTTTTCTTTTGATCCTTTTCATTGCTCTACACTTCGTTTGTTTTAAATTGTGAAGGTCTATTTGCCCCTGCATGTTTTTCAGAAAAATGTTGCAGCTCTAGATGTCCTGCTAGGCCAGTGAGGTTTGATTCAGGCCCAAAAAAGAATTTCCTTTGCCTAAAGTGGTGGTCTCTTTACAGCCACCTGGCTTCAGGAAGTGCCAGAGGTGACATCGATGAACAGCAGTGACGGCATTTTGCGGTGGTCAGTTAAAAATGTACCTGCACTGATAATGACGTAATCTTTTGAGATCCTGAAAGTTGAAAGCGAGACATTCCTGGCCTCTTGGAATGTTTGCTTGGCGTGTAGAAGATAACCTTGGCTTTGGGAGTGACAAGTTGCAGCCCCTATAGCTACAGGCAGGACTGCATGTTATTTTGTTTTGTCTTATTTTTTTCTTACTATATGCTCAGGCCTCTCTGCTGTGGCAGAAATGTGTGAACACTAGTGATTGCAGAAGTTACATGGCAAGCAGGTTCAGCTGTTTTGTTACATGTAATCTGACTTTGGAGCTAACGGTGGCCTTTGCTGCTAATGAGACATTTTATTTTGATGTGTGGGTGTCAGAAGGCAAACATTGTTCTTTTTTGTATCTTTTTAAGGGTTAGCTGCATGTACCTTGTTAAACAGCAATCTGTGTATGAATTTTTTTTCCACTGTTTGTTATTTTGCTTTTGCAAAAAATGAATTGTCAAGACGTGGATCGATTTGAGATCTTTGTGTCACGCCCTCTTTCGAGGAGCTATGTAGGAGAAACACTTTTAGAAGAAGAAAAAACGCTCTCTGTTCATGCCCTCTCTCCCTATTTTGTTAGATACACTATGGCAGCACTCAGATGTTTTCAAGAAGGTTGTTGGGGGGGCGGGCAGCATTGCAACATGTTTTTGGTGTTCAAGCCATCGTGGTCACACAACAGAACACACTTCTTGCTCGTGTATACAGCAATCGGCCAGTGCACATGGTAATAGAACAACTTGTTTTGTTGGTTTGTGTTTATCAAAGCGTACCAGAGGAGGTACTCCTTAGCGGGAACACTTTGAGAGCTGGTTGCCTATCTGGACATCTATTAGGTTTCATGTTGTTGCCTCTTTGGGAAGCTGTTGCTGTGCGTATCATTATGCACCCATTAAAGGGGCCATAAAGACAAAATGCAAGTTTGTTTTATTTGAAAGATTTGGTGTTGTACAGTTCCCCCAGCGCTTGTCCGACAGCAAACAATGCTTTATTCACTGAGAAATTAAACAATTTTCTCTGACTAAATCGCGTGTTTCATTACGTCAGCAATGATGCATCCAGGGCAGGTACTTGAAACGATTGTTAGTACGGTGACTGGGGCTGCATCGAACGGCAAAACGTGTTTTGTTGCCTCATTTACCGCTCGCCCTCCCAGATAGCGGCACGATACTGCTTGGGACCGCTGTCCGCCCTCGTTTTGTTTTTGACCGGATTTGTACCTGACTAATTTCCGTTGCGGTTGATAGTAATCGTTTCATGAAACATTGGATATGCTCGACAAATAGTCTCAGAAGACAATGTCGGTTATGCCAGTTGGCCAGTGTTAGCTCAATGCGACGGATGGCTGTGCAGCTATAACCGCATAGTGCGCGTAGTGCACACTGGTGCTTCTATGTTTACGTGTCCGTTTGTAACTACCATTGTTATGTCACCATTCTTGCTTCTATAAAAAGAATAGACATTAAATCTAAGTGCAAATAGCTCATCATGCAAGCTTGTAAGCTCTGCCTAACTTGCGTTTGCTTTTGATGGCCTCAACCAATCGCACAGCTGCCCATGGTACAGCATAGGGTTTAGTCTGGGAAATGAGCTAGAGGGTCACATGGCCACTCTTTTTTCGAAATTATACAGCTTATTTGAGCAAAGTTTACAATAAAAGTGGTGTCAGTGTTATAGTACTAACGAGGCAATCTTTTGAATGAGCCAAACTTGCATGTTGTCTTCATGGCCCCCTCAAAGGGGTCGTGGAGGCAAAATACAGCTTTGTTTAGTTTGAAAGAACTAGCCTTTAGTAACTGACTGAGCCCCATTCCAGCCACAAAAGACATTTTTTTACTGAAAAAATGCAAGAAAGATTGAAAAATTTTTAAAAATAATTCCCACTGCAGTGATGTATTGCGGGTAGAGGGACGTATTAAGGGCAAGCACTAAAGACATACCTTATCAGTGTGACCTGCATGTTATCATTCAAGTGATATGATCAGATAAGACTAGACGGACCAGTACAGTCGCCCAGTGACGTTTCTTGGGGGGTGGCCTGAGGTGGGCGGTTGCCAATCGCAGAAACACGGTTCTGTGCCGTCATAGAAAAATCGCCGGAAAGTGGCTGGGGAGTCACCACTGCTTGATATGTTTTTTGAAGTTTGCGATTAAAACTGGTGTCATTTGTTGACGAGCCAAGCCTGTATTTTGTCTTCATGGCCCCTTTAGACGTGCTGTACGTGTGGACTGATTGTAACAGATTACTGTGGTGGTGTAAAATCACCTAGTTACACATTAAGGTTACTGCGTGCTGCATGTTTGTTGTCTTTGAGTAGGCTAAAAGCCAGTGGTGTTAAGGTATCTGTTTCTTTTAAGGTTTTAATATATGCTTTTGAGTCTACAGACTAGTGCTTTTTTCGATGAAATGGTGAATCGGGCAAGGATTCGTGCTTTCTACAAGCTGTTTGCCATTGTATGCGAGTGAGGTGCGTTCTTATAAAAATCAAATGTGTAAATTCAAATTTGCCATTAAAAACCAAAGCTGTTACCGCTGTAATTTTTTTTTCCTGTTAGATTGGTTTGGTTTGTCTTAGAAGACATGTTTCTGCAAAAATAAAGTGATGTATTGCCACTGACCAGGGGCCTTCGTTGCTTCGCGAGAAGTTCAAGGAAGACATAAGGGCTCTACCATGCCGTCATTAGTTTGACCTTTGTAAGATCTTGCACAGGGATTAGTTCAAATGTTTTTGTGATGAATAAGGTTTTTTAGAAGTTAGCAGCACTAATAGAAGCTGTGGGTTAGCGCATGGAATAACAGGGGACCCTGACTAGCTATGCGAGAATAAGGACTACCAAGTCATACTGCCAATGGGTGGCCTTTGTAGCATCCGCCATGGTCCCACATATATCAGAAACCAGCCCCAAATCTTCCCCTGGTGGCCCGGGACGTCCCAAAAACATTGCAATCATCATCGTGGCAATGACTGGAAAGGAGAGCGAGGTTGTTGCGTGATGTCACTAAGTACTCTTGATGCTTTTCTGTTTGGTGGTCGAGGCGGCATCACATTGCCTGCCACGCAGCTGCTGCTCGCTTAAGTTTCGCACTGTGAGCAGCTGAAAACTTGCGTGAATGGCAGCTACGGTGGCCGGCATCTTAAAAATGCCTCTTTCACACTGTTTTGTTTGGTATGTTTTTTTGAAATTATGAGAGGAATAAAACGTGCAGGTTAGGATGCTTATACGTGTGTCAAAGTGTGTATTGTTTTACATGTTCTAATTTTACTCAGAGCAATGCGGAGACGTAACTTATTTATTTCTTTTTTTTATTCAAGACTTGTTACTGGAAGACCTGTTAGAAGGTATATACATTGCTGGTCTAACAGGTGTAGAGCAACATTGCATGTTGCTTAGCACCTGTGGTAGCTTAGTTCCACCAGGGCAACCTGCTCATCCATGACTCGGTGCCTCGGCACTTGCTGCCTGTCCACTAAAAAGGCAGGCAGGGGAAGCAGGAAAACACGACACACTTGCTGTTACTTATTAGGAGGAGAAGTCGGTTGTTTTTGTTAGCTATTTAGGGTCCATAAAACCACTTGTGATGCTTGATTATTTCTTATAAACTGATGCAACTTTCTGTGCCTCATTTAAAACACAACTTCTTTGACAGCATAAATCCAGACGCGTAAACTATTACAGACTTATGCAGCCACACATTCACCGTGTGAGCAAGAGCACAACACAAACTGTGCGTGCTCAACAGCTTTCACATTTACATTCAAATTTTGGCTCATGCATCAGTCCTTTTTTGAACACAGTTGAGCATATGTTAGCAAAAAATTAAGAATATCTCAGCACTCCCTACCCCAGCGGAAAAATCGCAACAAACAAATGTCGTAGTCATCAGGAGCCACCTTTCAGTCTAAGTAACGGTCGAAACTCATTGCAAACAAAAATGGGCTCCCAAACATGTTAAAAAAGAAGTCTTCAATGTGTGCATTCAGATAAATTTATATTGTGCTTAGCATTTCATTCTGTTGTGGACGTTTAAACATTGTGGACTGAATTTTTTTACCTAGATTTTTTTTTTTTTTTTGCAGAGCGGGTATTGCAGGAATTACAATTTGTGTGAATACTTCATTGCCAATGATTATGCCCTTACATTTAAACAAATTTTGAAAAATGCTAGCGCACCTTGATTCTGATATCTGTAATTTTGAGGAATTTTTTAAGCTGTTGCTTACCTGCTGTCTTTGAGAAGCAAGAAAACAGAAAACTTCAGTTCCTTTCCTGTTCGGGCTGTGCAATGCTAGTGGTGAACCTCTATCTGTTGCCCCATCTTGCAAAGAGTGGCGCATTCAGAATTATCCCCTACAATAACCAAAATTCGCGAATCTCGGCCCTTGCCTAGAGTAGAAACTGTAGAACTTGGGAGCTGTCGCCTGTCCAACGGTTTCCCGGCGCAGAGGCGAGCAAAAAAGAAATAAAAGATGTCCTGTCACAAATGCGCAGTTTTGCAGGCAGTTGGATGATGGCGTACTGGCCGGCTGGCCCCAAAAGGCGGAGAGAGGATTTTTGAAGGAAAGTGAAGTAATACCGCGCTGCGGCTCCACGATGCATGGCGGCGCTATATCTGAAAATGAAACTAGCCAAAATCGCCGACTAGTGGTACTACTAGCCACACAGCTGAATCTGCAGACTCGTGCGCGGATTCAAGTACTCGCGCACAGTAAACTAGACTCTGCTGTGGCTTTATTGCCCAGTAAATACAGATAATAGTACGATAATTGCTCGGCGGAAATGGGCTCTGCTCACTCACTAAGCTGCAAGGACATCAGACTGTCAGTGTTGGTTGGATCATGGGTCCCTTCTTTCATGGCCACGATGACAGCTTATACAAGTTGGCTTCGCGGGAGTCTGCTTGCAGATTCGGTCTATGTTAATTGTTGGCGGTTCATTCTCCCCATGGCCACGATGGCTAGGTTGGAGTCCTTACAGCTTCAGCGAGCAAGCGGAGCCCCCGTCTCCACCGTGAGCAATGGTTGTGTTGCAGTCTACCTGGCAACAAATCCACAACTTTGTTGCCGGAGCATGGAGTCGGTCTACCAAGTAAGAGTAATCGAACCTGTGCGCGAGTCTTGGATTCTGCTATGCGGGTAGTAGTACAACTTAGTAGTTCTCCCTCTCTCGTGTAGCTATATCAGGGTCCCCGTTATCCCATGAGCTATCCCACAGAGAATGCTAATGGCTGAAATATGAGAAAAAGAATGTGTAAACATTTTGTTAAAGCTAGATTTCTGTGTTTTGCTTCGCAAAAGTCATGAAAGCCGCAGTAGTTGCTTTCTGTAAGTCATTACACAACTTGCATGAAAGCAGCCTATTTGCACTCCTTCATTTGGTGCCTGCAGCTTCCATTATGTGCTGCAAATATAGAAATTTAGCTCTCACCACACTTGTAGATTTTTCTTGGCACAAAGTGACAGTTAAGCATTTTGTAATTAGTGACTTCATGGCTGCTGATCCACTCTCAAATTTTCTTGGCACTTAGACACTTGTTTTGTGAGGCAAAGCTGGCATCAAAATTTCTCCTTCCCTTTAACAATATTCTCAACCTTTTTGACAGCATGTTGAAAGCTCTGCGCAAAGTTGACACCATGACAGACTTGGGGCTGGCCAGGCTTGGCCGTCATTTTCAACTTGCCTGGAGGGTTAATGGAGCCACCTGTAATGGAGAGCAAGACAAGACTGCAGTTGCAGAGAATGCAAGCCTGTATAGGCACATTGCGCTGATGCCCGCTACTCGAGCAGCCATTTTTTATATCCTGGTATCTTGGGGTGTCATTTCTATTGTGAAAGATGCCACGCTCATCACAGCCTCTGTCCGTAACATGCAGTTTACGTCAAGTGTCGGCGTTCTACCCGAGGTACCAGCAGCCATGATATGGGTGCCCACACAAAGAAAACACGTTGGGTATCGTCGTGCCAACAAATGCCGAAGCACATGATGTTTAAGTGGTGCAGGAGGTGGGACATTAGTCACTGATATTGTAGCCTACCAATCAGGTGGTAGGTAATAAAAAAAGGCAAGGAGAAACCAATGCATTCATCACTGCTGTTCAGTTTTTCTTCACACCTTTGCTTGGTGTCAGCCCCGTAGACTGTTGCCATGGCATGCTGTGGGAAGTGGGTGATAACTGGATGAAATCGGCAGTGCTTTATTTGTCCCCTAGCGTGCTCTACACGCTGCTTTATTAGGAAAAGTGCTGCGCTCACAGCGGCCTCTGTCCGGTGCAGGGTGCCTATTCATTCTTGGTTAACCTCACACCTGGGTATGTGCTTCGTATTGGGGAACAGTAGCTTTCTTCTTTCATGCCAGATGACCTTCCACATCTGCCTGGCAGTCACTTGACCTTGGTCAATCCCTTGGCCAATCCACTGCATAAATAGGTGTCATAAGTGTGTGTAGCCCATAGCCATTTTTTTTTACTTCAGATTTAACTAGCAATGGCCAGTATTTTTGCTGTTTCTGGGCTAAGTTTGGGCAAATTATTAGAAGTATGATGCATTATTCCTCTGCCACATGGAGTGGCATAAAACGTGTGCATAAAACTGAGATTTCATTCTCATCAGCAAAGGAGTTGGGGTGGAGTGGAGATTCCCACTTCTGAATTTGTGGGGCCTAGGTTCGGTTCCCTGTATTAGCAAGAGCTTTATATTTTACATTGTATGGTAAAAATGCACATGCAAAAAATTTGATGACTTGGACACTGCCAAGGCCATTTTATGCCTAAGGAGGACATGTCCACAGTTTTAAAACTACCTAGGGGGTGTATCTCAAATGGGGGGCCGCGAACCCCTAACGAAGACATTTTACAGAGTCATTGACCTTACTGTTGAAAAAAGAGTGAAGGGGGAGTGAGAAGAGGCGAGCTCCCTCGGCTGCCCCAGCCGAGCTGCTACAAGAGCTTCCCCGTCCCTCGTCCTTCTTGTCAAACCACCATACACTGTAAAAAAGTTGGTTTAAACCAACTTTTGGTTTAAATAACACCCCGTGGCAAATTTGCCGCGGGGCATTTTTATTCTATGCTGTTCTATTCTTTCACTTCTAATTCTAGTCCGTACATGTACGGCAGGTCATGTGCTGTGTCCAGTTCGCTCTAGTCATGCCGTGTGCCCTAGAGTTTGCCATTTGCAGATGCAGATTTGCAAACAAAGCCACAAGGCAGTAATTCCACAGCAGAGGCCAGGAGGTCAGCAAGGAAGAAAGAAAAGCTTAGGAGAGGCCCTGGTGCGACATGTTCTCTACTAAAGCCGGAACCGCCGTTTTAGTCAGTCTCCCTTTGTTACTTGTATTTTCAGTTCAGTTCAGTTTTATTACCTTAAAGGCTCCTGGCAGAGAGTATTGCATAAGAGGTGGGTCAAAAATAGATCAGGTGCAAACAAGTTAACAATGTGAAAGGTAAGTATTGAGTTCTTCTGAAAATATAATTGGGCAAAATAAAGATACAACATCTTGGGGAAGTCCATTCCAGTCACGAGCTGTTAGAGGAAAGAGAAGCGGCAAAAGTAGTAGTGTGAACACAGGGCAGGGCGACCTGTAAAGAGAGAGCTGCGATGAGGTGTGCATGGGGGGCGAACAATGTAAGGCAGGTGACGGAGTGAACCATGGTAAAATTTATCAAACCGGCGCAGGCTGGCAATGCAGCGATGCAGAAGAAGGCTATGCTAAGTTCGGGCTCCTCGTTTAATTAATGAAAGCCACCGGTAGCTCATGTATCGGCGTTGCCTCCGCTTGTAGCTGCCATGCTGGGTTCCTTTCATGCAGCCGCAGGAACGCGAAGTTGGGGGCCGCCGAGTGCATGCTTTGTGTTGTGGCAAAAGATGGGGGTGCTAAGTCTAAGTACCTCTGTCTCGTTTGTATGCGGTCAGCTCGACCGGGCGGTCTCAGTGAACGGCGGATGGGTGCACAGCAGTGAAAACAGTTCCGCCGTGGGGTTCCCTCTCGGACAGCACGCATGCCGCTATTATGGCTTGCCGACATTGGGAAGTGGACTGGTCGTTCGTCTAGGCGGACGAGCTGACGGGAAGCGAAAGGATGCTGTCTCTTGGTGTCGAAAAGGCGCGCGGTGTAGACTTTGAGGATTTGCGAAGCCGGCGTAGGTTCTGTTCGTTTATGGGTCATTCGCCTCGAGAATGCTCGCCTAGGTTTGGAGCAGCTCTTTCCGCCAGTCACGCGGCGGGCAGCGGTGTCCCTTAGTCTGGGGATGGGATTAGCCACAACTCCTTCATTGTGCTGGCGCGCACGCGGACAAGTGCGAGGCGGCAAGGCGAGGACACTGTAGGATGTTAGCCGCGCGAAGACCGCTCCAAGCATTTGGCTTTGGCTTTGAGCAGGAGCCGCCCACTTAATGTAATGGTTCGACCACTCCGTGCGGTCAGTGACTTTGGGTGGCGTGCATGGGAAACGCACTATGAGTGCATGAGAGAAGTGTCGGGTCATGTGACCGCAGGTGGGGACATGTTTAGGATTGGTTGGTTCTTGTGGCCAATTCGTGGTCCATATGAATCATGCTGGAAAGGGTTTTCGCTCTTTCTTGAACGCCACCCTTTGGAGGCGTGGTTTTTGGGATCAAAAATGAAGTGTCGGGTTTTGATCGGTCGGTCGGTCGGTCGAGGGGATCTAGATCAGTATAGATCTTGGCCAAACAGGATGCTGCGGGCAGAGTGACAATGTAACCCAGATGGAAATGATTTCCATTCCCGGCTGTGTTATGAAACGGTCTTGCTGGAAATGAGCTGGAAATGAGGATTTCCAGCAAGAATGTTTCATATTTCCAGCAAGACTGTTTCATAACACAGCCGGGAATGGAATCATTTCCATCTGGGAACCGTCATTCTGTCCTGATTTAAATACTTGGAGTAATGTAAATAGTGTAAATAAACCTAATATCCAGCAAGAAAGGCAGTCCTCATCCATCACCTGCTTCAAGCATCGGATGTCAGTCATCGGAGTGAGTCAAGGTCGTCCTCTCGGCTCGAGCATCAAAAGAACCTCATTATTTCGTCTTCATCATTCACCAAGAAGATGGAGAGGCGAAATTTAACTGGCTAGGAAGACCGGATCTTAATTTTAAGGAGGATACGCTGACGCGATACGAATATGAAGAATGAATTAATCTTGCTGCGTGATTTTGAACAGACTAATGCGTCGCTAAGATATTCCTGGTGTGGGTTCTAAATAGGGGGTGCATATTCCAGCTTGGATCGAATAGTTTAACATGCTCCGAACCATGGCAAAGGTGACGTTTTAGAAAACCGAGTGCTTCGCTTCTGGATGATATTATATTGTTGAAATAAAGTTTCCTGAACAGATTGTTGGACAATGTGACACCAAGGTATTTGTAGGTCTGAACATGCTCAATAATGGTGTTAGAGATAAGTAAAAGGTTAATTCCAACATTCAAAAGAAATGGTTTTGCATTTATTTGCATCAGCCACAAATAACACCATTCTTGAACGTGAATAAGATCGCTTTGAAGGGTTATTTGATCGCACTTGATAGTAATTGTATGGTAGACAACACAATCATCTGCAAAAATGCAGATATTAGAAGAAACGTGTTGGCAAGGCATTATTGTATACAAATTAAGACCGAAAGGAGTCCAAGTACGGGGCCTTGTGGCATACCCAAAATTACTGGGAGGGAACTCTAGCACTGATCATTAACATAAATGAATTGTGAGTGGTTAGCTAGGAAGGCCTCAATCCATGTTAGTACAGTTGGTTGTAGGTTCAATTTGTAGAGTTAAAATAGTAGGGCGGTTATGAGGAGCCTTGTCAAAAGCTTTAGAAAAGTTCAAGAATATAGCATCAGTCTTGCTACCTCCTGTGCCTTTACTCGTTTCCTCACCTCCATGCTCCCTTCCCTGTTGTCTGCTCTGTCTGCGCCTGTCAACCATTGGATACCAGTTGGGCTGTGCCATATGACATAGGGCCTCGCTTGGTGGTTTTGTTTAGTGGCTCCAGCAGCTCTAGGTGGTGTGACGCCGTTGACAATGGCCAAGCTGCGTGACTTCTTCCACACTTCTCCCAACGTGCTGATGGCGGGGTCTTCTATATAAGCTTCCTTTCATCGCTCCCAGGCACCAAAAACAATGTCGGCTCATCTCCAGCCCTAAACCCTTTCGCCAATATATACACATCAGATGCCATGCAAGTTTGTTTCATTAATAAGAATGCCTTGTCCAGATTACAATGATACCAACTTTATCCCAGACTTTAAACAAATAATAAAGATATTAAAGAAGACACATGAAGCAGTGGCCGCTCCCCAGCTACGAGTGATTTCTCTATGGCGTCGCAGAAACTTGCCCGTGCTTGGCGGCCGCTGACCTAATGAAGCCATAGAAAAAGAAATACTGATTAAGCCACCTTAAAGAAACATGACTGGGCGATTGTAACAGGGCCTCTGGTACCATTTAACCTTGAGAGTTCAACATTTCTTGTGCATTTTTTTTATTAAAATTTGTCTTTCGTGGCTGGAATGGTTCGGAGTAGGTTACCAAAGGTGTACTAGCAAAGACTAGTTCTTGATTTATTATTGCTAGTGGTGTCCCCTTCGTAACGGGCCATCTTACTAAGTTTTATGTTTTATATCTATGCTGCTCTTAGGGCAGGCACAAAATACTTTTGTTTTCTCTGACAGTGCTCGGCAATGTTCCCCTCTGCTTTTCGTCCACCAGCGTTCTAATGTTCTTTTAGTTGCCTTGACAGCCTTGAAGTTAACTCCCTCTGTGCTACCCTTAAATCCTAGGGCTTCTGGAAGCCGAATATTTCCCTCGTGTAGATTTTAAGTTTGGATGTAGCATGGGATGTAGATTTGTCTGGTAGTAGGGACCCTACTGGTAGATTTGGCTGGTAAACTAGCCAGCGCTCCTTGCGGTAGAGAATGGCAATAAAGCCAGTTATAGTATTGTATAAAAATTTATAGTTATAACCACGTATAAGCAAAAATACTGTTTGATTTGTTTATCTTATTTTTACAGTGGCATCACTGGCAGCGCGGCTATTGTATGTAGCAAGCACGGGCCAAGGCACGGGCTGCACGGCTGCCGTGGCTGCCGGCTGCCTTTCCTGGCATGGCATATCGATAAGAGAGGCGCTGGTCAAGTTGAAGTCATTGAAGTTCGGCATGTATGAATCCGTATTTTGTGCTCGTAGCACGAGTGGCACGAGTAAAGTTGTTAGCTTGAACCATACAGTTAGGTTGAACGTTGTTGAATTGTTTCCTTGCCTCTGCAACGTGCCGATAAACGAAACAGACATTGTGGCTCCTTTGTAAGGTAAGTGCTGACATCACAGCTCGAGACAGCGCGAGGTCCAGAAAAAGCGCCAATTGTAACGTGTGTTTATTTTGAATGAAGGTTTACGTTGTCTCTAAACAACCGTTTCATTATGTTCTACAGAACCGGCAATATGGTTGGAAGATTGGATATTGTCTTGTTTTGCAAGCAATGCTGAGAAATCGATGCTGTTCGTCAGGTAAGAGCATGTGATGTGTTGCGATTTGTTTGATAACTGCCTGGAAGAAAAACAGCCAAATAAGTCGTCAAAACAGCCCTCAGAAACAAAGCTACGAAAAAAAAAGGGGGGGGGGGGGGGGCTGTAGCTTATGTTTTCTGTACCCGGAGCAACTGACGCCCCGAAAGCTTTCAGTTCTAGCTAATGCAATCTAACCAAATAATCAAACGCAACGTAGTCTGATCTACACAACACAATCTCTTGTAGCCTGACCTACGTCCAACCAGTAACAAAGAAATCAGAGGACTGGAACAAAAGGAGCCTCTGCGAGATGGTGGAATGTAGAATTACGAAAGTGCCTGCATGCTCATATTCAGTGCCTGTATAGTTGATTATCGAGTAATGTAGCCTACATCAAGTGTGGAGACAACAGAAGCGTATTGCAAAGTTACATCAGTATCTTTCTGTCGGGGCAATAGTTGTTCGACACTCCCATTCAAATTGTGCGATGCACGTGATAAACAGGTGATTTGCTAAAGATGCTTTATCTTGGAAAACGACATTCAGCTTAGATAAGTACGTAGAATAAGCATGTCTCTGAATACACAACACAGTTTATTTACAGCTTTCAAAACGGTCGTGTTGGGTTTTCGTGACAAATGGCTCTGTCAGCTCTGTCAGCAGCCTAGTTTCTGCCAACTGCTCTTTGACCATGCATGAAATTGTAAAAGGCCTTCTGTTTTTGGTTTAGTTTATGCATTGCCCCACTTCTCTCGAATTTTTGGTGCATGTGTACTGGTAACACTGCTGTGTAAATGCATATTTGTCCTTCTAACCTTAGTTGTAAATACATTGCCTGCGGCACTTTGGGCTTTGCACGATGGTGTACCAGCTCACACAAAAGTTCGCACCGATGCAGTTTCCAGTTTTCAGTGCTTAATCCACTGGTAAAGGCCAATTTTTTTGCTGAACTGCAGGTGTCACTTGAAGAATGGCTGAAAACCCTTTTGCAACTCCCCAAGGAACAGGCTCTGGTGTGTACTATTGCTTTGCACATTCCTCATTGCTCTGCTGGAATATGAATACAATTGGGCTCAGTTTGTAAACAAGAGCCAAAAATAAAAGCGTGTCCACAAATGGAGAAAGTGATTTCTTGTTTCAACTTCATGTTGTTAAACAAGTAAAGGCAACTCTAGGCACTAACCACTGGAATGCCTATTGGCGGTGAGATGTTTGAGTGGCGCTCCCTGGCTCTGACGTCAGCTTAGGGACTTGCACCGCTGTCGTCTGCTACGCTCGTGCCGCTGTCGTCCGCTTGTGAGGGGCAGCAGCGCCTGTGCTAGAAATTGCCCGCTTTGATGGTCTGGTACATTAAAAAGCGTATTTCCAGTAATTAAGTTATTTCGCCAGCTTCTGACACCTATAAATAATTTGAAGCTGTATCCCACACAAGTTTGCAACACACCAGGAGAGAGAGAACCACTTTCTTGGAGCATCGCCCAGAAGGTCGTGTGCAACTCGTCCTTTCTAGCTTATTTGCGAGGTTCAGTGCTCAGAGCTCTTCGATAAGTATTCAAAATGCGTAGGCTTCCCTATAGCATTTTGGGATGCTTTTATGAAGACTCAATAGGCTAATGCTACGCACCAAGCAGCGGGGCCCTACATGCGCATCGCACAGCAGGAAATAAAACGGATCTCTTTTATTTATATCATCGTTGCTGTCTTGTATCTGGTGAATGTTTTTTCTGTGCCTAACGCATTATTTTTCTGCACCGTCACGAGCATATGATTTGGAGGCTTGGGGATGTTTGGGAGGCTCACAAAGTTGGTGTGGGTATTTTCTTGGGGCTGTAAGGCATACAATACCTTCAGAAATTGGCTTTTGTTATGGCTGTGTACAAGAAGGTGCATATCTGCAAAGTGCGTTGTTTATTCACATGCAAATGCAATGAAAAGGTTTGTACTACGCCACCGTGAAACGGCACAGACAACGGTTTCTAGAGTACTTGGAAGGCGGGGCTTTTGTGCCCCGAAATTTTTATCGTAACCATAGTTATCGTAACAAACTGATTCTCAACCCAAACAGTTCTGACATGATTACGGTGTTGAAGACTTGATATACTTACTAACGAACGCAATAAATAGTATACGTGCCGGTTTTCAGTTTAACAAGAATCGAAACCGATGAAAATGTCCAAGCAGCTCTTCATTGTTTTCCAACCCCTTCAGGTGTAAAAAACAAATCCTTGCCTACTTGGGATGACGTTCGATGAATTGAAGAAAATTACTCTTACTCTCTTGTCCTGGACCGAGGAACCCACACACTAACCAGCTCAATTTTACTGCTAAATAAAGTTTTTTCCTCCTCCCCCTACTCCTCTTCAGTGCAGTTTTACTATAATGCATATCTGAATATTGGGAAGATGTGGCTGTGGGAAATGTACCGAAATAACCCTCCAGGTCTGAACAAACATTGTGTTACTGTAATTTACTGGTTAGAAGCTTGGTATAAAACCAGCACGCGCCTATACACACAGTGGGTTATTTGAAGCAAAACCTACAGTTTTTGCAGCCCATAGTGCATGTCGGCATACTTTCATGCCATGACAACGGGAAGTGATGTCGTGCAAAGCTTTCGAGCGTTTGGCAAGGTTGCCAAAACTTTTACCTTACTTATGATTTCTGGGAATCGTAATGCCTTCTGCCAAAGCCAACAGCCCCGATGGCCTGGAATTTGTTTTGGTCTTGTATTTTCGTTGTTGTCGGTTACTAGCAGCTCGCTGTTCCCTTTGTTTGAAAAATTGCTGAATACAGAAGCTGACGCCTAGCTCCGACTCTGCGTGTTCCACACAGGACTGGCTTCGCAGGAATGGGGTGACGCCGGCAATGTTTCTTCTAGAGCTATACTTCAAATACTTCTGCAAAAACTATACTTCAAATCATGCCTTGAGCTAGTGTATGCGACTTTACGGGCCGTATTCCGAGTGCCTCCTCCACTCCATTTGCTCTCTCCACTCGGCTGAGGAGAGGATTCCGCAATGCTTATGCATGGGGAAATCAATTTCAAGGCACTCCTCTACTGGAGGCTTGAGTGGAGGAAGGATTCGGAATACCAGGGTATGTCTTGCAGGGTAAAATCTGCTGTGGACAAGCATCAAAAGTCAACCGCGTGCAAAGAAACAGCAGGGAGAGCGAGCTTGTGTGAAGCAGATGACAAGTGTGAGAATCCCTAAGCCAACGTCACGGAAATGCGCTTCAGAGCTCCACTTGTGGTCGCTATCGCCGCCAATGGCTTTTGAGGGGCCACTATATTGGTGGCAGTTGCTGCCGTGCCGTTGCTGGGATGTCTACTCTTATGCAGCTGTCCCTATGTCCATGGCTGTTGCTAACAAGTTGATCTGATTTTTTATTTATTTATTTACTCCAATAACGAGAAAAGCATGTTCAGAAAGACCATTTTTCTCAGTCAATGAAGCATTTGTACCTGTATCTCAGCATTGTGCAAAATTGATAAAAACTATATTTACACAGAAAAAAGGTAAAATGTACGAGAAAACGTCTGTCAAACTTGGAAAAATCTTCTTTCTGGCCTATATTGACCTTGAAATTGCGCATTGTTGTGCTCGTAGTAAAAATATCAAATACAAGCCGTTCACTAGCGCAAACGATGGTAGTTTATTTCAGAAAGTTTAATCAAAACAGTTTTTGTTTTAGCAGAGAAAAAAAAAATTCAATTTGTACAGCGACGCTACTTCACCCCGTTGTTCCACAGAGCGTCTTCTCTGCACGGCATGCACCTGCCTGCATAAAAAAGGTGTGAGCCAGCGGGTTTGCGCTACAAGAATACCTTTCGCCGCAATGGTATTCGTAGAGTCAGTACAGGAAAAAGGAATATTTCGCGTGTTAGTGGGAAAACTACAACGTGGAGCTAGTGGTGGTGCGCCCATTCCATGAGTACGGGAAACTCAACAACTGGCTGGACATGGACGTGCATAACGAAGCAGGGTATGTTATACATGGTATCTTTTAAGTATGCCGGAAATTACGAAATAAACAGCGGCGGAGTCATTTAGTTAAACAGATTAATTTGTATGCGTTAGTGGGAATCGCATAACCCGATGCTTTAAATGCACATCTGATGTCCAGTTGAGTTTCCCGTACTCATAGAATGGGCGCACCACCGCTAGCTCCATGTTGTACTTCTCCCACTAACACGCGAAATATTCCTTATTCCTGTATTGACGCTACGAATACCATTGCGGCGAAAGGTATTCTTGTAGCGCAAACCCGCTGGCTCGCGCCTTTGTCATGAAGGCAGGTGCATGCCGTGCAGAGAAGACGCTCAGTGGAACAACGGGGTGAAGTAGTGTCGCTGTACAAATACAAAAATTTTTTTCTCTGCTAAAACAAAAACTGTTCTGATTAAACTTTCTGAAATAAACTGCGATCATTTGTGCTAGTGAATGGCTTGTATTTGATATTTTTACTATGAGCACAACAATGCGCAATTTCAAGGTGAATATGGGCCAGAAAGGAGATTTTTCCAAGTTTGACAAACGTTTTCTCGCACATTTCACCTTTTTTCAGTGTAAATATAGTTTTTACCAATTTTCCACAATGCTGAGATACAGGTACAAATGCTTTATTGGCTGAGACAATGTGCTCGTATTTGCTAAAACTGTTTGAAAATGCTTGACATCGTGTATTTTCTGAATGGCGTAATCACAGCAAAGAAAAGAAAAAATATTTTAAAAATGCGGCATAGAGCAGCCCAGGGTCTCAACATGATGTTCACAAAAAAATGGCGGTCATTGTAAGAGTAGTTACTTTTTCATGAATTTTTTCACAGGCGTAAGTTTGCTTTAAACCCTGGAGGTAAAAGGGCCGCTAGAAAAAGAACAAAATTTTTTTTGGACAAAAACACTTTCAGGGAGCATTGTGGGCCATGCGAGGATGAGCCGCAATTTTTACTGAGCAAATCCGTGATGGTCGATTTTACGGCTGGGACGTTTGGCATGGAATGACCCTTCTACCAAATGATCAAATAATAGGTTGTGCGGGTTAAACTGCACAATGCAGCCACAAATGAGGCTTCAACTAATTCACTTCTATGCCTTTTAAAGGAGCACTGACAGGAAAATTTTATGTTACACTTTTATTGCTTTTATCGATGCTTAATGGTCTGACAAACCTGAAACAGCACTTCAAATACTTCAGCGCGCGATAGTTAATTACATTGAACGGCCTGAAAATCGTTTGTTTCAAATTCCCGCGCTTTCATCCCGAACGGCGCATATGACGAAATCCCGGCCTGACCTCACCGCTTTGTGCGGATGTCACTGGCGCCCGCTTGAGAGGGTGTTGCGCCCGCTCGCCGCTCGTGGGGCTGCGCGCGTGAAGTGACGTCACGAGTTTTTGACGAGCGCTGTCGTGTCACTTCTTTTGGCTTCACGGGGTGATGTCACGCTAACGTCCATTTGCTGAGTGCCGCTCCGTCGGCGTGGTAAATGAGATCCAATTGAACTATGTTCTTTGCGTCGCAGGCCGTTCATATTTCAGCCAGGGTATTCTGTTGAGTGAAGGAAGCGAACTGTGCAATAATATTAACGCCGAAAATTGGTGTCAGTGCTCCTTTAAGTTTCTGCTATGCTGGGCTTTACTTTGAAATGATGTTCTAAAGGAACAAAGTTATGTAGAGGCAGCCAAAAGTGCTTGTCCGACTTTACTTTGACAGTCTTCATACTGTACTGTTGCTCCTTCCAAAGCATTTTGGACTGTGATGTACCCTGGGAGGCAAGAGAGGCTGCCAATTTTCTTTTACTTGTGCTTCATTGGGCTCTTGCTTGTTGATTTTCAAATTTTTTATATTTTGTGTGCTTGTTAATTTTAATGCTGAAAGAATTCCCAAGCTACTTTTTGTAGATTTGTGGTCACCATATGTGCGTCTATTTTGGTATGTTTGGTGGTGCTTTCACACTTGAAAAGGCTTGAATAGGAATGGGAATTTTGCGCAGGTGTCTGTCCATCAATGATGCGTTTATGTAGTGAGGATATGCACATAACTATATATACACACAGTTCACCACCAAATTTTCGGGCCTCATAAGGTTGAAGAAAAAAAATGTTTGAATAATCGCTGGTATAGGTGTTGTGTTTTATAGGTGTGCAAATATTCGAAACTTCAAATATTTTGCAAATAATGTTTTGTATTTGATTTGCTGTGTTGTTTTACCGTTCAAAGTCTTTTCACTTTTCGAATATCCGAAAGTTATGAATAATGGAGCAACAAAAATTGGCTCTGCTGTGCAACATAATGTTTGAATCTGTATTGCGTAGCATGCCCATTCAGGTTGACCTCTTTGCATGACGCTGAGCATTGCAAAAAAGCCTACCATGTGTAGGCCTTGCGCAAAACAAGTGCATGGTTAATGACTGGAGGGACCGATCAAATGTACTTCCTGTGTTCACAGTGTGCAGAGGCACGTGTATTCCTTCATTGCATCGCCTTGCCACCTTGTCTTGATCCTTTATTTAAAATTTCTTCTGCCATTTTTTTGCCAAGCACTAGTGCATAAGCACTCACGTGTGTTAACTTGTCCTGGCTGCCTGTGTTATCTTCTTATCTGCTTTTTTTTCCCCAATTACATTTTAGAAAAGCTGTTCATATTCAAAAATATTCGATTTGGTTCACAGTAAGTCTTAACTCTCCATACTTGATTTGCAGTCCCAAATTTCATATTCGCGCATATCTAATAGTTAGGTAATCAGGAGCCCACAACATTTTGCTGGACAGTTCCACGAAAAATGTCTGAAGTATTTGGGAGTCTGAAAAATCAGTCAACTGGACAGCATGCACGCACTAACACAAATGGACAAACAGAAGATTACTGTGTTCCTTATCAGGAGTTCTGTGCATGCAGCGTGTTTATTCAGGCAGATTTGAGTGAGCTTTTATGCTTATATAAAGTGTGGGTAGTCAGGTTGTTGGTTGGTGGTGGTGTTAGATCAGGCAGTGCTAGCCTTGCATGATATGCTGGCAATTGTTCCACCAGAGTGGCACCCGATGCATTGAATGGTATATGGCTCCTTCACCATAAGTCCGTGAGTTGTGTGCCCCAAAGGAAGCTAATAAGGAGGCGCCATGCCTCTCTACGAAGTGTCCAGTGCCCCAGTGAAAAGACGATGTGGTCATCCAGAGTGGTGTGTGGGGCTGCAAACTTGCACATCACCAGGAACAATGTTGTCTGCTCCACAGCATACTGTGGACAGCTCATTAGATTGGGTTCTACATCTCCTACCATCGCACATGACATGTACAGACACGGTCATACGACGTCTAGCTTGAATTGCTGAGCTGTAATCTTCGCTGACCATGCCCGGATGCAGTATAATAAAGTTGCATCCACTCTTGTTTTTAAAAAAGCACACTACTGACACAAACTGAATATCATTTTTTGGTATTTTTCTCTCTTCTTTTGTTTCTTCTCTTTCTTCCTCTTTCTTCTGCCCTGTAATCTATCGGGCCTTTTTTCTTTCCCCTTTCCCCCGCCAAGTAGCATGCCGGTGTCGAAATTCCGGCAAACATCTTGGCTTTCTCCTCTAATAAAGAGCCTTCTCTCTCTCGCTCTTGTTAGTCGCTTTGTAACACAAGGTTGATGTTGGTGAGCATGCAGATTCCTAAAATGGTTGATAACTTCCCATGTGAAGACGATCCGGTAGTCGCGGGAACTTTCACAGTAGGTGTAAATGACAGGGCATTTTGTGCCATCTGATCAGCAGCATCGTCGCTCTTGATGTCAACATGGGATTGTAGCTACTGGAGTCGCATATTAAATTCTTTTGTAGAGATCCTTCACAAGCTGTAATGAGTGCTGGCAAATCTTTCTGGTAGGATTCCCATGCTGCAAGAGCTGCAGTGCTGCTGTGGAATAATTCAAGATAACTTGCTGCGGCCTGCATGACTACAGCTTTCGCAAAGCAGGCGGTGATATAAGTGTGGAATCGAGAAAGACTCCTACTTAGGCTTCTATTATGCCTGGCTTGGCTTATATGGGACACATTTAAGCATGTGCCAGATAACTTAAAGGGACCCTGCAGCACTTTCCACTGACTACTCGTAATGTATTTTGGAATAAAGTGTATTGTCTCAGCAACCTCCTCCCACAAGAATTATAAAAATTCATTCACTATCACCTAGGCTTTGCGCGATGAAAAATTGTGCATAATCGTTCCCTCTCAACTCGACCGTGGACTACGCGACAAAAGCTGCGTGCTCTCTCACTATCATCTAGGCTTGGCGCGATGAAAAATTGTGCATAATCGTTCCCTCTCAACTCGACCGTGGACTACGCGACAAAAGCTGCGTGCTCTCTCCCGGAGAGAGGGGTGGCTCGTGGCAGTCTCTTCAGCGGCTTTCGATATGTCACAGGCCAGAGAGTTTTCTCTTTTTCTCTTTCTCCGCAACGTGGAGGGGTCTATTTCCAGTCTGGTGCAACAAAAAAGCAGGCTTTGCTGCCTGCTCGCAAGCGCACGCTCAGGCTGGTAGGGTGTTTTTGAAGCAATAAGCATTTGATGTCGAGTGGTCTGGTTGAAAGGGAAGTACGCATTGAGTTCGTCACTCAAACTCAGCGCGCACGCAAAAAAACAAAAGAAACACTAAAACTGTTCAAAATTTTCGTGCATAGAAGAGGTTGGTGCACAGCACCGTTGACGGTGGATCTTCACAGGAAATGCGAGAAACAAGCCGTGAAGTTGACCAGCAACAGCCAGTAGGACAGCCACCGCTGAAATGATGTAATTACAGCAGTGTCAGTGGTGCATAATGAGGAAAATTGAAGAGTGCCGTTGGTTTTGCTGTGTCTTTCACCGTGATTTGCTTGCTTACCGCTTCACGTGCACGTGTAATATTTGGCTCAGGTATTCCTGGCAGTGTAATCTAAACGTCGCGCAGTTTTCTTTGCACTGCTCAAAACGGGTTGCAGGTTCCCTTTATGCAGAACATTAAAATTAGACAAGCTTAACTTTTTAGTACAATTTACTCAATTTTTGCATATGTGTGTGCATGCAAGCCAACACCCAAATGCATGCACATATTTGCTGAAGTTCCTGCTCCCAAAGACAGCTGCATCTTCTCACGAACCTCTTCGTAATTCTGCCAGAATTGCCTAGTGATATTGCATAGAAGGAGGCAAAGTTCTGCTAATTTTTATCCCCAATTGTGTTCTTTCGTGATTTGCAGAGCACCACCTGGAGTATCCCAGGGAGTGTAAACTGATGAGGAGTGCGGAGCATGGCCCGGAGTTGGGAGGCCCGTGTCCAAAAGTCAACTTGACCTGCCTATTTCAGTGTGCTTATCAGGTGCTCAAAGCTAACAGCCCTGCTAGCGATTTGCCCATGGTTGTGGGTCTCAACAAGCAACATGACGACATAGTAGCGTTCTGTCAGGAAAATGCCTACACCATAGTGTCGGAAATGGGGGCAGCTATCGATAAGTGCCTGCAGCAGGCACTGGGGCAAGACATCAATGCAGCTGGTTTGTATGGTTTAGCGTTTGTTCGATGTGGTGAGCTTGAAGATGCTGCCTTCATAACATTTGTCAAGAGTAACCAGCTAGTTATCAGGTATTTTGCCTCTTTCAAGCAAGGAATGGCTTCCAGCTTTGCTGACGTGCTGAATGCCAAGATGCAGAAGCTGGGTGTCTCTGAGTCGTGCCGACTGGTAGCAGCCACTGTCGATCGAGACTGCTTTCACGTGGAGGAGATAGAAGCTGTGCTAAGCGCAAAGAAGGACCGCACGAGTGCTCTCCTCGAGTTCCACTGTGTCATCTACAAGTTGGAATCTGTACTGGGCCGTGCATTGCAGAAGTCGATGCTGGACGATCCTCAAGTGGCCATCATAGCCAATCTGTGCAACATGCTCAAGAACTTGGCCCTGGCTGATGACCTCAATCTGGGTGATGCCATGTTCCAGGGCCCCGAGTCATCGACGAGCACGTTCTTCAACTACAAGACCCTTGTCACCCTGCACAACCACTGGCTTGACATAGTGACCAAGCTAAACAAGGTGCTAGTTGACTCGCTGGTGGAAGACGACCGCCAGGTGATTTCGTTTATTCTGGCCACCCTCAAATCCACCACGTTCATCGTGAACCTGGCATTCTACATCGAGCTTTTCCGCAGCCTTCACGAATGGACCAGCAGGGTGGTGGCTCTGGGCATCCCCGCCTACCAGGTGCTGAACGAGCTGCAGGGCGCCTCAAGCACTTTGCGTCACCACACAGCTACTGGTGGCGTCCGTGTCGAAGAGCTCCTTGAGGAGTTGCGCCAGAGCTGTGGTCGCTATCGGGGCGTCGACATCAACTGTGATTTAGACGAGGCGCTCTTTACGGCCACCATGAACAAGGTGTGCAGCCTCATGGCTGAAATCCTGGATGGCATTGTGCGCCAGACAAGCCCCTCCATTAGCAAGTTCAGCATTCTGGACCCAAAGGTGTGGCCAGTAGATACGTGTCAGCTGGATGACTTTGGCTTTGACTCCATCAAAGCCTTAGCGCGCGAGTACCGCCACTCGCTACTAGACAGTGTGGATGTGTTCCAGGAGTGGGGCTCATACAAGCGGACAGTACAGAACTCGTTTGTGACTCAGCTGAGGGACAACTTTGATGCGCTTGCTGTCAGGATGGTGTCGTCCTTTCGGAGCTTGTACCCGGGCATTGTAACACTGCTGAGTGCAGTAACACTGCTTTGTCCAGCTTCCAAAGCTCTTCACAAGAGCACTCAGCAGCTACTAGAAGGAGAGCAGAGTGAGGAAGTGCGAAACATTCAGATCAATGGGCCTCCGGTCGGGTCGTGGTCAGCGGCGGCAGCAATCAATTTGCTCTTGCAGGAGCACTGTATTGAACAAACCACACAATTTGTTGACAGGAGTTGTGACCTTATGTTGCCTCTCGAGGTTGTCAGAAGAATTTTTGTGAGTTCTGCCTAGGGCACATTCACACAGTGACACCATTGAGCACTTATTTACGTCATGTGGACATCCAGCCGGTAATTCAAGGATTTGGTAGGCTTAGAAAGCAAAAAAGAATTGTCCAGGGAGAGCTTAAATGTGTTCGACAACTTCTCATGTTATTGGGGGGCTTCCTTTTAGTATGTACTTTAACAAGGCCCAGTTTTCTTGCTGTATGCCACCTATGTACACATTTATTTTTGAAACGAAATAAAATGGTAGGGACATAATAGAACCTGTTAAACTTTAGTGTTTTGTCTTTCTATGAAAGAAGACCAGATTTAAGTTCGAGTGACTTTGGAGTCAATCGGAAACATTGTCTAATGAGGTTAAAGTTAGTCTGTGTTCTGAATTCCTCAAAACCGATTCACTGAGAAGAGCACTGGAGAGTTATGTTTTTGGCATGGTTCAAAGATGATGTATGTGGCATTGGTAAGTCTGAGCATCATTTATCAGATAGGTAGCATATATAACCCTATATAAATTATCCCTGAACAAAAGTAAATTCTATAATAATTAGGGAAGAATGGCCTCTAATTAAAAGTTTTGAACGAGTGTGATGTAATTAACTGTAGTCTGTGAAATGACTGCAAAGAGTGCCTGTTGTTTTCTGTCCGGGTTAGGAAATGAACTAATGCTTGACAGTTTTACTGTGTTGTGAAAATAAAGGTTCCATGTGTTTGGCTGGAGTGTGCAAGCAGTTATAAGTGACAAGTTCACTTCAGTGCCCCTTTAGAGAACTGTTGGCAGGGTTGTAGGGGCAGTCTAGCTTAAAATTGCTTGCAACTTCATTGTTCTTTTGCACTGTTCTAATTGTAATAGTGTGGACATAACTTGATGTTCTGCAGCAGGCATGTCACTGCAGTGGGGATATTCTACTGAAACAAATTGCCTGTTTGACCAGTTTTCAAAGAATGCTGCGTGGAGTCAACATACTGGCTATCCGTTTGGGTACTTGCCTCAATGCATCATTGCTGGCGTCATTTATGTGATGAAGAGGTAGAATTGTAATTTTTCTTTATAACTGCTAAATTTCTCAGTGAATGAAGCATCATTTTCTGCGGGACAAGTGCTGACGGTACTGTAAAACACCAAAGCCTGTTTGTCTGAATGCGATAAGTCGGGGATTAAGTTCTCTACTATTACCTAAGCGCGCCCTAGGAAATAAGTCACTTGCTCGAAACCTAAACAAGCGCGTGGATAAGTTGGCTTTTCCGTTGGCTTTTCCAGCAACCGACTTATTTGCCGTGGCCGACTTCATCTTATTGTAGTCTGCAGTCACCATCTTATTGTAAGCGGGAATTTATGCGTACGGCCAAACAGGCCCAACACAATAAAACAGTTATTTGCTGTCTCGTGGCCCTCCTCATTTTATTTTTTATTTTAGAGCCCGTTTCTCTGGACTCAGGTGGCAGTGTTCGTCTTTGGCTTTTGGCTGCTTGGCCTTTTCGGGACGAAGCACTGTTCGGAACTAATCGGAAAGCACCCATAGCGCATGAACAAGAGGTGTGTCACAGGATTTGCTGTGTGGGGGACCTAGGAAGGAGATCAAAAGCACACAATTTGGACCGCCGAGGCAACCAAGAGATTGTAGTTGGATTGCAGCAGTGCACCACGGAGATACGTCACCGAACTCTTCGTGGTGCTAAGTTGCACTCCGCTAGCTCTCCCAGCCGAAATGCTACCCAAAAATGGGAGTGCGTGAGGGAAAAGCTGCCTAAATCAGAAGCAGTCGCTGCAATGGACCTTTTTCCAGTAGCGCTCTGCGCATGCGCTACTCTCGCTCCCAGCGATCGATCCTCCATTACTGCCTAAATCGGAAGCAGTTGCTGCAATGGACCTTTTTCCAGTGGCGCTCTGCGCATGCGCTGCTCTCGCTCCCAGCGATCGATCCTCCATTACTGGGGGACAAAATGTAAACAAAGCGACGCCATATTGGATTAGCCTGTTGCGATCGCCGAGCCAGCTAAATGCTGCTCCATTTTCTGAGCCCTGAAAGCGGCCGACAGGCAGGCGCTACGGCTGCCATCGAAAAATTTCTCTACCCCAGAAACCATTCGTGGCGGCTAGGGCCGGCGGAAAAAAAGGGGCGTGTTCTTTAATACCCTCACGGCCAGACTGGAGAAGCGGCGAGCGTGCACTTTCATACGGCCTGCGCACCCGAGAAGGAAACGATACAGCCGATTCTTGACAGAGTCAGGGCGCTTCGAACCCACCTTTCTTTTTCCTATTCGACGCATCGCCTCTGGCCGAGTGAGCCGACGACGCTTGCCGCGCGTTTTAGATCTGCCGCGGAATATCACCGTTACCAATGGATACCTTCACTGCTATACCTATCTATCACCCCCTTTCTCCTCTCTAATCTTTATATCCCCCTCCCCCTCCCCACCGCACTGGGTTGTATGCCGGTGAGCCCCCAGTTGGGCTCAATAATATCCCCAGTGCACTTCCTTTCCTTTTCACCTGAACCACCTAGTAGTAGTAGTAGTAGTAGTAGTATCTCACCAAAAAGGTCAGTACACCCGCCCAATTTTTAAATGCAGAGCATTTCAGTAACTCACGATGTCACCCGCGTTGTCCCGTCGTAGACCGCACCGTCGTTGTCTGCACCCCTTCCCCTACACTATATAAAAACGCAGTGCACGTGTGTGCACGGCAAGAACAAAAACTGGTTACATGGAACAAAAATTCAGTTGAGTTTTCCCGCGTTCGCTTAGCGGTCGCCATCTGTTGACACCTTCGGCAACTACGCGTCTCCCGTATGAGAAGGTGTCATCTATACCTATAAAGAAACATCCCCCTCGCGAGGGGCACGATCAAATGCAGAGCATTTCCGGGGGCGCACGACGTTAAGTAGTTTGCGTTACGTTAATGTTGTTGCACTTGTGGCAACTGCTGACAAGAGAGCGCTCGTCAGCAGTAATTTGAATGAGTCAACGATATAAGGCACGTTCGTAGCGTCCCGTTCTGTGTCGACTTTGTGGCGCAGTGGGTAGAGCACCATGTACATTGCGTTCCGCCCGCAGGGTCGAGGGATCGAAACCTGGCGCCGGATAGTATTTTCTTTTATATAGTGTAGGGGGAGGGGTGCGGACAACGACGGGACAACGCGGGTGACATCGTGAGTTACTGAAATGCTCTGCATTTAAAAGAAGACTCGTTGTGCGCTTCAGTTGCATGCTGAAGAGCTTTAGCTGTATGATTTTGACTGCGCTCCGCTGCAGGCGGTCCGCTCAGCCCGACCAGAGCGCGAGCAGCATAAACACTTTTAGCTGAGCGGTAACCGTATCTCCTTCGACGGGAAATCATTCACGTCACTGGTCGTGCCCTGCGCGTGTGCAAACCAAGACATCATCCGAAAGGAAAAATAAATGATATTTCAGTCACGTAAAGTGCCGTACTTATTGCCTGTCTCACCATTTTCATATAATACAGTCGCCGATAAGATATGAAGCTCCTTTTGCGCAAGTATCCAAGCTTCAGGGGGGCGGAAAACACGTTGACGTTGTGGCTCCAATATTTTTTAACCGGTGCGATAACCCATGCAAAAGGAGCTACTGTAAAGACACGAAACCAACTTGTGAAGTCAAGCACAGGGTTAGGTTTGTTGACTGCGCTACGTGTGTAGCGTACGTCATTCCGTTAGACTGTCAAAAGATATACGTGGGGCAAACGGGGAGGTGTATCAATGGTCGCCTGCGCGAACATGCTAACAATGTGAAAAACGCCAACTCAGGCAATTTGACTATCCACTGTCGGGATTGCAAATGTACCCCCTGTTTGATAAGTGTTATATAATAGCGACGAACAGGAACCAGACGACCAACGAGATAGATCATTGCGGCCAATGAAATAGTACGTGCTGGGGACTGTTGTGTAAGCACTCCCTCCCTTGCATTTACGGAAAAGGAGATACACTTTCTTGGGCAAGACAACGGTTTATTGTGAAACCGCAATCGCAGTGGCACGTGCCCTAAGAGTGGGGTAATGCAAAAAGGGGAGGAGCTGTTTCTTCCTTGTTTTTTGGATGAGTGTGTATGAGAGAGAGAGAGTGGGTGCATGGTATAAATCTGTGATTTCTTCTTAAAGTTTGTTGAAAGTGCGCTGTGTCTCGTGTCGTCTCTCTGCAGTCTTCGTTCCTTTTTTGCGCAACTGAAGTACACCGAAGTTAAATCAGATGTTGAACGAGACGTTTATATGGGCACAGCCATTTCTAAACAAGTAAATCTGGTGGCAACGTTCATACTTGTCAACATTGTTCAGCAATAACAAAACATTTCGCATATCTGAGACAAAACATCAACACGTAAGTGATATTGCCATGATCCTTTATCAAAAAAATACATGGATGCTTGATTAAATGTAAAAAAATGCGCCCAGAAAAATACAAAATCGGTCGTCCGGAACACTATAGTTCACCTCACAAGCTAGCTGCAGCACTGTGGAGGCTACATTGTTGTCCCCCTCAGGCCGCCTAACTCACCGCGAAGGAAGCGACAAAAGGCGCCAGGGCCTTGCGGTGCCACTTGCCGAGAGGGGAGAAGGGAGTGTCCTTTCAGGACCCCCTTCACGTAGGGAGCCTACATGCGCCGCGCCTTCGTCGTAGGCGCGGCACATGTAGGCTCCCTACCTTTACGGCGGATTAGGCGCCCTCAGTGGGCGCACTATTGATAACAATGTAGCCTCCACAGTGCTGCAGCTAGCTTGTGATATGAACTATAGCTCCTGTCGGCATTTCAAGAAGTCATCGAGTCCAAGGAGTTACGTGTTTGTGGTGCAGATGGTGAGCCACGAAAGGATAGAGAACACTCGCAACAGATCGCGCGTTGGTATGAGGAACGACGCCACAAGCTGTGGCGGTAATGCAGCTGTTGCTGCCACGTCGCTGACGCGGCGGTGAGAGAACGAGTGCACACCCATGCCGCCGACTGTATTTGGGCAGGTTTTGACGGCCCGGGAAGCAAAACGGGGCCGATACACCGAGCCAAGTGTGAACGTTGCGCCGATCTGGCGGCGCGGGAGGAGTGGGCGCACGACACCGAGCGCTAGAGACGGCGTCGAGACGGCGACAACGCTGCGGCAAGAAAAAAAATTCATGTAAAATGTGATGTAAAAGTAGCCGCACTGTCGTGTTGCCAATACCGCTTAGCTGGTAAACCAACTTCACAGAGTGGAATGGCCGATTGTTATTTTTATTTCCTTTCTTTTCTGTCTTCCGCACTACTTCCTTTAGGGCCTTCCTACCCATGCCAGCAGAGTAGTAGCATGTAGGCGACAACATGCTGGCAGACCTCTGCTTTTTTCTGAGAGCCTTCTCTATCTTACTTGTAAACGATTAAAAAAATGCTATCGCCCCTATTTCTTGCCTACACCCGGCCCTCGTTGCTGACTTATGTGCCACCGCATTTGCGTGCTGTCTCATTTCAATGATGAGCACTTCACGGGATTCCAAACCGAAGGGAAATGGGACAGAAGAGCCTGCTCGTAATGGACTTGCTTATATACGTCTTAAATGAACTCGTCTGGGCTCGCTGAACAAAATCCAAGAGAACCAACACTGCGAATGCTTGCGCTTCCCAGTATTCCAAAATGAGAAAAAAAATCTTGCAAGTCGGCGAATGTCTACGTGTCTTCGTTCCAGTCTTCCATGAAGTGCTGCGCCGTTTTTTACGTCAGGAAGATTGAACTTTCTATAGAGAATTGTGGCGCTCCTTTGTGCGTGCATGACGTTTGATAGCACAGGGAGAACACCTGCTTATCACTCTAACCAGCTGTGTTGAGAAGTGATCACATGGTTTAACAAGCGCGACTGCTGTTGCCATGAGGATGAGAGATCGAACATTCAGCTAGTGGCAACGGTTCTGTGGTGGGCACAAAGGGGTGCACGCCTGCAACAGTGCTGGGTATGAGAGTCACGTGACCCTATATGTTATGTGGCAGTATCCTCCTCGTTTTTCCTCTTCCTAAAAAAAAGTAGAAGGCCTTATGTCACCCCCTTTTTTATTTTTTAACAGGGGAGCTGTTGTTAGTGGCCGGGGTTCGTGCGCACCGAAAACTCCCCGCGAGGAACGTTATTACGTAGGCGTCGCGCAGCTGTCGCATTACCCACTATACAACGGAAAGACACGCGATAGCTGCCGCCACAACACTCGAGAGCAGCGTGCGCATGCGCTCAGTATCGTAGGAGATCCCTTCGCGCTAAAGCTCGTATCCTCATTCGCATGCGCTCAGTATAGTGCAAGAGACCTCGCGCGCAACGGCTTTGCAGTTCTGGGCATGGCCCGGCAGTGGACAGTTCGCATGGCCATGGAAGTGGCCGCGAATCAAAAGGCAGGGCGTGCTACTGAAAATACCTGTGTGTCTGTCGATGCTCACCTACAACAGCTTCGCCGTCCAAGTCTTGCATATAAGTGCAAGCTTCCATAGATTTTTTTTTATTCCGGCTTGAATAAACGTTTTAGCTATCACTACCACTTTTAATGTAGATTTTTAATTTTAAGCTCCCAGGGAAGTCTCCTGCCATGTGCCATCGGGATTTCCTGCTTATCAGCGGAAAATCCGAGGCGTTTTTTCGTAAAGTTCCACCGACATGTGATATGCCATACTGTAGTTTGACCTGAGAGACTAAACCGTCTGATAATTTTGATGAAGGACGCCTTAAACAAGAAATATGGTTAGATTTTTCACGAACTTTTGCGAACTGACTATGAAAGCTCAAAGATGGTGGCGGAAACTTGCTTAAATTGTGAAGCCGCTAGCCAACGCGGGCACAGCAGCAGCTAAGACATTTTCTTTTTGCTAGAAAAGATCCTTGATGAAAAATATTGCGAAGTTTTTTGTTTATTTACAATTTGATGGGTGACCTTGAGTTAAACTACGAAGGTGGATCGGTCGGTCGATGTCGATGATCGAAGCGATGATCCGATGAAACGACGACTCGCTGGCGATCGTTGGCCGACGGCACATAGCCACCGGCCAACGCTGCTCTACTGCAAGCAAACTCAAAATGTACAATATGTACACTTTATTTACACTACGTATTTAAACTCGTGGCTCGTGATCGCAAACAAGAGGCCGGGCAAGGCCCGCGTCGAGCAGGAGCTCTCCGTTCTCCACTCTCTGTCTCCTCTGTCTCTGTTCTATCCCCGTAAGAAACATCAAACTCTTCGGTTTTACCACCAAAACCCCGCCCACAAAAGGGACGTCACAATTTGAGAATGAGGATGGCTCATTCCCTGCCGCACGTGCTATACAAGTGCCCCAAGTTTGCGGCAGGGCGGGCAGAGCTGCTGGTCGTGCTTCGCGGAGCGCGGCCACTTGAGGATCTGCTTTGGCCCCCGGGCAGTGCTAGGGAGCGAGACAAAGTGCTCGAGGCCCTGGGTACATACCTGCGGGCCTCGGGGCTGCACAGCGCACTCCACTACAACTCTGCCTAGCTGCCCAGATTGTGGAGGAGTGCTGCTGCTGAAGCAGCTTCTGTACTTGTGTGTGTGCGTGTGTGACCCCTTTTACAAGTGTGCTGTGTCCTTTGTAGATTCATGTGTTGTCTATATCTGTAGTGTTTCTCTGTAATGTTAATTTTCCCAGTGTGTAACCCTTTTTTTTTCTCTTCTGTGTTTTATATTTACCCTTATTCCCCTTTTTCCTTTTTTTTTCTCTTTTGTGTTTTATATTTACCCTTGCGCGAGTTACATGCATTGTAATGTCAACCTTCTCCCCTATCCTCCTATTCCTATGTATTCTTTTCTCCCTATCCTCCCCCTCCCCCCCTACACCAGCAGGCGTTCCGGTGTCCGCCCCCTAGGCGAGACAAATTACGCCTGTTGGTGGCTTTTCCTTTTCCTAAGTACAATAAATACATACATACATGGCTCATTGATTGGCCCATACTAGGACACTCATTGGCCACCGTGACAAACAAAGCTAGGTGGGTTCAAAATAGTCACGTGACCCACCTCACTCTCATACAGAAACCCAAATGTATTCCGCAAAACACAAATATACCAGAAATGAAAACGAGCCAACTAAAAGCAGACCTAACGACAGGAATCGGCTCTCAGGCGGCACGTCTTAAAGTATTGTCCATACCACGCCGCCTATCATTGTGCCCCACGCCGCCAAAAATCCTTTCCTTTGTTAACACGTGGAGCGCCTAACAAAGCCTGCAGTCGTCCACCCAACGACGCATCCCATCCGCCAAATCGCCAGGCTCAGACGCGTGACGAACCGAAACTTCGCCCAGCAACTTTGAGCAGTGCAACTGTCACAGACATAACATCTGGTGACCTCTTCCCATGTTTAACCCTAGGTTTGACCCCTTGACCGACCTTCAGCTCCCGTCCGCTTCGGGGATTCTCGTGGCGGTAATGTCAACGGACCCCTCCGCCGGCTTCGAACGCTTGTATGCGTCGTCTCCGGGCCCGCTCGTCGGGTGGACACAAAAGCGCGGCGAATAACAAAGAAGCCCCGCGGTTTCTCCTTACGCCCCTCGCTCCAACTCAGCTCGGCCGGCGGGGGAACAAACACAATACAGGTAAACAAGCTAACCCCAGCGAAATATATCTAGTTGCCGGGCAATTTTAATTATGAAGTGAGGGGCCCGAACTTAACACCTTGGGATCTACACTTGTGAGTTATCGCTGCGGTTCTGGCCCACTTTTTCACTTGCAGCTCAGTTTTGATGCCTAAGCTTCACTGCAATACAACTTTACTTTTGGTGAAGCACCCTTTAAAGGTACATTTTGAATTCTTTCTACTGGCACTGTCAAACGTCCCCTTGGTAGCTCAGTTTTCTTACCTGCACCACACCGTACTCTCTTTGCTATAAAGAATTAAAAGGCGATTATTCAGTTTTTTTGTGCAAGGTGCGGATTAACTTTTTGCTACAACAGAACATTTCTGGCATGAAGACGCACCAGTGCTCACGGAAGTCATGGGACCTGTCGAGATGGCATGAGACGGGCCCGCCAGCAGAAGCAGGTGGTGAGCCGTGTTTCGACTTGGCGTCTCCCTATAGCAAAGCAGCGGCGCAAAGGGAGCGCCGCCGTAGCCACGCGCTCTCTCATCCTCTGCTCTTCTGCTCTGTTGACAAAGCGACAAGGAAAGTTTTAAAGCGGAGCTGTCTATGCCTCACTGATGGCCTCGATCGTCTGAGTAAAAGGCACCGCATAAAAGCAAACTTTACATAACGCGTTTCACAAAACGATGATTATGATAAGCGAAGGCACATCAAGCGCCTCAAGGAAAAAAACGCTTTCCGTGGTAGGAATCGAACCTGGGTCCCTCGCGTTATGAAGCCGACGTCTATTTTTTTTTAAAGGAGCCATGAAGAGAAAATACAACTTCGTTTAATTTGAAAGAACTAGGATTCAGTATCTCACTCAGCTCCATTACAGCCACAAAAGATGTTTTTTAACGAAAAAAAAAAAGCAAGAAGTATTTAAAAACTTTCAAATTTGGCGCCACAGTGACGTTTTATGAGCAAGAATGATGTCATACGGGCCAACAATAAAACATAATTTTCAGTGCGTTAACTGCACGTTAGCATTCAAGTGATGCGGTCAAATGGAACTAGAGGCCCCAATACAGGCGTTCAGCCATGTGTCGTCGCGACAGGTCAGTTAGGCGGCCGCCAATCGCACAAACAAGGTTCCGTGACGTCATAGAAAAGTTGCTGGAAATTGGATAGGGTGGCGCGACTGCTTCACACGTTTTCTTTAATATATCGCCGTTATTTGTTCGAAGATTGCGATGATATTGGTATCACTGTTATCGGAACTAAGCAGTCTTTCTAATAAACCCAACTTGTATTTTGTCTTCATGGCTCATTTAATAATAAAGCGTTTCATTCCCGGATACACAAAGATTTCGCTGACGTCATATCCGTCACGGATGTGACTCCTGTACAACGAAGCAAGCGGCCTGTAAAGGGTGCACCCCTGCACACAGGGTCTTCTTGCAGGGAAGCAACCTTTAGTACTAAAGAGTACGTTATACTTAGGGTTGTTCGTTTTCGGGTTTTATATTTTAACACGAAAGTGTTTTATGCCGGGATACACCAAGAGTTCACTGACGTCATATCCGTCACGGAAATGACGCCAGTACACCTTCGCCGAAGCGACCCGCCAGCAGGACGTCGCTCGCCTAGCACACCCACTAGACAGCCGCCGACCCGCAAATCATGCTCCGCTGCAGAGTTCGCTGCACATTTTCACTTTCGTGTTTTACCGATTCCTGTGACAGAGAAATCCACCACAGTTTTTTTTTCTTTAATCTCCATGTAGCCGACATCTATCCAACTGCGCCATTCCGAAACAGTCGAAGCAGTTTGGATTTTGGACTTTGACTTTGACTTAAGTTACATGGGAGAAAGCATCGCGTTTTAAATATCTTCCTCTTAAGAAAATGGTTTTTATCATTTTTGCCAACATGCCCCATCTATTGCTGATGCCATAAAAACAGCAAAGGAATGTCTCTATGCACCCCAGATATTTCATGTAAGCATTACTTGGACGCAGCTTGGACATTCAAGCTGCGTACGTTCACGCATACGAGAAATGACAGGCCGTCAGCTTTTAGTAAATAGTGGTTTTAGTACCTGTGACTCCGTAACTGTATATTCAGTGGGGGGCGGTTGAAGTGAAAATTCCTTTTTCTTAAAAATGTTTGTCTACTTCAAAATATTTAAGCTATTAAAATACCGGTTTCGCCCGAGAGAAAAACTTTTTTTTCGGTAATCATGTCAAAAATGTTTGTGTTACGCACTGCTTCTTTCTAACTACTTCATGTTTACAAACAGCGCTAACGGACCTAGTACGTTTGTGATTTACTGTGTATGAGTGACGATTTTTTATTTCCAAAAGAGCAATACTAAACAGGCCTACTGAACTAATAATAACTGTAGAGAGCGGTACTCACCGTAGCGAACGCTGTCTGCCGGTCCGGAAGCAGGGCCGGTCGCTGTCGTGCCTTCTGAGCGAAAAGACTAGAGCAGCTTAGCACAAGCTGAACCTCGTTATTTATAATGTGTTTACAAGTCAGGGTGAGGATAAAGTAGAGGACACACTCGGCGAGCCGCAGCATGGCCTTTTGATCTTCCCGTCGTATCGTGGTTCCCTACACCAGGAAGTGTCCACAAACAATGCTGTCCAATAGGAAAAAATGAAGGAAGCTCCCACTAACGCGTGAGATTTGAAGGTAGCGAAGCTGTACGCAACTTTCATAACTATCATCATCATCATCATAATCAGCCTATCTACGCCCACTGCAGGGCAAAGGCCTCTCCCATAGATCTCCAATTACCCCGGTGCTGTGGTAACTGCGACCAATTTATTCCCGCAAACTTCTTGATCTCATCTGCCCATCTAACTTTTTGCCGCCCCCTGCCACGCTTGCCTTCTCTAGGGATCCACTCTGTTACCCTTAATGACCAACGGTTATCTTGCCTTCGCATTGCATGTCCTGCCCACGCCCATTTCTTATTCGTAATTTCTACTAATATGTCCTTGAACCCTTTGTTGAGCCCTTTTATTGAACCCTTTTATTGAGCCGCCAAGTTTCTGCCCCGAAGGTGAGTACCGTTAAGATGCAGATGTCATAGACTTTCTTCTTCAAAGACAATGGTAGGCTGACATTCATTACCTGAGAATGCCTGCCGTATGCACTCCACCCCATTCTTATTCTTCTAATTATCTCTGCCTCATGGTTGGGATCCGGGGTCACAACTTGGCCTAAGTAGGTATATTCGCTTACCACTTCCACTGCCTCCCCACCTATCTCAAACCGCTGTGCTCTCCCGAGGTTATTGAGCATTACTTTAGTTTTCTGCATATTAATTTTCAGGCCGACGGTTCTACTCTGCTTGTCCAGTGCGGTAAGCATGCTTTGCAATTCTTCCCCCGAGTTACTTAGCAAGCAAATCTGAGGTTGCTGAGGTATTCTTCATTAACCCTTACTCCCACCTGTTCCCAATCCAATGTTCTGAATACTTCTTGTAAACATGCTGCGAATAACATTGGAGAGATTGTGTCTACTTGTCTGACGCCCTTCCTTATAGGTATTTTACTGCTCCTTGTGGAGGACGATGGATGGTAGCTGTGGACCCATTGTACATATCCTCTAGTATTCTAGCGTAATGCTCGTCTACACCCTGATTACGCAATGCCTGAATGACTGCTGAGGTTTCGACCGAGTCAAATTCTTTCTCATAATCTATGAAGGCTATATATAGGTGTTGAGTATACTCCGCTCACTTCTCTATTACCTGGCTGATCATGTGAATATGCATGGTCCATTGTTGAATAGCCTTTACGAAACCCTGCTTGTTCATTAGGTTGATAGAAGCCTAAGGTGGCAGAAATTCTGTTCGCGATTACCTTGGTAAGTACCTTGTAGACGACTGACAGTAAGCTGACTATTTTTCAAGTCCTTCATGTCACCTTTCTTATGGATTAGGATGATGCTTCCGTTTTTCCAAGATTCCGGTACACCCGCGGTCATTAGGCATTGCGTATACAGGTTTGCCAGTTTTTCAAGTACAATTTGCCCGCCATCCTTCAAGTGGTCTGCTGTTATTTGATCCTCACCAGGTGCTTTGAGCCCTTGCACTTCATTCAAAGCCTTCCTAACTTCTTCTGTCGTTACTGGTGGGATGTCTATCTCCTCTGAACTACTTCCTCGTTCGTTATTATTGTGGATGTCCCGAATACTGTACAGATCTGTATATAACTCCTCGGCTACTATAACAATCTTATCTTTATTTGTGATGACATCCCCTTGCTTGTCTTTAAGTGCATACATCTGATTTTTCCACATGCCTAGACGACTCTTCACTGCTTTCAGGCTGCGTCCGTTATTTACAGCATGCTCGATCCTCTCCATATTATACTTCCGTAGGTCAGCTGTCTTACGCCTATTGATTAACTTCGGAAGCTTCGCTAGGTCTATTCCGTCAACTGGGGTGGAGATTGTCATGCTTGGCAGTTTCCTAATTAAATCTTTCGCCTCTTGGGAAAGTTCGCCAGTATCCTGTCTAGCTATCGTACCTCCGACTTCTGCACACGCCGTGATAATGCGTGAGAGATTGTCGCTGGCTTCCTGTGTCGCAAACTCTGCTTCTTCGGTTAGAGCTGAATATCGGTTCTGCAGCGCGATCCTGAATTCTTCAACTTTCCGTCTTATGGTTAGCTCATTGATCGGCTTCTTTCGTACTACCTTGTTCCGGTCCCTCCTCAGATCTAGCCTAATTCGAAACCTTACCACACGGTGGTCACTACACCTCACTTTCCCGAGCACTTCCACATCCTGCACGACGCCAGGGTTACCGCATAGTATGAAGTCTATTTCATTTTTATGCTTCCCATTCGGGCTCCTTCTCGTTCACTTCCGGCTCTCCCGTTTGCAGAAGAAGGTATTCATGATGCGCAGATTATTCCGCTCTGCGAACTCGACTAATAAGTTCCCTCTGTTATTTCTACAACCCAGACCATAGTTCCCAACTGCCTTGTCTCCAGCCTGCTTCTTGCCTACTTTAGCATCGGTGCCTCCCATAACTACAGTATACTGCGTTTTTACTTTTCGTGACCATCACGACGGTTTAAGTCCCAGAGCCGATTTGCCTGTTCGTTGCTTCACCGACCTTTGCTTCATCTTTGTTGGCATAAGCTTATGCCAACAGAGATGAAGCAAAGGTCGTTGAAGCAACGAACACTAGTGTTAGCTTCCTTCATTTTTGTAAGTTATCATCATTGGCCATTAAGCGTGGTGTGTGCATTAGCACGTTTCGCCACACTGACACCGTTGAGTTGGAGGTGCGTTTATTAATCATCAGCGAGTGTCGTTGAGTACTGTTCGTCTCCATTAAACACTTCAGCTAATTCTTCTTCTCCCGCGGTGACTAGTTCCATTGCCCTCGGTGGTGGTGGCTGGGGAGCCGATGCTGTAAGTACATCGTCGTGTCGGGTACTTTTACACGGAGGCGTTCTCTTCATAGTGCCTTGTGATCGCTGTGGTATTCCGGCAGTGGCTGACACAATTGATTGATCTTAGAAGGGCAGAAGTTTGCATAGACCAGATCTATGCAAGGTCCGCGAACCGTAGTGGGTAGAAGTGGGGTACACTTCTTGTTAAGGCAGCTGATACTGAACGTATCCATAATGTAGTCATCCAGCAACGTCTTCCGCTTGCCGTTCACGTTAAAGTCTCCCATCACCAGAACGGGTCCGTTCCTGTTCATACATGTGTCTTAGTTTGAATCCGATGAATTTTTATCTTTCTCTTGAGTATTGTGAGGTGCAGCGTAGAAAGCCGCCGACATTCGATTTCAGCGCCAACGCCTCACCAGGCGCGAACCCACCGGATTTTTTGTAGTTCCGGTAGAGGGGCTTCAGTCATTTTGACGTAGACGCTGACTCCTCCCGCAGATCTGTCCACGTTCCCTTCGTATCCAACGCAAGTGTAGTCATCGATCTGCATTCGGGCATAGTTCCACGTTTCCGTGAAGCATGTCACGTGGGCCCTTCGTAGCAGTTCGTCGTGATTAACGTCGGTTGCGTGACACTGAACCGATCGAACGTTGAGCAGGACCACGGTGAATTCGTCTTGGCGGATGTTTGCGTATGCCGTTATGCAAGTTCGGCTGATCGTTTCAAGCGGGTACTTTTGTAGTCTCTGAAATTCTGCACGAAGTGCGGGATCCGGGTTGCTTTTGATACCGTGGACAAACGTGAAGTCTCCGGTGGCGTTGGTCAGGTAAAGTTTTGCCAGATTAGTGCACCGACTCAGGCCCACGTACACGAGCTTCTACGGGTGTACCTTGTCGTATTCGAACACGGCACTCGCGTATGTGGCTCCTTGAGACTTCTACACGTTCATTGCGCTGGCCTGTATCAGAGGGAATTGTTTGCGTCTGACAACCTCCTCTTTCTTTCTACTTAGAGTGAGCACAACCAACCACTGTGGGTTCGATAGGTAGTCAGTAAGACTCGATCCTGTGGGAGTTTCCGCCAGATACTCCAATCACAGGTGCAGGTTCCGCTTGGTCACTAGATCTGACTTGTGTACTGCCTTTGCGAGCAGGCGATGCTGGAGGTGGTGGTGGTGGTGGTGAACGTTTATTGGAGCAACAAGGGAAGGGGAAGGGGTGTGGGAGGCCTCCTTAGTCCAGAAGGCCTCGTGACCGCGCTGACTGGAGAGCCCGGGAGACCAGGGCCTGCTGGCGGGCTGGGTCCGGGCTGGTCAGCTCAGTCTCCCACTGCTCCAGGGAGGGTGAGGGGAGGGGGTTAGGTGAGTATGGCAGGAGAATACTAGATGGTAAGTGGTGAGAGGGGTATTGCAGTGCTGGCAGTGGGAAGGGTAGATAGTGGGGGCGATATGGTGTAGGATGGCGTGATTGAAGAATGTGCCAGTTTGTAGTCGGTGGTATGTGTAACATTCGTAGTTGGTGAGCGTGTGATGAGGAGGATGGTATGTTCTTCGTGTGTGGGTATAGTGAGATAGAAGGGCATTGGAAGTTGTGTCGAGGGGGTGTGAGTAAGTGAGGTGGGGATAACTGAGGTGTCCGGCTCGCCGGCTCCTTGGATGGGAATGCCCGGGAGTGAAGCGCTCGGGCGGCAGCATGCGCTGCTTCGTTCCCTGGGAGTCCAGCGTGACCAGGTGCCCAAATGAGTGTGATGGTAAGATCTTCGGGCAACCGTTGTAGGAGAGGGATGGCCTGGGGTGGGGCAAGGCCTGCTTGGTAGAGGCGGCAGGCCTGCTGGGAGTCGGAGATGATTGTTAGGGAGTGAAGGCCTGAGTGGGTTGTTGCGGCGTGGGCGATTGCTAGGGCTTCGGCAGTGTCGACCTTGCATGAGCAGTATGTAGCCGCAGTTGCAATCTGCCCTGTGGAGTTGAGAGCGACAAGGGTGGTGCGAGTTGATGTTAGGTCATGGGCGACATCGGTGTAACGAACCTGAGGGTCGGCTTCATATTTCTTATTCATGTAACGGACTCGTGCCTCCCGCCGGCCTCGGTTGTAGGTGGGGTGCATATGCTGTGGTATGGGAGTCACGCGCAGTCTTGTCCTGATGGTGGGCGGGAGGCGTTGGGGCTGGACGTGCACGCCCACCGCCATGTCTTCCGGCAATGCACGCGGGAGTAGCTGCACCGTTTCCTGAACGTCGGTAGGCACGTTCCCCATCTGGCCGCGTATTCCGTACTGACCGTAGCCTCTGGTCAGGTGACGAATGTTCATGAACGGAATTCGAGGCGAGACCATCCGCTCCTCCACCTCGTTCTACCGCGGTACCGAGGCAGGCTTGGGCGGGCCACGCTGACGGAGGCACCTTTCTTCTAACTAGCGAATCGCGGCACGTGCGACACACTCGCATCACCTCGTGGTCCTCCAGTGCGTCCGGGAAGATCTCACGCACCACTCGAAGACCCCCGTGTGTTTCTGGTGGTTCCGAATGGATTTGATCACCCTTAGATTTGAGTCAAACCACAACCTATCGCACACTCGACACGAGTGTCCAAATTCGACTGAGAGGAACTCACGGTTGAACCGAGCGTCGGCTCCCGTTACCGGCGGACGTTCCCGCTGCTGACGAGCGGTATCGGCTGGACGTTGCCGGCACCGCTCACGCATGTTCGCGCGCCCGGTTGCGTTGAACGGATTCGGTGTTGTGGGCCCACCGACGACTCTTTGCAGCATTCTCGGTGGCCACGTGGTCCATGTTGGCTCTCTGAGCTCGTTTGTCAATAGGGCATGAAGTAGGGGGGAGGGGGGGGGGGCAGCCCGCACGTGAAAAATACTTGGGGAGGCTCTGTCCCCGCCTGACACCCCCAGTTCCGGCGTCCCTGGGTTTTACGCGACATCAAATGCGCTGTTGCTACCTGGTGACGCATAATAGCATGGACGGTTACAGAGAGATTAGTATTAGTACCTTTTCCGAAGTTATTCATCTCAGCAGTGTGTTTGGAGTCATCGGGTAACTGAGCGAGATGCAAGGTATAAAGTAAGCCAATCCTCTGCAAGGTCTGCTGCCCACTTCTTTTTGTTTGGATATCACAGCCTTAGGCTGCCGCTGATGTGCCTGAAATTTCGAACTTCTATGGGTCTTGCAGCTTTTATTGCTGCGAGTAAGTTGCAGGAGCCCTGCCTGCTTGATGCTGACGCAGCCTCGACGAACAACGCGCCAGGCAACTCGGATGGGAATTTTGAAGCCGTTAAGGGAAGATTTCTAGGGACCATATGGACACTCAACTGAATTTGTCAAGCTCCCGTTTTTGCTTGCACTGCGTAGACTGGCTCAAATAAACACACTTTTCATCGTTTATCCGGGCGATAAGGCGGTATTTATTTTATAAAGCCTGAAAGAAGAAAAAACTACCATGCGCGGTTTGCGGCGGCCGCACTAACTAACAACACAGTGACTCCAGTAAAAGGTACTACGTGATTAGACTATGTCCAATATTAAAATTCAAACAAGTTTTGGTACTGTGAAACAACATGCTTGGCATCCGACGTTATCGTTGGATGGGCATTCTCGATATCACAGTAATCGGCATACCGCGCTTCTGGCATGTCGGCTGTAAAATGCGTCAGATAAGCCTACCAGCACGGCTTGGAATCATAGCAATTACTAGCCGAGGAGGCGTACGCAATGGAAAAACGCCCTACGCGTCACCGCAGACGCTCAAAGGCTCAAATGCCATGCGCTTATCCCCCATCTTTGGAGCTTGTCTAACTCATGCCTGTATCGTAAAAAGCGTGTTCGCACCAGGCCAAAGGTCGGCTGATTCGGGACTGTGCCCACGGCCCGCAAGCAGTCGGGGCTTATGGCAACAGCACGCCAACGAGAAATCGCTAGCGCGTCAGTGTCAGTCTGCGCGCGTTCTGCGTACTCTCTCGTGGAACAATGAACGTTACAGCGAAAAAATGGTGAATTCAGTATAGAAAACATCGGCCAAAAACAAAAAAATCAACTTCAAAAAAAAAAAAAAAAAAAAGCTTCCACCCTCGGGAATACTTTTTTTTTATTTGCGATAGAATGCCCGTTGGCATGACAATAACCTATTTACTGGTTGGCACCCGTCTCCCGGTGCGTGGCCTCCGCGATTTGGTGCCGGCGGCGGTGGCCGGTGGTCCAAAAGGCCTCCGCGACGTCCAGTGGCCGCGACATCACCAATATTGGAGATATCTGGATTGGAGATTGGAGATATCTGGGCTCCCTCGGCGCCTGTTCCAAGAGGGTGGAGGAGGGGAGAGGGGTTATGCGGAGCTGGACACTCACAAAGGGGTGTGGTAGTGGGTGTCCAGAGCCCCACATGCTGAGCAATTAGGGCATGTGAAAATGGGGGGGGGGGGGGGGGGGGGGGGGGGTGCGATGGGGAAAGGTGTGTGTTTGCAGAATCCGCCACATAAGAGTTGCAACGGGGGTGATGGATGGGTGGGAGGAGGCAGAGTTCGGCGGAGGAGGCGGTGGTGCACGGACTGCTAAGCCCACTGGTTCAGCGCGGCTGCGACGCCTTTACTTGCGCGTAGCGCCAGATCGCCCTGATGTACGAACTGGGACCAACGGGGTTGGTGCAAAATAAACTCCTTTTTCTGCGTACACTGGGCATATTCGTTTGCCAACTCAACACCTGCCCAATAGAGGCGGGGTTGAGTTGGCGCGGCGGCGTTTCAGACTCTTGAGCATGCTCAACTAGCTCGAACCAACGGCAGTTCCTCGCAGTGTGCATGATTGCATGCGTTGTGTAATGCATGGGTTATGCATATTGTGAGGTAGAGACCACACTGTTCCCTTGGTCTTTTCTATAGCTTTAATAAATTCGCTCTTCTTTATCTTTATATTGGCTGTAAGCTAGCTTTAACTTGGCCTTTTCTATGGCCTTTTAACTTGGCTTTCCAGTAGCTTCCCCCCACCCATCACAACTAAATCCTTTTCTTCTAGTAAGGCTGCTGCTATTACAGGTAGTAAAAACTACCAGCGCCCCTGTTGCCTCAGTTTTCGCATCTCAATTTCGAAGGCGGCCGTTTTTTCATTTTGTTTTTCCTTCAGGGGCAATGCAAAACGCCTTGCCGTCGTGGTGAGAGCAGACATCGGAGACTCGTAGGTGGGGCAGAAAAATAATTGTCGCAATCGTTATTTGATGACAGGCAGAGTTATCAGCCTCGTCCATCCAGTAGTCCTGAAAATGGCACCACCCTAGGTGTGACGGTAGCTTTCATGTGCTGGAGGAGCATGACCTAAGATCCTGTTTTGCTCCAAAGAATTTTCGTTTCTCCTAAAGCGGCTCCAAAAAGAGTTTGGCCAATCACATCACTGCTCACGTCACGGCGTCTCGTCATCGGGACCAGCACGTCCTCACCTCGATTCTCCCCTCTCCAGCAAGCTCCATCAGACTGAAGCTGTATACGAGTTGGCGCCCGCAGAGGCCGTGAACAAATGACAAAAATAGCGAGCGCCGGAATGTCCAATTTTTCACAATGTCCATTCTCAAGCGCACACTGGTGGGTACGTTCACACGGCTGTCAGCACGGCACTCTTCGAACCGGCCACTCGGTTACTACAACTTAACGGCGCAAAGGAATTATCATAGACACGTGTATCCTGAAACCATTTGAATAATCAGCCTAGCGCGAGAGCCGCTTAGTCCATGGATTGGCTCCCTTTACAAACGAGTCGGGCACAGGCACTATTTCTCTTAAATATTCTTTCAGCAACATAAAAGCATAACTTGGGCGTACACATCTTACAGTTAGTTTTAAAAGCGAAACGCCCCTGAAAAATGGCAAATCAGCCCTAATTTAAATGGCTTTGGCGTGTTTTGGTACTTCGATCATTGCCGGCAGCTTCGCGCGAAACTCTCGCGCCCTGCGTGCCCTGAATTCGGTGCGTCCAGGCCTGGTTATTCCATCTTAGTGCTCCAGTCTTCATGGAAAACGGATTCAATGAGAAGCTTCAGAAAATTGAAAAAATCGGCGAGGGAACCTACGGCATGCTGTACAAGGCTCGTGACAGGGATTCCGGTCAGTACGTCGCCGCAAAGAAAATTTGTCTCTGAAACGAAGCAGAGGGTGTGCCGAGCGCCGCTATACGCGAGATCTCAATACTGAAGTAACTTCGGCACCGAAACGTTGTTCGTCTACTCGATGTCATTCAAAGTGAGAGCAGACTGTACCTTGTATTAGAGTACATGACTGAAGATCTCAGGACGTACCTGGACAAAGCGACGCGGCGCAAGACTCCACTGGCAGTGACTCTTGTGAAGAGCTACCTGTGGCAGCTCTTGCAGGGTGCCGCCTACGTGCACTCGCACCGTATTGTTCACCGGGACCTCAAGCCGCGAAACCTACCCGCCGCGGTGGCTCGGAGGCTAAGGCGTTGCGCTGCTGAGAACGAGGTCGCGGGTTCGATTCCCGGCCGCGGCGGCCACTTTTGTGATGAAGGCGAAAAGCAAAAACGTCCGTGAGTGCGATATTTCGGCGCACGTTAAAGATCACCAGGTGGTCAAAATTAATCCGTAGCCCTCCATACGGCGCTCCTCATCGCCTGCGTTGCGTCGGCTCGTTAAACCCTACAATCAATCAATCAATCAATCAATCAAGCCGCGAAACCTGCTAATCAATGTCCACGGAAGCATCAAGTTGACTGACTTCGGCTTGGCACGTACCATGGAGATCCACGCACGCCCCTGCACGTCCGAAATGGTCACCCTTTGGTACCGCGTGCTCCCGAGCTCCTGCTCGGTGCCCGCTTCAACACGGCTTCAGTCGATGTCTGGAGCCTTGGCTGCATATTCGCTGAGGTGCTCACGCTCAGGGCGCTTTTCGCAGACAACTCGGAAATAGACCAGACCTTTCGAATCTTCCGTACCATCGGAACGCCCGACGAAACGACTTGGCCGGGCGTAACCAACCTGCCAGACTACCAGACCTCTTTCCCACGCTGGAAGGGGCAGTCACTGTTCAACTTGGTCACTGGCTTAGATTCCGACGGAAAAGACATCATGCAGAAGATGCTCTTGGCTAATCCGGCTGACCGGCTGCCGGCTGAAGATGCGCTAAGGCACCGATACTTCCGTTATGTCGCCATTCAGCGGCCCCAGCTCATGTGATGTCCTGTACTAATTGTGCTTTTTCAACCGTCAAAGCATCATCGGCCTACTTATTTTCTTCCCCCCCCCCTTCTTTTTCTTATTTTATTGTCCGCCAGAATGAACCACTTTTTTCTTCCCCGCTCTTTGCGTATGTGTGGGTGGTTTGTCCAATCGGACAGCTGATTTTTAAACCAGTGTGAGTAATATGCTACACCTGAATCGGCACATTGTGTTTTGTAGTACGCAACGCCATGTTTCAGTTTAGGGAACTTCTGCCCTAATTGGGACCATCCCTTTCCGAGGGCGACGTCTCCGCGGTAAGGGAATGCAGAAATGGCAGGGGCAAACAATGACATGATGAAAAAGAAATCGAACCCTGACCGGCCGCGGCTGTCCGCGACCACACTTCATTAGACTTTTTTCACGATCTTTGCCCAACGCAAGCGGCGGTGCATGCGCATGTGCGCGCGGGAATCGCCAGGAGGTCACACCTCACCGGAACGAATGCGCGGGCTCGGGAAGGCATGGGCGCCCGTCCCCGGCACCCGTCGCCGTAGCGTTAGCGCACGCTACTCGATGTGCTAAAACTCAATTTTAGCATAGCAGCTAGCGTACGCTACGCTAGGGTCCGCTAGAGAGGTTCGCCTCCTCGCCGAGCAGGCGCATTCGTTCCGGTGGCCCTCCTTGCTGTACCCGCGCGCGCATGCGCAGTCGGCTCCTGCTACCCGCCGACCCTAGCGTAGCGCAGGCTAGCCGAAACTCTCTATTATGCCAGAACGTACAGTCATTGACAAATGACATGCGAACACAAAAATATGAACCAGATCGAACAGGCAAAACTGAGAAATATTGAATTAGTGGAGGTCCACTAATGGCGCGCTATTGCTATATTTGGAAAGCCGCATTTCCCAACTTTGTTACTGTTATTAGGCCACGCGTCAATTTGGCTTGCACGCTAAGAAATCGTGTGTTCTGATTCATATTTTTGCAATCGCGTTTCATTTGTCCATTACTACCTCCAAAGGCTAACTGTTACTTAATTCCTGCTTTTGCCTTTTTTCAATTCTTCTAGTAACCTGCTGCTGACACATTACTACCACTAGAGTTTTGGTGTTCCTGTAAGGAGGAGTAAACGATTCTCTTGCAATTATTTTACTCACGATGACGATTGTATCACGCGTCAAGGCGAATTGCAAATGCAGTCCGAATGCCACGCAGAGAGTACGAAGCTGTTCCCTAACTGCTCCCTGTTTCCTAGTAATACCTTTATACCAAACTATGTAGGATGTTTGAAGTGGATAGAAAGCTGCAACTGTAAACGAATTGCGCTTGATTAAAAATAAGTTGTAAAAGGCAAGGCAGACCTCTGTGAAGAAAAAACTACTATATATTTCACATGCAGAAAAAAGACAACTCTGGTTTATAGAAAAATCAGATCACCATCAGCATCATCATCATAATCATGATCGTCGTGGCCCTCGCCGATTGTCTTGAGCCCCCTCCCTCCCCCTTCACCACATTCAGAACCCTTCCGAACCCTCTGACTGAAGTTTGAGAGACTTCCTGTCTTTTCATACTTCGCTACACGCTGCAGCGCTGGCTCAATTTGTGGAGCGTTGTTCAGCTGAACACGAAGCCGCAGTTTAGACCCTGGCTGCGACGGCCGTTTTCCCCGTGTGCAGGCGGTGTAAACGACAACGCCCATGTGTCATGATCTCGGCGCACGTTAAAGATTCCCGGGTGGTCTAAGTTCATCCGGAGCCCTTCACTATGGTGGACCTTGCAGGCCAAAAGTAGCTTAATGGGATAAAAAGCGCGCTTTTCGAAGTATACGTTTGCTGAGATTTCTAAAACAACAAAAGGAAAGAGAAACAAAGAAAGAAAATGAAGATGATGACAGGAAAACAGTTTGTTTCAAATTATTAATACAATAAGTGGCTGTAATTATTTTCCTCACATGTAGGGAGGAGCTTCGTGGAAACTCCTTGTACAGACCAGGGGCGCATCCAGGGTGACACCAAAAAGGGGGGCGGGGGGGGGTACTAAAGTTATGTAGCAGAGATCGGGGAGGTGCGGAGAGCGAGACGAAACTTGCCCCCTGAAGGAATACACGCAAATACTTTTTTTTTCGTGCTGATACGTGTATATACTAAACCTAGGTACCCCAAGAATGCTTATTGTAAAGGCGTAGAACAAAACAAACCTTGTGGGACTACATAATGGTTTTGAGAATGCGCTGAGCTATTTTTGTGCTATATAAACAAGAGAAAAGAAGTACGCGCAGTGTGCACGTACGACTGGTCAGTTACAGTCGCAGTGGCCTAATATATTAGGCCACTGCGACTGTAAGTAGCGCGAAAGTCGTTAGTAGCGCGAAAGCGAATTGATCAACAACTCGAAGTGAAGGACAGGTGTTAATCGACCAGATTTTAGGGGAAATCCCCAAGGTGGAGTAAGTTTCTGCGAAGGAAAGCCTCGCGCTACTTTCGCGCTACTAACGACTAGCCTCCTGGTTAGCTCAGTTGGTAGAGCGACTGCTCCGGTTAAGCAGTGGTCCCGGGTTCAAATCCTGGACCAGGACGAATTTTTCTTCAACTGCGAAGTTTCCGAGAAAGCTGTATAGCTTTCCTTTGTAGCCGTATGGCTGCATTTAGGTGGATGTCAAACTTTCCTTCGCAGAAACTTACTCCACCTTGGGGATTTCCCCGAAAATCTGGTCGATTAACACCAGTCCTTCACTTCGAGTTGTTGATCAATTCGCTTTCGCGCTACTAACGACTAGCCTCCTGGTTAGCTCAGTTGGTAGAGCGACTGCTCCGGTTAAGCAGTGGTCCCGGGTTCAAATCCTGGACCAGGACGAATTTTTCTTCAACTGCGAAGTTTCCGAGAAAGCTGTATAGCTTTCCTTTGTAGCCGTATGGCTGCATTTAGGTGTATGTCAAACTTTCCTTCGCATGGAAAGCATTGCTCTGCCCATCTTGTATTTCCTCCACATCAACAAAAGTGTACAATGCTCTTTATTGCGGAGCTTTGCCTTTTTGGCACTATTCCATTGTTTCCTTGACCTCCCTCTTGGTTATGATCAGCATTCTGTATTTGCTTAACCGGAATTTTATTGAAGCCATGTCTGTTCGATTTAACGGCTAGAAATAGAATGAAATTTAAGAAACGTGGAACAAGCTCAACATTCAACAGCAGTGCAATAAGGTGTTCCGCTAAGCGTAAGTTTACTATTCCCGTTACTAGAGTCTAGCACAAAAAATAACAAAAAAGCGATTACTTAGAGGAGCCACGAAGAGAAAATACAACTTCGTTTAATTTGAAAGAACTAGGATTCAGTATCTCGCTCAGCTCCATTACAGCCACAAAAGATGTTTTTTAACGAAAAAAAAAAAAGCAAAAAGTATTGAAAAACTTTCAAATTTCGCGCCACAGTGACGTCATATGGAGAAGAGTGACGTCATACGGGCCAGCACTAAAAACATAATTTTCAGTGCGTTAACTGCACATTAGCAGTCAAGTGATGCGGTCAAATGGAACTAGAGGCCCCGTTACAGACGTCCAGTCATGTGTCGTCGCGACAGCTCAGTTAGGCGGCCGCCAATCGGACAAACAAGGTTCCGTGACGTCATAGAAAAGTTGCGGGAAATTGGCTAGGGGGTCACGACTGCTTCACACGTTTTCTTTAATATCTCCGTTATTTGTTCGAAGATTGCGATGATATTGATAACATTGTTATCGGGACTAAGCAGTCTTTCTAATAAACCCAACTTGTATTTTGTCTTCATGGCTCCTTTAAGGACGAAGACACACGTTTGCTAGCTTCACCGCCATAATATACGAATGTGCCGCACGTACAGTCCAGTGCGATTCGAAGGTTATCGCGGGAAAGCTACTCTTTCAAATGAAGCAGACAGAATACCAGCTTTAGCAAATCTTCCATGCCAGTTTCGCTATCGTCGGCGTAGATAAAAGGCAACCAAGTCTGTGCTTGAAACAACGAATGCAAAGCTTGAAACCCAAAGGGTGGCAAGTCAGTCTTGCGGGCCATTGTTGTAGCATGAACAGCCAAGAGAGAGAAGAGTGCGAAATCTTGATTTTCATGCGAAACGGTTTCGTTTCGGAACCATGAAAATCAAGATTTCGCACTCTTGCCACTCTTGCCCAAGCGTGCAAACGGCCTACGAGGCCGGTGACACGCTCGGCCGCTCGATGCTGGCGCGATAACCTTCAAATCGTGCTCGACTGTACTTAATAGCTGATAAGAAAACTTATTAGTCCCTTTCCTAAAGGAAAACCTAAAACACGCGAATCTTGATAGTAAACACCCAGTGTTGGCCTCCACTTCCGCCTGACGAACTTCGGGGCCCGCGCGCCACTCACGAGCCCACTCATGATCACGCTCACGAGCGCGTGCCCGCATAACCGCCTGCTCTACGCACGAACGAATGCCTACCCACAGACCAGCGAAGGGAAATTTAGGTATCATCATCATCTAAGCTCCTTAAGGTGGGCTTTACTGTTAGCATACAGCATACACAAATCGTATGTTGAAGTCAGTTATTTCAAACTTCGTTAGAAAAACAACGCGCAAGAAGCCTTGCCTACATATTTCCCTCTCCCATCTTTTGGTCGACCACCCCCCCCCCCCCCCCCGAAAAAAATTCCTGGCTACGCCCCTGAACTGATCTAATTAAAGCGTTTCAAATTCAAAATGTGGGCATAGTATGCAGATCTGAAGTATGCATTAAATATTCTGAGCAATCCGTTTAGCGGTAAGGCAGCGAAAAACGATAACAACTGTGCACATGCGTACTTGGTCGTTTTCTTCTGTGTGTTTGTACATAATTTATGAGCGTCGCCTTATTCGCGTCATGCGAGGCCACAACAGCTGACCAGCAAGCTCCATTTCTTCTTTCACTATTTTTTTTATACGCAGTGTCTATAGTTACCTCCTAGGGATCCCGAAATTGAAAACAAAAGTTTCTTTTTTTCCCCTACGGAACTTTAGCCAGTGTCTACAGTTACGTCCGACAGAACCCAAAATTTCCAATTCAAGTCACATTCGACGTAACTTCAACCGAATGATTTGAGTTACGTCCGGCCTAGCCAGGCATTTCACAGTAAAAAATTGGAGTGCGAAGTACAAATTAAAACGAGCACATCGGCCGTACGGAACACTTCGTAGGCGATCCGGAATATCACAAAGAAGCAGAGGACGCCGCACCTGGCATTCGGCGCCCGATAAAAAGGGAGGGGCGGCAGTGTCGTACCGTTACCTCCCAGAAAGTAATGGTCGTAAATCAAATGTAACGTTAATGTAGCGACAAGTTTCAGTGTTGGAAATGTAACGAAGAGGACAAATCGAAATAGGCGGGCCCTACCCCACTCTGGTGATTTTCTCGTTCTTCACGAGTTTTAACGAACTGTTATTGCTTCGAGATTTACAAGCGACCATCTGGCACCTAAGCTTCACGTTCGGAGGGCGCTGCGGCGCCCCCCGGCCTCTCCGGTGAGCATCTTGCCAAGTGCACGGCGGTTAGGCTTCGGCCGCCGCGACCGCCTCCGTGCCCAACATCGGGCGAAGATGGAAGCCGGCGCAGCATCAACAGCAGCTACGCCGCTGCCAACAATTGATATGTCAACTGCAGTGCCTGCACAAGTCACCTCTCCACTACTTGGAAGGGATCAGATGGACACTATGGCGCAGTCCTCCGAACACCGGCTAATCTCGGCGCCCCAGGTGATGACTGTGCCGCCTCCTGATCATTGCCCGATGGAAGTAACAGTACAGACACCACGGTCACCGTCAGAGCCTGGGACGTCAACCGCTTCCAAAAGGCTACCAGACCCTCCATCTCAGGATGGCAAAAACATTGCCGTCCCACCTAGAGGGAAACGACCTCGTACCAATCCTCGTCCGCCGGAGTCCATGTCCTCCCAGTCATCATACAAGATGATAATCAAGCCCAAGTGCAACTTCGACATGTCCAGGCTCCCTAATCGCATCATTCAGCGTACCTTGGAGGCATACCTTCATGTAAGTGAATTCAAGGGCTTTGCCCTACACCGCCCCACGAACACCATTTCCGTCTGGGTGCACAGTATGGAAGATGTCAGCCTTCTACAATCTCTGCAAACAATTGAGGTCTCTAAAGATCTGACTGTACCGGTGCAGGCCTACCTGTCTTCAGGCACAGACCTTCGACGGTACGTTGTTTCTGGCGTGGATGCTGGAGAAGACCCGGCCACCCTTTTACAAGACCTGAAGTTCTCTACGCACCGCGTGGTTGCTGCCCGTCACCTTGGGAAAGGGCGCTCTTGCCTTGTAACACTAAGTGGAGCCTCCGATTCACCGCCTCGCATGTACTACTATGGATGCATCCTTCACGTTCGCCAGTACCGTCCATCTGCAGTGTACTGTTACAAATGCCTCCGCCCCGGACATATGAAGGCTTCATGCCCATACACTGCTGCAGAAGTGGCGGAGACGACGACATCGCAGTTCACTTGTGGACTTTGCAAGACCAACGATCATCAGATTACCTCTCCACTGTGCCCCACCAAGCGGAAGCTACAGAGCAGATGCGACAACGCCAGACCCTACAACTCGCTACTTCACGTCACCAGCAGAATGTCACCACAACTGAAGTATCAATTGTTACGCAGCACTGTCGACCGACATTACAGAAGAACAATCGTATGAAATTGAGGAACCTGACCCACAGTTCAAACCGACTTAAAGTGAAGTCACTCGTACTAAGAGTCGCCCTTCACGCACCCGTATGGACGCGACCCTGAACGAAGAGACTGAAGCACTGGACGCGTTAGATCAACGCCTGGCAACACTGGAGGCCGAAATTCAGCGCATACGGAGAAGACGCGCCATACTGTCTCAGCGACACAACCAGCAGCGCTTACCAACTCCACCTGCCCCACATTCGTCTTTCACGACTTCACCTGCCACACCACAGTCTTTCCCGGTGCACACAAGGGAGACGCCGATGCCACCACAGCAGCTCCTGATGTTCGTGCCGAAGCAGCTACAGCATTTGGCTTCGGTGCCCAGCGGCTCATCTCTCGCGATGACTAGCACCGCAGGGCCTACACACCTGTCTTGTGTTCTCCAGTGGAACTGTAGGGGCTTAACGGGTAAGCTCGGTGAACTGAAATACCGCATGCGCATTGGCCAATTATCTACATGGGCCCTCCTGCTACAAGAAACAAACTGCGCTCCGCAAATATCGGAGTTCAATGTACATACGTCACCAAGCATTCGGGACCGCCGGGGTGTGCGTCCGGACATCCCCCTGGCAAAGCAATTGTATACGTACGTTCCCACTTGCCACAAGCCCAGGTCCCCCTTCCCGCGTGGTGCACCGCTTGGCAAGAGGTGGTAACTGTGCGAGTTCGCCTATCCCACTCAGAGGTGATTCTCGTATCTTATTACGCTCGACCGAGCAGTGGTCATGCCAGTCGAATTCGATTAGGCTGGCTTTCACATCTCCGCCACAACTTCCCAGGAGTCCCGATTCTGGTGTGTGGAGACTTTAATGCTTCGCATGGATCCTGGGGCTACCCGAGGAACAGCTCTAGAGGTCAGCTGGTTGAAGACACATTTAGGGGGGCGAACTTTCAACTCCTAAATGATGTTCTCAGCCCCACTTGTCGGCAAACACACCCTCGCGCACCGTCTTACTCTCCGGCCCTCACTTGGTGGCTTGGGCACGGTGCGCCCTCATGGCACTTGGAGCTCGACTGCTGGGCGAGTGATCACCATCCCATTTATATTAGGCTTGCTGCAGGACCGGTGCCGCGACTTCGCCGACACTGCCGGGTCATCGATTGGGATGAGTTCAGATCACAGCTCTCCCCACTCGAACAAGAGACTGATGACCCTATTTCTATCCTACAAAGCGCACTGCACGCATCAACGCACATCTCTTGGGTAGATGAAGCCCGACCTACGCCTGACCTTAATCTGCTCCGATTGTGGGCCGCCCGCCGTCGCGCGGTACTGACTGCGGCCCGCCAACCGTCATCTGAGAGTGCCAAGATCCACCTTAATCACCTGACAGCCCAAGCGCGAAGACATGAACGACGCCTTTCCAGGGCTCGCTGGATGGATTGGTGTGCTTCACTCGGTCCCTCAACGAACACAGCCTCGATATGGCGCACGTTTCAGGCAATGGAACGAGGCCGCAAGCCGCAGAACCCCTTGGACAATGCTTACCTTGCATCGGGTCTCTCCTTGCAAGAACTTGCGGAGGAGGCAATGAAGGCTTTTTCCCCCAATTATGACACGCCTCCTCCGTCCTTTGGGCGACCTTCACCCCTTCCCCCTGAGGCAGGCCGACCCCTTACCATGGAAGAGGCAGCTGGTCTTGTTTCCCCCTTCACCATGGCGGAAATGTTGGCAGCTATAGACTCAGCAGGAACACACAAGGCATCGGGCCCCGATGGCATACAGTACGAAGTGTATAAGAATTGCACAGAGAAGTATCTTCAGGTCATACTGACCACTATAAACGAAGCTTGGGCCTCTGGATGCGTACCCACTTTCTGGAAGCACGCAGAAATCATAGGCGTCCCGAAAGCAGGAAAACCACCGGATAGGCTCAGCAATCTACGGCCGATTGCTCTGACGTGTACCTTATGCAAGCTGGCTGAGCGTATGCTAGCATCAAGGCTCACATGGTGGCTTGAGGGCATGGGTTGGTACCATCCCTCTCAGATCGGCTTTCGGCCTCACATCGGCGCAGAGGACGGCCTTGAAGCGTTCTCTACTTCCGTACTCATAGGAGGACGCACTTGTATTCGTTCTATTCTTGCCCTAGATGTGAAGAAAGCGTACGACAATGTGAGTCATCAAGCAATCCTACAGATACTGCGCTGGCTTGGGTGCCCGGCGCCTGTGGTGTTCTTTATAGAGTCGTTTTAACAAACCACACATTTTCAATTAGAGTTTCAGGACAGGCGGTTGGCTCCTTTTCAACATGCCTCGGGGTACCACAAGGCTCGGTCCTGGCACCCATACTGTTCAACCTTGCTCCTCTCCCGCTCGCTTGGACAGTAGGGGCATTGAAAGATCTAAAATGCCTCATCTATGCGGATGATATCACGCTCTGGTCGACACTTCCAGACATTGAGGATCAAGAACACGCTCTTCAGAGTACTTTAAATATGGTTGACACGTGGTGCAAACGCGTGGGACTCATGCTATCCCGAGATAAGACCGTGTTACTTATCGTCGGCAATCAAAGGGCTCGACAAAAACTGCAAAACTGACCCATTTACTAAATCTTGATGCGGAGCCAGTGACGAAAGTTACTTGTCACCGCATCCTTGGCCTGGACGTTGCGGCCTCCGGCTCAGCTACGCCATGGCTCCCGGAAGCTCGCCGGTGCGCCCTTCAACTGCTACATCTAGTTCGCCGGATTTCCATGTAATCGGGAGGAGCTCGCACAGAGATGGCTCGGCTTCTCGTACGTGTAATCCTGCAGCCACGTATCACGTACCAGTCTCAGTTTCAGTACATGACAAGGGCGGAATGGGATCGTCTAGAGGCCATCAATAGAGAAGCCATGAGGACTATTACCTGCCTTCCTCGCTTAACGCGCATCTCCACACTACAGGAAGAAGCTGGCCTTAACACGATAGATGAGTTGGTTCACCAGCGGCGACAGGCACGATCTCTTAAAGCGCAGGTGTACACATCTGTGGCTGCTTTAAGGTGGTGTATGGGCCTCCAAACTAACACGCCGCCAGATCCCTCTCGAGAACCCCCTCCTTGGACCCGAAAATTAATTACTGACTGCAAGACTCTGGGTTGGTCAAGCCGTGTTGCGCCGCAACTCTCATCCAGTGCTGGCTAAGATACGTTTCACGTCGACGGCAGTATTTCAGGAAGCCTTATTACCACAGCCGTCGTAAACCCAGGCATGCAGCTTTGTCAAACCTGTCATTACTACGCCCCTCAGAGGCCCCCGTCAACACTTGCTGAGCTCAAAGCGATTTTCGACGCCTTGCAACTATAGAGCTGCTGAGGCCAGACCAATCGCAACCTGTCAACATCTTTACAGATTCAATGCAAGCAGTCCGAGACCTCCGGAAAGTACTTCATCAAGTGTCCATGTCCCAAACCATCCACGCTATGGCTGCGGCCCTAAGTTTCAGAGTGAAGATTACTTGGGCCCAGAGGACGTCGACCCCTGGACAGCAACAGGCGGATGCGGCGACTCGTATACCTCCAACGACGCATCCACTGTCCTTATTTCCAGTTGACACAATGTCAAAGTTGGCCACCGACAAAGAAGACCTTCGGCGTTCCACACGCGCACTTATTCCACCGTGTGGATCAAACTTCCCTGGTCGGCTCACCCGCCGTGAGGAGGTGGCGCTACGAAGGATTCGCGTCGGGGCTGCTCTTACACCAGCTGCCACCCACACCTGGCCCCCGGATCGACGGGCTCCGTTTGGCCGGACATGTCCATTTTGCACCACGTCGGCATCGACCGCAGACATTCACCATCTTCTGTGGACTTGCCGTGGCTTCCAACGTTCCCGACAGCAAGTACTACATAGTGTGGGACTCAACCCAGGCCGGCCTCCCGACTACAGACGCTGGCTCTTTGGGCCGTATTACCGGAGCCTTTTAGACTTTCTTAGTGAAAACTTCCTGTTTACGTACATTTAAACACACTCGCCTCCACCGTTTTATGCTGCAGAGCAAACTTTCGCAATAAAAAAAACTGGAACGCGTTCCTTTCGCAATGAACTTGCAACGGGAACTCGTTTCAAACTTTGTAAGGAACGAGGAACGAGCTTTCATTCCTGTTTGAGAGGAAGGTGTAAGGTGTACCTTCCTCTGCTGCTGCAAGGCTGCTGCAAATCAAGCTAGCTCCGGATAGTATGTACTAAATTAGAAGGCAACAAAGGAAAGAGCTGGAATGTATCCAGCGTCTCAGATGGAAATCTTTGAGTGATGTCCACGTTCACACGATCACGACCACTCGTGGAAATATTTTGGGAGCAAGCCGGTTTTTTTCGGTGCGTGCTTCAGGCAAAGATTTGTCCCGATCTTCTCAGAGAGTGCTCTGACCAGCACTACAGGCTCGAACGAAGGATCTATTCACCGCCACACCCCCAGTTAAGTAAACACCAAGGATCCACGCTTCGACTGTGTGGCGTGGGTGTGACTTGGACGGTCCACCGCACGCGGCGACCGTGTATACGGGCCGGCGTGAGGGGCAGACAACACAAATGCAACCGTCCAACACAAGCAATGGCGGGGTTTATTCCTCGAACCCCCGGTCCCCCTGCTTCTTGCTCCGATGGCGGCGGCCGGAGCCGTTCGGCTCGAGATGGCCGCGCCCGCTTGCTGCTTCGCCTGCGAAAAGGGAAGAGGAAATTACCTGGCCGGCGATCGTGTCGCTGTCCCGGGCTAGACTCTCTCCGGTGCGCGCGCCGTCCTTCTTCCCGCCCGGCCGTACGGCTCGTGACGTCACCGCGTTCTCCCCGCGCCCCATTGGGCCGGCTGGACTCACGTGGTGCGTGACGTGGCGGAGACGACGTCGCCTCCGGGCGAGGAGCGATCGCCCCTACCTGACCCGCGCCGGTGAGAGCGGGTTCCCGCCACTACCCTTTCCACACTCCTCCTCCCTTAAGACTGCCACCACCCCGGTTTCAAGATGGTGTCCGACTCCAAGATGGCTAGCGTTCTAACCACCTTAGGCTAAGCGGTTTCGCCTACCTTTTATTCCGCCTCCAGCTCCTCCAAGAGCTTCTGGAGGCGGACTGCGTGCTCGTCGTGCTCCCCGCACTCCAGGTCCAGCATGTCTGGTTCCCCCTCGCTGGAGGCGTTTGCCTCCTCATGCTGGGCAGGGGCCGGCTGCAGGACGGCCGCCTCGCAAGATGGCGACCCCTCCCACAGCCTCAGTGCCTCGGGGTTAGGCCTGGCCGGAGGGGCCACCGGTGAACGGCCCCGTCGGCCCGCTGGCACGCCTCCCTCCTGGATGGGCCCGCCCGGTCCGGCCGCGTCGCTGCTGCCCGCCGGTGGGGCCAAAATGGCGGCCCGGTACGCGGGGTCCCGCAGCATCCGGGCCCGCACGGCCGCCACGCTGGTACCGTCGTCTCCGTGGTCCAGGTCCGGCCCGTGCCCCGTGAGGGCCCGGTGCTTCGCCTCCGACACCAGCAGCACGCCGCAGTCGGGGCAGTAAGTGACCAGCGGGTCCGAAGCCACGACGCCGTCGGGGAAGCGGGCCAGGTAGTCCCGCGGCGTGTGGCCCCGGAAGACCCCGGGGACGAGCTCCAGGGGCAGGCTCGGCTCGATCCGCAGCTGGGCCTTCCAGGGAGCCGAGCTGCAGTAGCCACGTGGGGGGCTATTTCCCTCCTGGACCACCCACGTGGCCACGCTGCGCTTTTGCGGGGCTCCCCGCTGCCCCCCGGGGCCGGCTGGTGTCGAGCGGCTGGCACCGGGCCGCGGAAGTTGTGGTCCCGCAGCGGCTGGACCGGTGGTTGCTGCGCGGGGCACGTGGAGGGTGATGGGCCGCCGCGGCTCGCCCAGTTAGGCCGCGGCGCGTACGACGGCGCCCCTGGTCGTGCCGCTTCGGCCGCACGTGGCACCACGCCGTCGTATGTGGCCGTTGGGGCGCCTCCGCCGCGGCCGGGCCTCTCCATCCGCTCGTACCCCGGCCGGTAGCGCGCGTCCCGGCGATGCTGGCCGAAGTTGAACCGGGTCCTTCTCCGGGGCCCCCGTCCGCCCGTGCTGCCGCTGCTGCTGCTGGGTGGTGGTGGCGGTGGGCAGTTCTCCATGTCGGTTCGGTAGCCGCTGTGAGACTGGTCCCGCGGGTTGCGTGTCGGCCGCTTCTCGCCTTGCTTGGGACGTGTTCGCCGCCAGGGGGTCCCTTGGCCGGCGATTGGGCGGCTGACGTTGCAGGCTCCTCCCTTTTTCCCCAGCCGCCCGCATGCCGCTCGACCGCCGCGGGCGGTTTCGCCGTCCCTGTCGGGTGTTGTAGCGATGAGAGCCTGCCGCGTTCGCGGGGGGCGCTTTCGCCGGGTTCTGCTCCTGCGCTTCCTCGGTGCTGCCTGCCGTTTCTTCCCTTTGGAAGTACGACTTGAGCTCCCCCACATGAATCGGCCGAGTGATACGACCGGTTTCGGCCTCTCGAAGCACGTAATTAAGCTGCGAGACTTTCTTTGCCACGACTAATGGTCCGCCCCACGTTGGGCGCCAAAATGTGGCGTGGGTGTGACTTGGACGGTCCACCGCACGCGGCGACCGTGTATACGGGCCGGCGTGAGGGGCAGACAACACAAATGCAACCGTCCAACCCAAGCAATGGCGGGGTTTATTCCTCGAACCCCCGGTCCCCCTGCTTCTTGCTCCGATGGCGGCGGCCGGAGCCGTTCGGCTCGAGATGGCCGCGCCCGCTTGCTGCTTCGCCTGCGAAAAGGGAAGAGGAAATTACCTGGCCGGCGATCGTGTCGCTGTCCCGGGCTAGACTCTCTCCGGTGCGCGCGCCGTCCTTCTTCCCGCCCGGCCGTACGGCTCGTGACGTCACCGCGTTCTCCCCGCGCCCCATTGGGCCGGCTGGACTCACGTGGTGCGTGACGTGGCGGAGACGACGTCGCCTCCGGGCGAGGAGCGATCGCCCCTATCTGACCCGCGCCGGTGAGAGCGGGTTCCCGCCACTACCCTTTCCACAACTGCTACAAACCAACACGTTCCCTCATCCGGTTCGACTTCATAAGCAATACCCTAACCAGCATTCACCGCATTGCAAGTTCTGCGGACAAACAGGCTCCCTGTATCACATAATTTGGGAATGCAGTCAAAACCCAGACTTGCCACCCCCTTTTTCTAGCCCAAACCTCGAGCAGTGGGAGACTGCGTTGTCCAGCGCACACCTCGCCGACCAGGTCATGCTGACGGAGAGGGCTGAACGTGCGAAGACAGCGTTTGGACTTCTGGACTGAGAAGCCACTCCCACGCATAAATACGCTAAATAAAAGTTGCTCTCTCTCTCTCTCTCTGACCTCGATAAAAATGTTTACTCACTTGTCATTTTTCTCGCAGTCCGTCAGCGTGTCCTGTACAGCGTCTCTAGCCGTCTTAACGTCTATCTGGCTTTTGAAACACCTTCCTGAGCGAATACGTGTGTGCCAAAAGATCATTTAGGACCACCAAAGCAATAATGGAGTGGCTATGAGATGTCGCAGCGAGAAGTGTCGCAGCTCTGGAGGCACTCTCGCGTTCCCTCCAATGGGCAATGTTATCTAACGTTTCGACAATCCTCGGGAGAGAGCTAGGGCACTGCTGAACACTTTCAGGTCGTTCCACCCATCGGGTTTCGCAGAATCCTGTGTTGCCCTCCAAACATCTGTTTGAGAACTTCATTATTTTTAGACGAAGCTGTGAAGAATGCGGTTACTTCCTTTATCACACCGACAGCATTCCAGATACCCTGCACTTAGGTTGATCTCGAAATTGATAAATTAAGCGCGTGATTGTAGTATGGGCATCCTAGAGCATGCAGCGCAGTCTTCCTTGAATCTTTGCTACCACTCCCTTCGCTTCAGACACCATAGTGCTACAACCATCTGTTTAAAGGGACCCTGCAACACTTTTTCCCACTTTTTTTTTAGTCTTAAATGCTGGCAGAACGTAGTCAGATTAGGGGGTCACAAAGTACCTCAGCCAAAAATTACTGCTCTATGCCCATCAGATAACTATGAAACTTGCTCAAAAGATGTTGCTCTCTTTCCCGGTCTTGACATTTTTCGACGGCTCAAATTAAGTCATTAAGGCCATGTAGCGGCTGTTGGCCGGTTTTCCTTAAGTTGCACCAATGAACGCTTTCCGATAGCAATAAAAAAAACCCATAAAAATAAAGCAGAAATGGAAGGCGTATCTGGCGCGACGAGCAAATCACACAGTACCGCTCCGTGCTCGCGATAGCTCTAGCTTTCGCAGTGGTTCCAGACGCGAAGGAAAGAGTGAAAACGCTTATCGAAAGTGTTGCAGGGTCCCTTTAAATTCAGTTCATTCCTTTGTGGGATGGCGAGAACAGTGCGCTCCAGATCTTTACCTGTAATGGTCGGCTCGTGGACACTTTGATTCATTGTCCCAGAGTGCTTGGCAGGTGGCTTTCTCAAAAAAAAAAAAAAATTCAAGGAAGTCCTCGCAGAGTACGCCTTTATGCACGTAGCGCAACACCAGCGCTAGTTGCGATTCGTGGGCAACATCTGTAGCTTCCTCAAACATGATTCTGTGTAAAACCGCAGCTTTAGCTCTTTCTGTGATGATAGAGCTAATTTAAGCACCGCAACAGGATATAAGTTGGTTCTGAATGGTTTTGCTGATGTACGTTTCCCGGCGTGAGGGACGAGTAAGGTGTTCAGCGAGCTCCTTGTCTTCGCTTTCAATCCGAAAATGTAAATGTTCCCTGAAAATTTCTTCGTTCGTTCATTCCACAATCTTTCAAGAGCGCCCCATCATCTGAATGTCCCTGCAAATAAATATTTTGTCGGCCAGGAAAAATGATAGCATTGATGACTGGCACCCGCGTTCGTCGATTTTCTTTAACCTGAGACAATCGATGGGCGTTGAGCTGGCTTTCTGTGCTTCTCTGAGGCGCGCTAATGCGCTGGAGAAACTCTTTTCCTGAACTCACAGCAGCCAAGTGATAGCTTTTTACATGAGTAATCAGGCTACCGTCCTTCCCCAGCAATTTCTCGGACTGCGTTAGTGCATGCATGGCTTCGAAACCAGCTGCTGAAGAGTAACCGTTTTGTGCTTTCCGCCAACGTTTCCCGGCACAAAAAGAGCGCAATACTTGCAGTAAAATCCTTTGTAAATATCCGAAAGGACCAACCACTCAAACTTCTCCAAATGATCCCGTGTGGCATGACGTCGGACACCTTTTCCGTCTGTTTTATTAAAGAAAAAGGAAACGTGTAGCCTTTTGGGCGTGTCCAGTGCTCGGGTAGCAACATTCTAACGCACAGATTGCGGCGCCGCCGCGTACACCCGCGAAACAAGAGGTATCTTTTATTTGCCATTTTGGACTGCTCAGAACTGCTCCAAACTAGCCCCGTATTTCGTTTGCCAGTTTGCCCATATTTCATTTTCCTTATGCGGGGGCAGTTCTGGACTGCCCAGGAGCTGCTCAAAACTGCTCTGGACAAGCAAATAAAAGAGACCAAAGGTGTTGCAGATTTCGGAAGCTTTTTTTGCTCACTCCTTGTCGTCTGCATCTGCGCCGCTGAGCCGTGCTCCTTTGCTCGTAACCTAGCCGGCTGCTTTGGGGCAGTGCTTGGGAGCGAAAACAGCCGGAAGGGGAAACATTGAACGAGCTGCCGGGGGGAGGGAGGGTAAAATGTGAGACGGTGCTAAGTCGACATGCGCCTATTAGCCCAAAGCCATGCACAGAACATTAGGATGCTGGCGGATGAAACGGATGGGTGGTGATGGGCATGAAAGGGGAGAACAGGTGTCTTAGGGAAGGGGGGCCCCAGGCCACCCCCCTCTGGATCCTCCCCTGGAACAGGCACGATGCACGTCTAGTATCTTGTACCTACAAATGAATAGTTCACTCCTTAAATTTGCTTCTGGGTAACGTGCTATTTGCTCTAAAGTGCGACGAAAACGATTCGTGGAACGCTTTTTCATGGGGACAAAAGTTAAAGGGCCATCTGTTGCAGATACGTGACAGGTGCGGGAGCACGGGTCCGTTTGCGGAGTTTTTTTGAGACACCTTGATTTGCTTACGGTGCTTCTTTCTGTTCTGCTGAGACACCTTTTTTTTTTTTTGGATGCCTGTCGTTACGCCTTCGTTTCCCTTTTTTCCCCTCTCGCCAACGCGCGAAATGAGGACTAACGACCACCACGCCGCCACGCGACGTCATCATTTTGCACACGGCACGCTTCCACTCCGAGGCACGGCACTCCACTGGATTTCGAACACCGGCCGGCTCTGTGACACATCGGGCACTGCACCTCGCTCCGTATGCTCGACGCTCATGACGAGTGAGTGAGTGATTTATTGTTACAGAAAGTGGAAAAGAAGTGGGCTGGGGATATTTTGAACTCATTTGGAGTTCACCAGCATACGACCCAGTCCGGGGGAAGGGGAGAAGGGGGAGTGAAAGGGAATGATATTTGAGAGCAAATAGGGACAGAGAAGGAGGGAGAGAGAGGAAGAAAGAGATAAGGAGTGCGTAAGGCTGGCCGGCAGGCGTTCGGCTACAGCCGTTGTATGAGGTTCGTCTCCTCGATGAAGGCCAGGAGAAGTCGCAATGCTTCCCGCCGGATGGAGTTTGGGCCCGTCGGGAAAATTAGGTCCATCAGGGTGTCGCTAGGCAGCCCAAGACGCTGGAGTGCGGCCCGAAGCTCGGCTCGCGGGGCATCGTGCTGGCGGCAGAGGAGAGCAGGTGCTCTAGGGTCTCCGGTTCTGGGCAGTCAGCACACGTGGGTGACGACCGGCGGCCTTATCGGTTCAAGCGGGCTGCCACGTTGCAGCAATCGAGCCGCATGCGGAGGAGTATGGAGCGGGCTTCCCTGCTGATGCGGCCAGGCAGGACCCGTGGAGCTTGGCCGCTGATGACTCTGGGGTCCGGGTGCATCGTCTCCACCTCCCGCGCCAGGATGGGTCGTGCGGCGTCGAAGGGCGTCAGGTCGCTGGAGGCAGGGACCCCATCCTGGCGAGCAGCACCTCTGGCCAGGGCGTCCGCCACCTCATTGCCGGTGATTCCAATATGAGATGGCAACCAGTGCAGCCGCAGGCCACAACCGCGGGACTCCACTAGATGAAGTTTCGCCGCCAGCGACCGCTCCACGTAGCCGCTGGAGCTCGATGGCTGGTCCGCCGCTCGCAGTCGCAAGAGAGCGCGCCGGGAGTCGGTGAAGATGACGGAGCCCTGAATCTGGTAAGCCTTTTTAGGAGCAGGACTGCAGCAAGGTGCAGCCCGGCCAGCTCTGCATGGGTGGAGGAGGCGGGGAAGGGCAGGCACCACACACGACTGGTGCCAAGCTCCATTGCCGTGCAGGCGGCTCCAGCTCTGCCCATGGACGGTGGCACGGAGCCGTCTGTGTAGAGCTGCAGGAGGCCGGCCGTCTCGTCCTGCAGCAGGGCAGCTGCCTCCTGATGGATAGCCTGGGTTGGTGTTGACCGCACGCTCATGACGACAGACAGATACGGCCGGTTTGCTTGCGAGGGAAAGAAAATCGACAGGCATTTGTAGTGTGCAACATGGCTACGCAGTGCTGGCACCTACGGTTTCGATTACGACCGTATTTGTTTTTGGTGTTGTGAGCAGTGGGCACTCGCCGCCGCGGCGGCTACTCAGTGACCAGGTACTAGTGGTGCTGAGCACACGATCACGGGTTCGATGTTTGGCAACGGCGGTACTATTATTCTGGAGGCTACAAACGACAACAAAAGTCCGGATGGTTATTCACCGGTACTGTGTTTCTTTGCGTTGGGTGGCAAGATGGGGCACTACCACGGGTCCCCAAGGTATTACCCCCCCCCCCCAAGTCTCCGTAGGTCGTCTTCACCACAGTGCTTCAGAATGACCAATTAAAGTGACCAAGTATGCAAATTCGGGGAACGACAACGCCCAACATATATGATTTGACCATAAAAAGTGCATGTGCTCAGCAGGGGCGTAGCCAGCGGGGAAGGGGGGAGGGCGTTCACCTGCTCCCCGCCCTATCGAAATTTTTTTGTGCCAGGTTTGCGTGCGGTTGAAGCCGCCCGAAGAACCGCCAGAAGTCGCCTGCAGGCGCGGAACCAGTTTTAAAGACGTGCTAGTTAGTGCCCGACTGAAAACAAAGCCAACGTCTGATCCCTGTGGCCGCTCCTGGTGCTGTACACGTAAACATGTACAGCTGGGCGGCTCTGAATATACTGCTGAATTTCATGGCGAATGCGCCGAGTTGTGCCATGGTTACACTGTAGTCGAGCAATCCGCCGCGCGCCGATCGAGGCGGCGAAACAGCACGAAAAGCCTCGTATAGACATACATGTGGTCTGGACTTCACCGTTATATTTTGTCATGTATTGCCTTTACTAAGGATCAAAGTGTATGACAGAGCATGTCACTGTATTCTGTTCAGTCAATTACCAATCCTTGATATGATTATTTGCATAACGACATCGCCTTTCACTGGCTACTGCAGTTCAATAAAATCTGTTTTTTGCCCATCTTATATTGCCTCACATGATCAAAACGGTACAATTCTCTTTATTGCGGGCACGAGGACGCGGATTTGATTCCTGGCCGCGGCGGCCGCTTTTCTAATGGCGGCGAAAAGCAAAACCGCCCGTGAGTGCGAGATTGGTTAGCTGATTGATTGTAGGGTTTAACGCGTCGACGCTAGACAGACGATGAGGCGCGCCGTAGTGGAGGCCCTCCACTACGGCGCGCCTCATCGTCTGTCTATAGCGTCAGCGCGTTAAACCGTACAATCAATCAAATCAATCTCTTTATTGGAAAGCTGCATTTTTTGGCCCTAGTCATTGCAAGGACGCGGGTTTGATTCCCGGCTGCAGCTGCCGCTTTTCTGGTGGAAGAAAAAAATGAAAACGCCCGTGCGTGCGAGATTTCGGCGCACGTTAAAGATCCCCAGGTGGTCAAAATTAACCCGGAGCCCTCCACTACGGCGCGCCTCATCGCCTGCGTTGCGTCGGCGCGTTAAACCCTACAATCGATCGATCGATGCGCAGTTTCGGCGCGTTAAACCCCACAATCAATCAAATCAAGATCAACACTCAACAGCAGAGCAATAAGGTACTAGGCGGAGTGTATACAAGCAAAGACAACTAACAAAGGGCGATTACTTGTGGAAGAAAACACACGTGCCTTATTATACGAATGTGCCGTAAGTACAGTCGAGGGCCATTTGAAGGTTATCGCGGGAACGTTGACCAAGAACGGCACCCTCTTTCGTGAAGAGGGAAGTATCAGACCAGCTTCTCTCACTCTCCCCCTTTATATGCCATGTTTATAATTCATGCAACTTCGCAACTCATTCAAACGATGCTCGCAGACGAAACACCAGCTTTAGAATATCTTCGCTGCCATTTTTTTGCCCTCGGAGTACATAAGAGGCAACAAAGTCTGGGTTTGATTACAACGAATGTAAGGTTTAAAACAAAGAACGTGGGAAGTTGGTCGTGGAAAGCTTTGTTTAGCATGGAACAGCAAACGAGGGAGAAAAGAGTGCGAAATCTTGATTTTCATGGTTCCGAAACGAACCGCTAGGCCGCTGCACGCTTGGCCGGTCGATGCTCGCGCGATAACCTTCCAATCGCGCTCGACTATACTTCATAACTGGGAAAAAAAAAAAAAAAAAACAATTCGCAAAAAGCCTTGCATGCTTACCCCCTCCCCCCTCATCTTTTGGTTGAGCGTGCCCCCTCCCCCTTCCCTCTCTGGTGCGCAAGGACAACACGCAAGAAGTGAATGGCGTTTTGCATTGCGCAATGTACCTGCGCGGATGTTCTTTTTCATTAAAATTGAATGCTCGGCCACGTCATTCGTCGAATTTGCACACTAGGCCACTTCGATTGGTCATTCTGGAGCATTGGGGTGAAGACGCCTGCCAATAAACTCAATAAACCATTAAGCGAAGCTTTAAGACCGGTAACGCAGTGTGGAGTTGCCCAATGAATTGTACCTCGTTTAAGCAAAAGATAAGTTCCCTCCTGCCGTGTTTAGGTACACTAGGCACACTAAAATACTTGATGTCGTTGGCGCGCAATGTGCAAAACTTTTCAAGTATACTAAACAAAATAATTTCGTGCATATAAATAACCTAAAGGCTAAACGCCTTCCTGCGGCTATAGCCCGCAGCGAAAATTGATCAGCGCTGTTTCTGTGTCAAGCCCCGCAGAAGGAGAAGGCATATTGGACATAAGCCGAAATTTGTGTTGTGGACTTGGTCAAATCACCGTTTACTGTGCGGGCTAATTTTTTAGGTGCGGAGCTCCCTAGAGGCTGGGGCTGTTGGCGTCTCCTGCCGTCGTCGTCGTCGTCGTTTCAGGTATTCACGGTACTAAAACACCGGGAAACTCGTTTACGCCTCGCGGTAGAAAAAAACACCGGGACACTTGTTTACGCCTCGCGCTTGAGCGCTTCGTAACGCGTACTAAAAAAACACCGGGGCAGTCGTTCACGCCTCGTGCTAGAGAGCTTCGTGCTTCTAAGACAAGAGACTTTTACAGCAAAGCTCTGTACCTCTACCCCCTTCCCCCAACGGATTCATCTCCGTTGGCAAAAACGCCAAGGCGCCAAGAATACACTTACACAATGCATGCTTCGCCCCTCCTGAGGTTTCACGTTAGTGGAGATGGCCCGGGATTCTTTTTTTTTTTTTTTTCACCTCATGAAAACGGGAGATGATTATATTGGCATACATGTTGTCGCTTCAAGTATAATTCATCGCGACTCCTGATTCTTGTTAGAGATACTCACATATAGGGTTGCCTCCTTCCTCTGGAAGAAAAAGGGGGGCGGGGGGGGGGGGGGGGGGGGGTCACATAAGTCGCAATTGAGCTCGCAAGTGCAGATTGGTGGGGGGAACAGAGTAGAGGGGTAAGGAACGCAACAAATGATGGCAAAGTTCTGAAAAAGAAACCTACAGGTGCTAATCGAACGCTGTTCGTCAGTTTAACGACACGCTTAAATTCAGAGCAAAAGTGAAGACGGGGCGGGCGGGATACACCCCATTCAGATTTGCGCCTTTAGCGTGATGGCTTGACAGCGCTCTTTCAGGGAAAATGCGAGACAGGGACTTCGCGCACACATCAAAGTCACTGAAAGGATGAAGTGGTTGAGTGCATAGAACGTGTGCTGTATTCGTTAAATGCCACAAAGCCCGAATATGTCAACCTACACGCATTTGTTCCGCTCTTGCACGGACCGGCATCCTCCTACAGCGCGGGCGAGCCCTTGTACCTTTTTCGAGAATGCTGTTTTTTTTTTTTTCCCTGTCTTTTCTTTAATCTGTTCTCGATTGCAAGTGCCGGTTTCGCAGTCCCGAGTCCGCTTGTGCCTGACTGGCCCCGTACCCTCGCGCAAGCTCCGCAGCCCTCGTCTCTTTTCTCCCCAAGGAGTGTCTGTGAGCGACGCTTTACGGCAGTTTTTGTACGCCAGCGGCGTAGAGTCGTCGCCCGTGCATCGAAACCGGTTCGCCGCTGTTATCAGAGGGAGAGAGGGGGCGGACTCCTCCGCCGCCAGAGCAGCCGGAGAGTGTGGTTCGACGCGCGTGTTCCCTGCCGCAGCTGCACCCGCGTCGTCTGCTCGGCGCACCGGCTCACAGACGTCCTCGCAGATTGCGCGAAGCGACCGGTGTTTCCTCGTACTGTTGACGGAAGGTGCGGGCGCCCGTGCTGTGTGACAACCAGTCGTCGCTTGTGCATTTTTTGCGCGTTTGCTTGTGTTCTCTAGCGTTCGCGACGCAGCCGAAGCTCGTCTGCCACGAGTCGCGTAGCCGCCTGTTCGCCGGCCCGCCACTCCCGACGCAGTCCCGTAGTTGTGAATGCGGATTGGCGCACTGAGTTGGTCTGCTAGGCTGAAAGGTCGCCTGTTGCGTGGCTCTCTGTTAGCCCCGGAATTCCACTGTCAGCGGTGACGTCTCGCCCCTGCCGAAGACTGTGCTCACGACGACAGGCGACTCGCCTTCGGTTCCAGAGTATTGATGTTGCAAGAGATGACCCGCGACGCCGACATGAACAACCAGAACACCCAGAAGACGGAAACGAACACCTCGCGGTCAGCCCGGGTTACGGCCACGGTGAAGGTTGAGCCGGTGGGCGTAGGAGAAGGACTGAGACTCAATCCGTACTACTTCAAAACTGTGCCCGGAATCCTAAAGCTGATACAGCTGGTAAGTCCACATCTCCGTTTCGATTGGAAGCTCTGTGTCTAGTTGACCTGAAGCGCTGCTTTCCCAACCATCAGAGCGTTTTTTCTTGACTAACTGGTTTTTTGGCACGAAAACATACATAAGCAACTACATTTTCGGAAGACACTTGCCGGCGCAGTGGAATATCGGTGAAAAATACTCGCCTGGCCGACCCAGCCAAGGCCAGCACTTTTCACTGGTGCAGTACTAATTTGTTTGTCTACGCTGTGTCATTATCTTTTCGTAAACTTGATCATGGCAGTAATATCCACTGATAATTTTGTGCCCTCACCACGAGGCTTTTGTTTTGAGCCAATTTCCTCAGCGTCCACAACCACTGACATCTGCACTCACTTTATTGTATCTTTGGCGCATTTCGCTTATCTGAGTATAAATATTGCAAGCACCTGACGGGCTTAAGGCAAAGCATTTCGGCGGGCAGATACACTAACGGTTTAATTGAACAATGCAAGCGTTTTGAATACACATAAATTTCGTATGCAATGAAACGAGCAGCTGAGTAGCTCAATCGACCCTTGCAACATATGTGGTAGGATAGTTTGCGCCTGAGAGGAGCCTTTTTGGCGTTGGCAACAACACTTACGACAAATGTTGCACGGCTCGCCCGAATATCGTCGCCGGCTTGCGCGTTCAGTGACGCTAACCCCGTAGACTTACTGACAGGGACACAGTTGAGGAAGTCTGGCAACAGCGTCAACACTGGGTGTGTGTATATATATATATATATATATATATATATATATATATATATATATATATATATATATATATATATATATATATATATATATATATATATATATATATATATATATATATGTGTGTGTGTGTGTGTGTGTGTGTGTGTGTGTGTGTGTCGGATTAGTGTGGACGGCACGCTTCGCATAGCCGCCAAGCAGTATGTACTACGTGAATATTCAACTGCGAGCGCAACTTCTGGTAACCCAACGCATAATTGCCCTTCCCTCCTAATCCACCTCACAAACATCAAAGAAGGAATCATCACAGGCAATAATACCTGTGGCCAGGCGGACACCTCGCAGGCCCTTCTGTTAGCCCCGACTACGGAGCGCAATTCACTCGAAACAGTCTTATTATGTACGCGGCAATCACCACGCCTCCTCCGCTAGAAATACCCACAATACCACTCCTCACTTTCTACAATGGAAGAACGATTGTGGCGGCTCCTTCAAACTAATGCCCTTCCGTGCCGCGCACACTGCGGAGATATCGACACCGTCTACCACACCAGGTGGGCGTGCCCCCGAAACCCCTAATCCCCTCTGTTGATCAAAGGGAGGCGGCGTTTGGCGGCTCTGACACCGGGGTCCAGAAAGCCTTGGTGGAACGTGCTGCCGAAGTCACCACCCGCCCCTAAATTGCATACTGCAATAAAGTTTATTCCTCCTCCTCCTCGAACCACACCGCCTTCGTGTTCTTCCCTTGGCATTCTTCTCATTCCTCGTTATATATAGTCGTTGCGTTCATCTAACACCACCTAGTTTAGGTGGTGCTGGTTAATCGCAAGCGGTGAAAGAAAGGAGGAAATCAGCCTTTTCTTCCTCTCTCTCTTTCTCTCCCTGTGAGAGAGGGAGGGAGGAGAAAGAAAGGGAGAGGCGGAGGCCGGAACCGGCGCGACCGTGATTTGAAACGTACGGTGGTGAAGTTCTAATACACCGCATCAACCTCGTAAGACATTTTTAAAGAGCGCCAATGTTTTACGTTCACGTCAGCTGGAGGCTTGCACGAAGTGGTGACTTCAGGAATGAGTAAGACCGAGGGGTCCCACCTCCCATGTTCCTGGAGGGACTGACTCTCACGCATGCAGTGCACGTCCTCTGGATGAGGTTGAGTTCTCTTATATAGATCGTTGGAGTGCATGCGTTTCCGCGTCACGCTGTCCGATTAAATAATCGGACAGCCCCGTCTTTGCACGCGCCGTCCGCGAAGTCGATCGTTAGATTAGAAAAGGTTGTGGCAGCTTTGAACTTATACGTGAAGGTTGTCCACGGACACACTCAGCGCGGTGAAAGAAGTTTCTCGTTAAAAAGGCACGACTTAGCCAAACAGCGTGCCCACGCAAACGGATGCCAAGTTGGCCATTGGGCCGCTGTAGTCACTGGAGGCATACGGGCCGTCATGGGCACGTTACCAGTAAAAAGTAACACTGCTACAGTTACAGTTACCTAAGCCAAAAAAGTGACTTTGTTACAGTTGCAGTTACAGAGTTTCTAAAAGTAACTCGTTACAGTTACTGTGAAAAAGTAACGTCGTTACTTTTCCGTTACTGTATAAAACTCATAAATCACGAACCAATAAGAGATAGTTTATTTAATAGAAACGTACGAAGACAGGCGGGCAGCTAAAATTGCCTGTGGTGAAGCCCTAGAAGAAGGGAACCTAAAAGTCGCCACACTCAAGCCCAGTACCAACAATAGTTGTGTACGCCTCATTTTGTTGCATCAACTTTTATGTTGATACGCCCCTGGAGCCGCAGAATTTATTTGCAAAACTCTTCGCAACTTATAAGGTGAGTTGTTTCTCAAAGCTGGTATTCGAGAGCTTCTGTCTTTTCGGAAGTCTAACTGCCAGTTTCTTTTTGCTTCTGGTGTCCGCTCGACCCAAGATGAAGGAAACTTTTCACCTCCGCCCTCAGAACCTCTGTCTTCCGCAGGGGAGCCAATCCTCTTAGTGACATCCTCTCCTAAACTACGAGGGGAGCCGTGTTGTGGAAAGGTGAAAAGTGGAGAGGATATGGCAAAAAGGAGAGTCCTAAAAAGTGGAAAGCCTGAACTGTACGTCGGTCTTTAACGAGTGTTGTTGGAATTTTTTTTTCTAAAAAAAGAAGTAACTACATGTGACGGTATTTCAAGTTACAGTTACCGTGTAAAAAAGAAACAGCGTTACAGTTACAAGTTCCTCTAACTTAAAAGTAGCTTGTTACAGTTAAGTTACTGAAAAAAGTAACTAGTTACCGGTAACGCGTTACTTTAACTAGCTAATGCCCAAGACTGCATACGGGTTGGAGTTTTTGTAAATGCTTTGGGTTGTTGATGATGATACTGATGAGGTTTAACACGCCGACGCTACACGGGCAATGAGGCGCACAGTAGTAGGGGCTCCGGGTTAATTTAGACCTTTACCGTGCGCCGAAATCTGGAACACACGTGAGTTTTTCGCTTTTCGCCTCCATCAGAACAGCGGCCGCCGCATCCTTGGGCTCTATTTGGGTTGTCGAAAAATGATTCCCAGTTATTCCAGATTAGAAAGAACAATTTCGTTTTCTGGGGACAAACTTTTCTCTCGCCTAAATTACACTTTTCAGACAGCGCATCGTCTCGGTGGCGTGCTGGATTCTTCACGTTTAAATCGTTAAGAAGTGCACTTGAGCAGGCCTCCTGAAATCGTACCCGCCGCGGTGGCTCAGTGGCTAAGGCGTTGCGCTGCTGAGCACGAGGTCGCGGGTTCGATTCCCGGCCGCGGCGGTCGCTTTTCTGATGGAGGCGAAAAGCAAAAATGCCCGTGTGTACGAGATTTCGGCGCATGTTAAAGATCCCCAGGTGGTCAAAATTAATCCGGAACCCTCCACTACGGCGCGCCTCATCGCCTGCGTTGCGTCGGCGCGTTAAACCCTACAATCAATCAATCAATCTCCTGAAATCGTCTTAGATGCGAGCGCTTATTTAATTCTTTTCCGGACTGTTCACCTCGAAGCTGCAAGACCGATCTGCTCCCTGTCACAATTAACTGCAGTGACACGAGATAAACGTATAATATCCACCGAAACCGATTTGTTCTGCCACCCACCCTTCCCCCATCCATTCCTTTTTCTTTACATTCGGTACGTGGTAGGCAAAACCAGGACTGTTCGTCGACATCTCGGTACACCAGTGGAAATAAACGGGGCGCCACGATGCAACAAATCTATCAAGAACAGCGACAGCAATGATGCTTTGGGGGAAAAATACTGGACAGCGTGAGCACCCCACGTAACTCCTCCACCGCGGCAGCTGGCGAAGTGAATATAACAGGGCCGATAAAACATGCGGCAGCAGAAGTGTGCCCTCGGCCGCCTCTTAAACTGGTTTGCGGCGTTCACTTTCTTCTGTCAGCGCATCCCGGCTTCTTCTTCAAGGCGGACGAGTTGCGTCTCGAAAGGGCGGCTTCTTGGGAACCTCCGGTGGCGATGAGGTCGCCCGTTAGCTGCGCCGCTCGTGTATTGCGCACAACTGCGAGAAACGAGTAATGCGGACGTGGCGCGTCGGTTACGACGGGTGTGGAATATTTCACACGAGGTGCTGATGTCGACCTGTAGCCGCATTCTCCTTCGACTTACAAGTCCCGCGGGTATAGTACGGCGACTCCCCTGCGACGGTGAGCGCCATCGGAGGGCTGGCGAAAACCGAGTATACCGTCTTGAGTAGTGCACCGTGAGTCGACTCCAAGGCTTCCACAGGTTACTCCAGTTCAGCACCCTGCATACATTTCTCTGTTTGCCTGCAACAAGCTGGCAAAAGTTCGCGCTTTGGAACTTTGTGGCTTTGGCGGTGGCCTAAAATCAGAGAGGCACATAGTATTGCGAGGTACGGTTGCCTCTTATCGAGGTGAAGTGCGACGCCGCCAACAGACCACTCCACCGCCCCGAGACCGTAGCCAGAAGCTCGGTAACCACCTGCGTTACCAGCACCTGTTTATTTTTAATTCGTCAAGCGCATGCGTCGAGCACAGTGATAGGTCATGCAGGTTCATTGTGGCAGAAAGCAGGCCACGGTATGGTGATGTGGAAGGCTAAAATGTACAGCAGGTTCGACGGTATAGAAGACCAACTGGCAGCGTGAACACGTTCGCGGGTAGAACGAAGCGCTGCGTCAAACCCGGACGCTTCTTTTACCTCTTGCATTTGTCCCACCCTCTCTTAAACAAATAGACGAGGGTTGGCTTGTAAATGTGAAGTTTTCCGTTCCTCGTAACATATATCTCAACTGCCCGACGCGGCGCTTATTGGCAAGCCACAGCCTGCGGCAGCGCCGCTTTCTCCTCTTCGACATGCGTCGGATATATCGCTTCTCCGCCATCGCCAAGACAGCTTCCTTCTCGCGACCCACCACCTCTTGCCGGCTCAGCGCGTAAACAGGTTGGAAACGGTGGGGCGAGCTGGCGCCGAGCCGAACAGTTGCTCTCCTCCCGCGATTCACGAAGCTGCGAGTGCATGTCAGTTTTCTATTCGTGACAAATAATGACATGGTCAATTTATAATGATGAAATAATTCCGTGCTTATACCCGAAACTCGGTGTCATGGCCTCGCTGTGCGTCAAAGGGTTCCAGTACCTCTTCTTTTTCCCCTCCGGTTCATATGTTGCTCACACAATGGCGGGATTGGCGGAAAAATTACGAGTATGCAGAGTGTCATTGCGGTATGGCCGAAATAAAGATGCGCCGCAGCACTTTATCTCGGCCGGGACGGCTTTTTTTTTTTTTTTTAAACTCTTGCGCGCCGCTATGAGTAGACCTTTTCTGGACAATGGCGATCTCGTACTTGGCAGACACAGGAACCGACGTAGCCCCGCCTTCGCGACTGCAGCGTTAGTGACTTTCATGCGAACGCATTAAATGGTCCATTGAGCAAACAAGCCAGCGCCATAAGTCGGTTCCTTGGGAAGCGTTCTATAGTGCGCGCTGAAACTCGGCAGTACTGAGAGGTGGCCGTCCACGCCAATACACCGCAGTTGAAGGGAGCGCAACAGTGCAGCCGAACGAGCGAATAGACGAGTAGGGGAATTCACCGTCGTATTTCATGGCGGCACGGAACTAGCAGCGACGCGACGCGTAGGAGACGGATAAAAGCCATTCTAAAGCGGAAAGGCGGATCACAGAGCGAAGCGTCTCAGGCGGCAATATTGCAAAGCCCTTCGACAACACGAAAGCAAGGCGTTTCAGGTGTTCAATTGGTTCCATATTCACAAGCCATGGTTCCGCATTGTGAATGTCATGGTTCCGCATTCACAAGCCATGTAAGAGGTGCTTAGGTGTCCTCGGGCTTTATGCCCTTGTGTTTCAAGCACTGAAATTTTCTATCATTGTTATTGAGATGCTCAGTAATGGCTTATCAGCTTGTCTGCGTTATGGTAGCGTACCTTCCGCCGGACCCAATAGGTGTCCATTAAGGACATTCTGTGCGTTACAGCCATTTCTATTTTCGTATGGCTCCTTTCACTATAAAAACACTGGACATGCGATTCACGTACGTGGTGTATGCTACAATTAAGCACAGTATTATAGTCTGCGCGTTTTCTTTGAGCGCGTTCGCATGTAGAATGATACGACAGTCAGCGCCTGAGCTGTCCAGAGTCGTAATGTGACACGTGTTTCGCAATTTGTCGCGCGCTTTGCGAAGGTTGAAAATAATGACACTTCACAATGCCCTGGCGGAAAATATTTGGGGCTCTAGTGGCCTTAGCGACCGGTATCTGAAACCCGACTTCCATTGCGACCTATTTGCACACGTGCTGCGGTCTACTCACAAACGTGTGATATGATGGCAGCCAGCCACCATGTGATTCGCGCAGGTGACTCGAGGAATGCTGCCGTTGCGGGGTGGTTCGATAAGTGCTTCTGCGACGTTTTGTTTTTAGAGAATTTGAGCGGCTAGAGTCTGACACATGCCTTCACAGAAACGGATGAGATAACAAAGAGAAAAACAATATGAGGCTTGGAACCACTTTTTTTAAGGACATGTAGGCCTTCACATAATTTCAGTTTAGTCTGACGAGAGTGACAGGGCCGATACGCATTCAAGCGATGGGTGAGGCGTGTTTTCCAAGTAATCATTGAAACATACTCGGCGTTATGAAGAAAACAAAAAGGGGGTGGGGGGTGGAAAGAAGATATTATCCCGCACAATACTATATACTCATACACACTTTTGCTGCCGCGATGATTTATTGTACTGTGAGGTATGTTCAAAGAATGCTTTTTAACACGAAAGTGTTTTATTACCGGATACACGAAGATTTCGCTGACGTCATATCCGTCACGGAAGTGACGCCAGTACAACGAAGCAAGCGGCCCGTAAAGGGTGCACCCCTGCACACAGGGTCTTCTTGCGGGGAAGTAACCTTTAGTACTGAAGAGTACGTTATACTCAGGGTTGTTCGTTTTCGGGTTTTATATTTTAACACGAACGTGTTTTATGCTGTGATACCTACCGCAAAATTTCGCTGACGTCATATCCATTACGGAAATGACGTCAGTGCACCTTTGCCGAAGCGACCCGCCAGCAGGACGTCGCTCGCCAAGCACGCCCACGGCAGCCACCGACCCGCAAATCATGCTCAGCTGCAGATTTCGCTGCACATTTCACTTTCGTGTTTTACCGAGTCCTGTGACAGAGGAATCAACTATTTTTTATTAACTGTTTCACAGCCCCGTTCCTGCAGGTGGGCAGGGGACTCTTGGTTCCCTTTTTTTTTTGCCAGCTGCTTCTCTAACTCTGTGCATGTGTGCGGTTGTAATGTTCGCTCGAACCTGTGGCTCGAAAAACCCTGAGCGTGCTTGTACCTCCCATTAACGAAAAAATTGCTAGCTGCAGGCACGTATGAGCTCTCACAGGTGGCGGAGTTAGGCGAATCTTTCAGCTGACATTGACTTTTCACCTTGCTTCGGAAGCGCACCTTCGTTCTCCCTCCTCCCCCATTCGAGGAGGGTGACTTCAGCTGACGAAGTATTTCCATTTCCGTTTTTAGCTCGCTTGCGCTCCACTTTATGTTGCCTCCGTGTGACAAGCTAAAATGGCAATTCCATGCTCCTGAAATTCTGTTAATTAGCTGACGCTATTGGCACGATCACGTCCTTTTTGTGGTGTAAATTTTTGTGTGAAAGTTTTGCGCAGAATGTTATGCAGATGATTTTCGTTCTCTTCGCGCTACTCCTAGCCCTTCGACGGTAACTTTTCTCTTTTCCTTCAAAAACGCTCACTAATGCAATGGCAAAAGCAGTCGCACTAATAGACCAGAAGAGGTCCGCTTTGGCCGAGAAAAGTCTGACCAGCGTGAATACCATCACCGGGCGGTTTATTTTGCGACTGGTTATGCTAGAAGTGATTGACTGTGGCGATTTAACGCGCCGAACCTACACCTGGTTTATGAGGCGCGTTATGCTGGCAATGCTCTCTGCGGCCTCGAAGCCGTTGCCCTAAAAACTGCGTGCACATGCATGTTGTTCAGCTTACCCACAATGTACTTGGTTGACCGATACCCGCAGCCAACAGTGAAGTTTCGACGAATGACGATGTATAGCGTACGACTCGAGTGTTCGGTTAGCGTTGTGGCATCACGCATGGCAAGCATGGCGTTCTGCATTCTGTATGCACGTTTCTGTCATCACCGAATTCGCTTTGTTGACAGCATGGATGGCAGAACAAGGCGCGCATGTATCCATAACGTATAGAAACCAACTCGCCCAACTTTCCATAGCATGGATTGACCACTCAAGTGCATTGGGGTGGGGCTGAGTTTGCCTGCACGGCGGTGGCTATCGCAGCCGCGTAATGCTAAAGGGAGGGGGGGGGGGGGAGCAGCGGACGGCGCAGTTTTCGGCGCTCTTTGTCTCCCGAATACGGGAAGTGGCGTTGCGATCCCAGCCTCGGCGCGGCTGGTGCACACCGCGGACTGCATACGACGGGTGGTTGGCGGGCGTTCAGCCGTGCGCTCTCCTCTTTCGCGCCGGCGGCCTTGCTACGACGCGCGCCAGGTGATGCGCGGGCGGGAGTAAATAGCTTGGAACGGAGGTCCGCCCTCTCCCCCGGCGGCTCTGAATGAAAGATTAGGCGTTACCTCGCCGAGATGGACGGAGGTGCCTTCCTTTCCGGGCTTCTCCGCTGGGACACGTGAAACGAGATCAGAAAGACGTGTTGCGCGCTTTGTGCTCGGCCTTTCTCGGGTGCGCACTTTTTTCAGTTCTATGTTCTCCCCCTCCCCCCCCCCCCTTTTTTTTTTTTCTGTTTCTGTCGCTCTTTCGAGAACAGAAGTTTCGTATCGTTGGGGCGCTGCTCGTTCGTCCGCGCTGAGTATTCCTCTTCCGGCTTCTTTCGGCCGTCTTGTCCGTGAGCGGCTCGTTGGGCGTTTGGTGTTTTCTTTTCTCCGAATAGCCGCGATTCAGTGCGCGATCAAGGAAGACGAAATGATGCTGCGAAACCAGAAGGGGCGGAGCGCGCGCTGCTTCAGGCCGCCGTGCCGCCCGCAGCGCTGCCAGCGACACACATGCGGTGGCCGCGCGCCCGATCGCTACGCGTTAACGGCGATACGTCGCTCGGTCTGGCGGCGGGAAATGACGCCACTTTGAAAACACGGGCGCGGGTCAAAAGGCAAATTTGCTTTCCCTTCCGCGTATATGCGCTCCGCGAGTAATGTAATACGCGGTGATTTTCGCCCCTAAGCCTAGCCTTGAGTGGCGCCCCCAATGGGGAGCTGTGTGCACGGCCCTCGTATTAAAGCCCGACGCTTCGTAGGGCACGCACACGTCGAAAGGGCTGGGATCGCTTCGCAATCCTGCGCACCGAAATGCGAACAAAAGGAGAGGCGGGGAACAAACAGCCCGACCTTGTTTACTCGTCATTTGATGACCGTCAGAACAACCGCACCTGCCCAGTATACATACGCTCGCAGCTTTGGCCGGCCGAAGGAGGACTGCGCACTTCGAAGTTATGCGTCAGCTAGCCTCGTACGTATAAAGAAAATCGTCGGCAGGGCGTTTCACGAAACGCGGTAACACACGAAAGACAAGTCAAGTACATTGTCCAGTCGTCTTCCTCTAAGTGTCGTTCGTGTTTTGACTCCGCCGTGCCTTACAACTGACAGCCCAGATGTCAGTTCAGGATGCGTATACTTTACGACGATCTATACTATGAACGACGCCGTGGAATACTTTCACCTAAACTTAACAGCCACTCTTTTTCACTGGGACGACTGTGTTGACTTGGGAGGGGGGGCACTGTAACACATTACGTCCTCGTTAAATCGAACTCGGTTAATTCCATCCCCGTTAAATTGAACATCTTCCGTGGCTCAGCTTCACCACGACGCACCACACAAAACAGCGCACGTGGCACAGCCGCGTACCATTCTGGAGTTGTGGTTTCGTTGAATGCTGGTTGTTTGTTTGTCCTTTCAAACGCGTGAATTTGCCGGCAAGTTTCCTGCTCGCAACAAACTTAAATTCAAAGCACGGATACACTCATCCCGGCGCTTTTTTTTTTTTTTTTGTATTTGGAGCCAACACAGTTGGCGGAAACATAAATTCCGGGTCCTATCGGCTGCGTTATTTTAATACTTCAAAGAAACCAACTGCTCGAAGCTCCTGTTTCGCATGGAGGGAATTCTTTTTCTCCCGCGTTGCGACCCCCACCCTTCAGTTACGCAACGAGGTCTTATTTGCTCGACTGTTGAGTGGGCGCGTTGAATAGGAGGCTTGTACGCTTAGGCACTTGGGATATCAATAGTTCGCGTATCTCGAAACTCGACCTGACCTGAATGAATTTTGGAATTTTTAGTATTTATAGTTCGCGGGTATTCAATGCGTGTAGTAAACGTCGATCTTTTTACACTTCCGGGTACATGTTCTCTGATGCGTCCCATCGGGCTTTCAAAAAACTCAAATTCCAATTGGCGCAAGAATACAAGCACGCAGAAGTGCCGAAAGGTTCCCGAGTTGCGTGCAAGCCGGCGCTCGGTCCTATGTGTGGCGGATCATGTGTAAAAACAACGGAACAAGGCCGCAAGTGGAACAGGAAAGGCAGGCGTGGCTTCCGGAGAGTTCCCTTTGGGGGAGACGTGCGTGCAGGGGCTTGGAAGCTGCAGGAACGCGTGACAGCCGTGCTCCGGCCCAGCGGTGGATTGCCGTCCGCATCGGGGTTCTCTGCGAGCGCAGACTAATTTTGCGAAATGGTGTATGGAGGTTAACGAGCCATGCCGCTGCCCAGCCTGGTGCCCGAAGAACAATGCACGCACAGAAAAGCGCCGACGAGGGGGCCCCGCGGCAGCGCATGCCGAGGGGGGGACCACCTGGGGGCCGCGATCAAGAAGTGCGCTGGCCCCGAAGCGCCCGAGGCCCCTCTCGGCGATGACCCTGGATTGCGCCGATTACGTGTGTCGCGCGGCAACCGGTTGGTAGCAACGGGGCCACTGACGACGCCGCCGAAGATGCGCGCCTGGCTATTCCCGCGCGCCCTTCGCCAGAGCAAAGGGCGCCGCCGATTCATTTCCACGCTGCAGCCATAGGCCACCTCCGCCGCATACCGCGCCGCCGCTGCCGCCGGCCGCACGCGCGTGCCAGCGCGCCGCCGCCGGGATGAACGCGCAAGGGCCGCTGCTGCCACGGTGGCGGCAGTGGTTTCAATTGAAAGCACGTCACGGGGAGTCACTCCCAGATTGCTCATTTCCCCGAAAGCTACAGTTCCCGCACGATATGCGGGAAACGACAACGAAAAGCCCAAACTCCCTCCCCTTTTTTTCATCAAATCCTCTGTTTTGTGGCCCTTTGGGACACCTATCCGATACCCGGCACGGACGACTGTGGGCTTATCGCTACTTTATATAGGTGGCTCCCTTCCACGGCTCGCTCTTAATCGCAGGCCGCAACGTTAGCCCTCGACCCGTGGCCTCCGCATCCGCGGCCGTGCGGCGAGCTTACCGGTTGGAGCCGAAGCACAGGTGTTTATTTTGTATCTTCCGAAAACATGCGAGGCTGGGGGGCGTTCGCGATCGACGTTATCTGGACGAGAGGAAACAACAAGGAATAACAAGGGTAGTGTAGAGGTTCGTCAGCATTGTTTAACCGAGTGAAGGCCTTGCCTCATGAAAACGAAGTGATCAGTAACGGGCCGGAAAAAAGCGCGTTGATGTGTGGGCATACTCCTAGCATCAAGGAGCAGAAAAACGCGCCGTCGTTATTCTTTTCGCTACTCTCGCGCAGCGCCGAACTGCCGAGAGATTCTGCCCACAACGGATTCGAGAGTGAGCCACGGCTGTCGCCACGCGTGTACGTCGTCGATCACTTCACAGGGAAGCGATAGCTTTCATAGTACAGGGGTTTATTACGCGAGCAAACACGATACAAACACTACACTGCACTACGCACCTAGCCCCTGGTATACACCCATCAGCGTGTGCCCAGTCCGCCGGCATTTGCCGGACGCGACGCTTGCTTAGGTAGGGGAAGGGGGATCACATTTCAAGCCTCTGGGCTCGACCGGGCGGCATCGGCGCTCGTCCGCTGACCTTAGGCGGCACCAGCCGTCACAGCACGGACGCGGGCAACCCACCAAAGGGCGTGGAATATGCCCGTAGACTCACCGGACATCCTGGGTAACGCACTGACGCAATCAAGGCATGCGCAAATCAACACGGTGCGTGCCGTGACTCTCGCTTTTGGGCACCAACGGCCAAAAGTGGCCGAAAGGCATTTACGTACCCGTGCGCTTCCGAGGGCGGTCTTTCCGGTGGTCATCGGCGCGCGTCCCGAGTCCCAGTAGGGATATGAGGGAGGCGCACGAGGATCACCCTGGCCCCACCAAGGAGGAGAGCGTCGCTAGCGCCTCCTCGCCCCGAGTAGAGGGGTTTTTGGTGGTTTAGTATTATAAGTGAACCGTAACTAAATATATCCTAGAAAGAATTATACTCAATTCATTTTTACACCGATTTAGGGGACATTCGTTTGAAACCTGTTTCACATTTGGTTGTGCTCAATAAACACCGCAAAAAGATAGAAGCATCTCCACGCGGGTAAGGCAAGCGCGACGATTTTGTCGGATCTCACCTGGGATGACCTATCACGACAACACAAAATCTTGTTTTATCCGAAAGATTGGGCGAGACCTCAGTACAACTTTGTTCGACTTGAAACACTGTTGCCATCATTGCGGAAAAACTGTTCGAAGGACGTATTTCAGATTACTTGCTGCCGGCACCATAAACTGATCACCTCTCGCACAAGTAGTGAAATCGCTCTGCTAGCAAACAACTTGCATTGGAATTACATAGTGGCACAGACTAGCGTGTCCATCAACATCACCGAATGCCTCTATCATTCAAGAGTGACGGCAAGAGCGGAAACTGTGGCTGTAGCCAAACGCGAAACAAGATCTCAGGAGCGACATTCTTGCCTCTGAGCCTGTCCGTCTGCCACTCTTTTAACGAAGCCGACTGCGAGTGGCGCAGAACGGAAACAAACTCTCCGACTGCCTTCAGCCCGGCGGAGCGCCACAGCCGAACGTTGCTACGGTATACTCGGTGAGAGCGCACGTGCACTCGAGCGAAACACGCGGCGCTAAAACGTGACGTTTCCGCCACCGCCCTTCCGACCCTTGGGATTATTCATTCAAAACGGACGGAATTAGTTCCAGCGTTTAGGAGCCGCCGATAAAGGCCGCGGACAGCCCACGTCAACGCCTGGTTGTCCGAGGTCGTGCTTGTGCTGCGCCCGTCCGTCCAGGAGAGGAGGTCGACGGCCCGCTCTTTGCGGCGTGGCCACAGCCCACGACGACCAGGATGCAAAGCCGCCACAGAAGTTGCACCATGCACGACGCACGTCTCTTCTCGCCAGCTCTTGGCACTTATCGGTGACGACGACGGGCTGCGTGCGTCTGCGGCTGAATGTCTCTGCTCTGCTCGAAGTGTCGGCCAGTGAAGATTGCTGTCAGATAGCGGTGCGAGAAAAAGTCCCAGCTGCCCCGTCCGGGAGCAGGGCGAGGGAGGAGACATCGGTGTGTCGTGAACGGGTCGTTAGATGAGCCTGACTTCTCTCCGGAGACGGTGCAGGCTGCTGGAAACCCCCGGGGTGGTCGTTTCAGAGCTCTCGAAAACAATCCGCCAGACGCTCAAGGATAACGGGGCTTGCTTCTCCGGGCTGCGCCGAAGGCAGGACTAATATAATCATGATGTTCGCTGCCTCACAGAGCGCCATTATGCAGAGAAAATGAAGGCCGACAAAAAATCACAAGAGATTCGTGCGAGGGCGTGCACCAGGAAGGCGAAGCAAATATTGGCGTATTCGCGCGTAGCACATATTCGCCGCGATTTATCCCTTCTTTGCCTCGTTTCGGGACCTACAAAGGAAACGTACAAGTGCAGAGATGAGCCCCTGGAAAGAGTGTTTACCAGAGATGGCAAAATTACTTCTAAAAAGTAATTAAATTACATTACTCCGTACTTTCCTAGAATTTTCTAAAATGTAATTAAATTACATTAGAAATTACGGGTGGCCGAAAGTAATGACATTACATTACTATCACTTTTCAAAAGTAATAAAATTACTTTGAAATTACTTTGAAACACATGGAAAGGGAACGAAGAGGCACGAGAAAGCAGGCAGAGCTCTCATCAAAGCGTTGTTTCCTTCGCGTTCGTTGAGTTCCAATGCCCAGAGACTCTTTGGGCACTGGAACTCTACTTGGTCAACATTTTATGCCGTAAGAGAATCATACAGCTAGCTATATCGTAGTCAAAAGTAATTGGGAAAGTAATGAGTAATTTTCATGAAATTACTGGCCTGAAGCAATTTATAACATTACTAAGTTACCAACACTCAAAAGTAATTCATTACATTACTCATTACAGCAGAAAATAATTTCATTACTGTAATTTAGTGCCAAGTCTGGTGTTTACGCACTATATCATAATTTCCGCTCAGCAGTTTCTCATACCTTTCTTTTTTCTGGACTTTTCTTTTTCTTTTCTTTTGACTTTTCTTTTTAGACTTTTCTTTTCCCCCTTTTTTTTTCCGGAGTAATCTATGACGCAAATTTTTAAACAACATACTGAAGGTCATGTGCGGCCTCTGATGCCAGAACAGCGTCGTTGGAGAATGCCCTGCACCGAGCAGAAATTTACTCGCCCGCGCGTATACGAACCGCACGATCCATCGACGTTGTCGTCGCCGTCATTGCTAAAAGTGATCCTGATCTTCACCCCGCTCCTCATGTTAGTCAGAAAGGGGCGGGGGGGGGGGGGGGGGTGGACGAGGAGTCGGAACCACATCCCAATGTTCGTGATCCCTCCCTCATGTCTGTACCAGCCGGGATGAGAGCGCAATCCCTATCCCCAAAGCGAGGGCCTGTCAGTGGCCCCTCTTGTCACTGAGAGTCGCATTGTGGAGAGAGAGGAAAGTGTGCGTGCGTGTGTGTGTGTGTGTGTGTGTGTGTGTGTGTGTGTGTGTGTGTGTGTGTGTGTGTGTGTGTGTGTGTGTGTGTGTGGGGAGGGGGGGTTATATATACATCCATCACTTCTCACCGTGCACGATGTTGTTCTTACAAATTTTAGATGCGAAGCATCTCATGCTCGGGGCTGTGTCCCTCCCTCCCTTGTTGTTGTCCGCCGTCCGCACTCTACTGCGTCTCTTCAGCCCCGTCAGCGTTTGGCTTGACGTCAGCGCAGTCCACTATAAATAAAAGAAATAGTTAGGTGGCGCCCGGTTTCGAACCCACGACTCTCTGGCCGCAACGGGAGGTACGTGGCGCTCTTCCCACTGCGCTACAAACCGAGACGGGAGCATGTGCTACGAACGCGCCTTATGTCCTTCACTCATTCAAACTACGTCAAGAAGCTACTGATACAACGAAGGCATGCGAAGCTGAACGTCAATGGAAACGACGAACTGAAAACTTTAGAGGAGGATGTTGAATTTCCTGCGGGAAAGCTGAGGCAGGAAGCGCCACGCGCCTTGCAGCTCAACCAGAGAAGAGGACGAAGAGGGCGGGCAGCGGGGTAGGAGCGTGAACACGCAATAAAAAAAGGCGAGAATCAGGAGGTGTTCGATCAGGTAACGCGGGTGTCGGTATCTTCGTTGTCTCTACATTTCTCTGTCTCCACATGGGGTTCACACTACGTTCCCATTCGTGCTCCGATAAATGAAACAACATAACGGCAACACAAAGGAACCTACACGGAACCCCCATGATGCATGGCATCCTCCTCATGGTTCCCCACGGGAAGATGGTGTAATTTTTTCGAGGGAGGGAATGAACCTCAGCTGATTGTTATTTTTGGAAGTGAGGCTGTCTTGGTCTCACTGATGGCGGTGTCGTAACGAAAACGCACTGCAGGAGAGCCAACTTTACGCAATGGGAGGACACGTGATGATGATGTTGACTATGATGAAGCAAGAAAAAAAACGCTTCCCTTGGTCACAATCGAGCCTTGCTCCCTCGATCGCGCTGTGAAGCCGACTTTGGCTTTGGACTTTGGCAGTTTGGATTTTGGACGACGACGACGCCGGAAGGGGGGGGGGGGGTTGTGAGGGATTCGTTTGCTGTGCTCTGAGTTTGTACTTTGACTCGCAGGCAGTTTGCACTATGATCGTTGACGTTTGCACTTTGATTGCAGCGGCTTTGCCTTTGGCACTTCGCCATTTGATTTTCGCACCCAAGAGCACTTCGCGTTTCAACCATGGATCGTCGTCGTTAGACGAAGGGGCTTCTGATTTGTTTCTTTCATTGCCGCCTTTATACCATAATTGTTGGTTAATTCCTGGAGAAACGCTTTCTATGTTCAGAAACGCGCACGCTACTGCGAGTATTCCGGTATGGAGAGAGTTTCTTCATTTCGGTTTTCGAAGCGCGGCAAGCTGTTTCCTCGGCTGCGCGATTTCATGTCAGCCGAAGTGCGGGACGCTGGGGCTTAGCGTGCGCCGAGGACGTCCTTTTGTGGCTATCGCCGAGTGGACGAAGTGGGGGCTTGGCGGCGGCAGCGGCCAAGTCGGCGAGCAATCGCGGTCCTACCCCCAATCAGCTCAACGTCGCGGCAACCTAAACACGTCCGGCGGCGACTCAAGGTCCCGGGCGCAATCGCTGCCAAGTGGCGCTTTGCCGCAGTCCTCTGCGGGGCGGAGGGGGGAGGGGCGAGCACCCCGGACCGCGGCAGGAAGAGCTCGACCAGGGAGGAATGCTCGAAGCAAAACAAACTCGGGAGGCCCCGCTGGGAATAACGGGGCTTTCTGCCAGTGCGCGGTCCAGCGATAGATTGAGTGGGGTAAGTGGCCTTGGCATTTACGGTCGGTCGCAGAGGGCGTGGTCAGCAGCTCGTAGTTAAGGTCCTTACTCGTAGTGTCCTTGCGTAACCGACGCCGGTTACGCGCACCACGAATGTAAACAAGCACGCCGGGGCCAAAGCGCGCATCGCAACACTACGACACTCCTGGCCATGACGAGCCGCCCGTGGATCGCGTGCTATTTGCATCGCGCCGATGACGCCCCGCCGCGGAAGGTCGCTATACCATTAGCCACCTGGCACGTTCTGAAGGCTTGTGCGCGTTGTTGCAGCCGCCTCCTACACGTCGACAAGGCACTGAGTACGCGCAAGGTAGGCAGTCCACGAGGTGTGCCAGACCGCGGCTGGTGATGTATAATTGTATATGCCCCGTAATGTACATAATCGGTTGTAACCGAACAAGTGAGGGCAGAAAAAAAAAAAAAAAAGACCAACGCGTTATGTGTCACAACACAGTTCCCATGAAATTTTTTGAAAGCCATTTGGTTCTCCCCTACTATCGTTATTGCGTGCGATAAACGGTTACATTTTCGCGCTGCGTAGCCAACGGGGAGCGCTTAGTAGCGGCCTTTGCTACGCGGGCGAGTCTGTCTGCAGGTCGTTCGGCACCTACCTGAACAGGCTGTTTCAACGTTACCTAAGCAAATCTAAACCCAACCTTACCTGAGCTAAACCCAATCTAATAGTAATCTATACCTAACCTAACCTAACCTAATCTGACCGAGTTAACAAGGTTTTTCTCAATTTTGTTTATCTCAAGACAGCGCGATGCGACGGAACCTGTACGGCGCTCCAAGTTGCGCTCACACCCACAGATGGGGGTTGACAAATGAGGACGACAGATGGCCGTCAGAAGTTTAATGGCCCCTCGCAAGCAGTTCACGGCCGCCCGCGTCTCCCTAACGTCAGGTCATTGCGTGAGGTGCCGACGTTTGCCGCCGTCGACCACCGAGGAGTTCCGTCTTCCAGAAGGGCCGTGATGAGCGTGTCAAGTGACCGCAGTCACTTCGGCACCCATTCACCCATACCTCGATGCGCACATACCCACTTTCAAGGCGCTATTTTTCTTCATGTGAAGCTGTTTCAGAGCGTTCGTGTTCGTGGAGAAGCGGTAACCAGCATCTCGATGGCATGCTTGGTCTTGGTCGATGGCGCCAAGCCCACCCGAGGCGCAAAAAGTCGCCTCGCTCACGCTGGCCCAGCGTGGCGTAAACCAAGACGGGCGAACTCTCGAGAGCAGCCTCTTCTTTGCACCAATTTTCGTTCTTTTCGCTTCGTTTCCGGAGTATTCACCACCTTCCCTCGAGAGCGCCGCTTCAGATCTCCAGCCTCGCGCGCCTCTGGGTTCCCGGTTTTTCGATCGCCACTTGTACATTTGGCTCTCAGGCGTGGTCCAAAAGTGTTGACGCTCTTCCCGAGCAGTATAGGCAGCGTAAAACTGCTGCATCGAACACCCGGCTGACCATTTGGGCCTGCAGAAGCCACGCTCGAGATCGCGTGGCCTTTTAATGGCTGTCGGAAAGAGGCAAAAAAAGTGGGGCCGCAGCGAGCACAAAAAAGTGCAGATGGACGGAGATAGTACGGGAGGCAAGAGGTAAACAACAGCGCAACGCCAGGAGGGACCGGACGCTCTGTCCGGGAAAGGCAAAAAAAGAAGGATCGGTCGACGCATTCAGTGTGGTCTCCCATTATGCGGGCCCAACGAAGCGGCCCCCGCGTGCGTCCTGCCTCACGCCGTGAGCCACCCCTTCCGGGTGCAGTCGTCGCCTCCGTCGGGGATACAAAGTACTGCAGCGCGCGCGGTACTACAGCCTGCTTCGACCCTGTGCAGGTCTCGACCGGCTCTGACGCTATCCCCTTCGCCGCTTTCGTTTAGTTGCTTTTATTAGACGCAGAATTATCTATAGTGCCTTTCTTCGCTTCTCCTACCCAGAGCATATAAAAGAAACATCCTAACTTGAAGTTGAGAAAATAGGGCATAGACGAGAAGAAAATACATTGGCCACCGAAGAGAAAAAATCAGGGTTAACTCCTGCTGACAGGGGATGTGTGCAAATTGCCGCGCACGCACGCACGCATTATCTATCTCTCTTCTGTGATGAGTAGGAGAAACGGTGCACCCACGTTAGTGAGGAGCAGTGAATACCGTTGTTATGTGTGAGAACCCAGTCGTCAGGATGGTGGTGGTTACCATGGGAACAACGCAACGTTTGAACGGGCAAATTCCTGCTTGGAGCCGGCCAGGCGTGCATCGTGATCTGTGATAAAAAGGCACCCACTCCATGCGCAACGCGTGACTCCAGACGAGGTGCAAACATAACAAATAGGGCGAGCGCAATAACGTCTCCAACGCATCCAGTTGCTGCTGCGAAGAAAGTGAGCAACACCAGCGAGGCAGCAGTTTAAAAAGCTATACAATTTAAAGAAAAAATGCTTTAGGGCAACAGCCGGGCTTCCAGTGCTACTGCCTCATGTCCTTTGGCAGTGCTCTCTCCAAAACCGCGCAGGAAGCGCGAGACGTGCGTCGGCACTCCAACGACAATCGCGTGGTCGGCGCCTGTGCGTAAGTCCGGAGAAAATTGGCACGTGCGAGAGCAACGCTATAGCGAAGGCCACGCATCGTCGTTTCTCTCGCCCGGGTGGGCGGCAGCGGTGTACGCACGTGCAGCGCGCGAAAGGACGGCGCCTGTTGTCTCCGCCTCTGCGCTTCCCGTTTTCTGGCGGCCTCGATTGTCGAAATCGAATTCACGGGACATTGCCCCGCGCCCCGCTGCAGGTAGCAGTGACGCTGTAAAGGCGGTGGTCGCGCCAGGAGCGAATTCAGCGACTGCACCCTACGTCGAAGCACGTGCGGCGGACGATTGTCTGAGTAAACGTTCGTTAAACGAGCGTTAGATGCCGATGCTGGGGTTCCCGCCCGGTGGAGGGCTATACCTGGTCCGGGATGCTCTGGCTTCGTCTGGCTGTGCGGGCCGGGCCCTCTTTGACAGGTTTTGCTGGGTCTCATGCTGGTCATCTGATGCGTCAGCTGCTCGTAGGAAGGGGCGGGATCCGGAGGGAGGGCCGGGGTTTGTTGGTACTCTCAAGGGTGCCGCCGAAAGGGCAGAAATGACATGGCGCAGGATGGAGGGCTGGCTACATGGCGTGGAGTAGTGTTCTGGGGGGAGGCACGAAGGATAGAAGTCACTTTTAAAGCTTTGTACGTTCCGCATGCGCAGTAAAATGCCTAAATTTCATACCAGATCGCGCCAAGGTCATTTCGCCGCGCGCGGCCTTTTAAACTCGCAGGTTTGGTGGTGCACTTTCTTTATGGTTATCTTATTTTTCTCCCTCGAGAATTAGTCTATTTGAATCGGATGAACGTTATGTGGTTCCTGGAGCACAGATGGATTAATCACGCTGAAATGGGCATTTGTCAGCACTCGCTAGCGCCGATCACCCTGTGTACGAAGTACGTATACACAAGAAATAAATGTGCAGGGACACAGTTCGAGAAAAAGTTGTGCCGCCGAACCGCAGTTCCTCGTCTAAGCGGGATCCCGATAAGCCACGTTTACATCTCGCAAGCGTGGTGACAGGCGCGGAAGTATCAGTAGTAATTTACACTTCGCCAAATCAGAATGCAGCTAACTTGTGCCTGATCAAGCGGTCAAAATCATACATTCATCGTTCAGATGTGTTGAGATGGACGAGACCGCCCACGGATCACCCAGATAGATAAACAGTGAAATGCGTGACGACCGTATGTCTTCGTAAGGGACGAATGATGGACGTCAAATAAACACCGTTTTCTGTGTGAGAACCGGTTAGGGTAGAGGATTTGAAATTTAATGCACCCTCTTGGTGGCCATGCCAGTCAGGCCTGGTAGCTCGCATTCGCTAGGCGGGCACTTGTGCACTTCTGGGTCGACCTCGCACATCCGCTCAGAATGACGGAAGTAATGGCGGCACTCTGGAGCGCCGGTCCACTCGCGTTTCCCAGCCATGCAAGGCGACTTTGTGAACGCACTCGCGTTTGACTTGGCACGCGACAGTCTATTGTCTTGGATAACCACGCCACCGGTCGAGGACAATTTGTCTGGAGGCATCCTCCTCCGAACGTATACGCCCGGTCGTTTATTTGCGCTTGGCTAACGGAGGGACGATAGAGGGCATATCTCGTAACTAATTGCGACATCACATGCGCGCTTCCCGTACGATGGACTCATAGACAACAAGGTACATCACGCTGCACTCAGTACACGGTGGCGTGTTATGCGTATTCTCTATGAAAACCAGGGAGACTTTCGGGTTTTATCCCTACACGAACATGTTTTTAAAAGTCTTGAGCATTTCTGAACTTCTTAGAGCAAACCCTGATGTCCGTCTGTAACGCTGAATGTGCGACACCTTCGCCGCATGTGGAAACGCTTATACCAGAATACACTGGGGCCTCGGCCTACCTGTGATAACAGACTCCTTATTATGCCCCTGAAAACAATGTCTTCCCAGCAACGGATTTGTTTATAGCAGTAAATCAGACTTTGGGGGGCTGTGTGAATAGCACGTCACAGGGGTACATGTGGTCTTACAAAGGGTTTTAATAAAATGCCATAGGTACTTTCGTATCAGATCACTTATATTGCCCCTAGAAATGTGCCTTTCTGCCGATGCATTGGAATACTGTGGTAAAGCCGCCCTTAAAGAGGCAGGCTGTATAGCACAACGGTTGATGCATTTATCCAACGAATCCGCCTTGGGTGTTTCTGTATTGTTTTCTAATTTTAAAGCGAAACTGTAAGACGTACCGTGCCGTCCTCGGAGAATTATTCTGAGTGCACAGCCTTGCGTCAACAGGTGTCGATACGGGCCACGCTTCCTCCGTCGTAACGTAGGCGCCTTCTCAAAAAATTTAAGTATGATCTTCACCGGAAGCATTTCGTGGTTAATTTCAGTCGGGGAAATATCAGCGGAGTGAAAATCTACGCGAATAGTTTCGTCCTCTCCGCCCCTCAAATAAAAAGTGTCGTATGTCGAAGGCACACGCAACGCGACGGCTTGTCTAGGCAAGACAAGACGGCTGCCCCGTTACCTTTTACCGCCGCGCGACAACCAATACTCGTTCTCAGCTTGGTCACAGCTGGAGCGCGGCGAGTGGTTGCGCGCCCCGCGCGCACTTTCTCTTCTCGTCAGGCGCGCGCTGCATACCAAGCGTGCGTACGGGCGCGCGTGCGCGCTCTATATTAATACGGGGCCGTCATTAACGGCGCACTCGTTCGGTTGCGCGCTCGCCGGCGGCCGTGCGTAGGCTCGCCGCTGCAGCGCGGCGCACGAGACCCAGGGGCGACAGATGGCGCCGAGTCACAGCTGCGTGGGACAGGCCGGCCACCTAGCTCGCCGAGCGGAGGCGACACGTAGGATGCGCCGCCGACGAGGGCGTCGCCGCTAAGGGCGATGCGTGGTCTGCCCGTCCGATCGCCTCGCTACTCAGCCTAACCTTACCTGGGGATGGCCAAAGGTGGGGCTTCGTCCGTCGCCTCTTGAGGCTGCCCCGTTCCGATTGTAAGCCTGACGTCCGCTGCGGCTTATTCGTGGCGCTGCAGCGCTGCACGAAGTGGCTGCTGCGAAGCAAGGCCATGGCGGCCGCTTTAAGGGCAGAATACACGGAGCGAATATGCGACGAAAAGGCGACGAACAACGCCCGGCGACGCCAGCCCGACGCGCGGCCCGAGTACACGGCGCCAAGAGCGCGTTGAAGAACCCTGGGTGGCGTAATAACCCCAACCCGCCCACTTGCGCCAGTGGCGTTCTTGCAACGTTTACTGCAAGGCTTCTCACGAGTCGTGTTCTTGAGACAAATTTCGTTAAAAAAAGAAAGATGCAGGGTCTTTCTGCGAGGTGAACCCATATTTCGCGTGAGCGTGCCTTTTCGCATGCCGTCGCTGCTTATATCCAATTATTGCCTCATTGTTTCTCTGACTGCTTTTCCCCCATTATTTATCTCATTTTTTAGCCCGCTAAACTAAGGCAACACAAGTACGTGGTTTGCCGTCGCTGTAGCTTCAGGGTTATGTCATGTGCGCTTGAAAAGCGCACAAAATTTGGGGAAAATATTCTGGTTTACACGAGATATGTTCTCTCATTTGGACGAGGAAATGCCTTTTCTTATACCTTTTCGCGCCATCGTATAAAGAAATATTCGTACCGTTTCCCGCACTCCCGCGCAAGGGCAATTAACATAGTTCAGGCTGCGTATAGCTCCTCAACTTTGATTTAAAGTAATATAACGCACTTCCTTCGCATGCATGATTTGATCACCCCGTCGAATAAAAGATTGTGCACCTTGTAACAACAACATAAAAAAATCGGGGAAGCTTTCACTCAGGCGCAAGACTTGAATGGCGAACGGACACGCAGTTAAGTTTCATCGTTTATTCCACAGTGCTAGTCGTCGTCGTCGTCGTATGCGTCGAAGCTTCGTCATCGTCTTCGCGAGTGGTGGGTGCAAAGTCACTACGCAGACGCTGCCACGCGAATAAGGGCTCTTCTACGATACTGAGCGCATACGCACGACGGCACGAATATTGCCTCTTATACGAACCAACCAAGAGGCGCACGCTATGACGTGGTTATCGTTCGAGCCGGTGTTGCGACCATTACGGCGCGGCTCTTTCTACGAACGAACCGAGGAGCTTACGCGCGATAGCGTTCCTCTCGGCTAGTTTTCTGCAATACCGAACTCACGGCCAGTAACAACAGTAACAACGACAAAATTAACGCGCCGTGTCGGGATTTGATTCCGCACTATTGGAAAAGCGCGCACCTACCCGCTCAGTCATGATGTATATACCGCTGGACATCATTAGCGAGTTTTAGCTGACCGTTTTTCACAGTCCGCTCCGCTCCGATAGCAAGCGGGAGCGCCATTGCGCATGTGTGGCGCTCTTGGCGGCGAACGGCATTCCGGTTGCGCCGAGCGGACCGCCGGTACCGGACCGGACTATCGAAAACGGTCAGCTAAAATTCTCTATTAGTTTGCAGCATTCCTCGCTGCTGGTCTGACCGCTTCTTGACTCACGTTTGTGCTGTACACCGTTCCCCATTACAATCCACATTGAGTCCCCCATAGAGTCCACGGTTAGCTGATTATCATTCGCGGTGGGCTGCGCCTTTACTCGCACTAGACCGCATGCAAGCTCTGCCATATTTTTCGAGCGTGCGGGCTGGAAGTGAGCAACGCTGCAGCAATTCTTTGTACGTTCTGAGCCAGTTACGTGAACAAAAACGGAGTTTATTTCAATTTTCTTTTCGTTAAAAAGGGGCGCGAACCGTATGTGAATGGTTTTCCACAAGAACTGTTAAAAATTATTGTAGTGATGATTGACGTTGTAATTTGGGCAACGTAGCAGAATTTAAATTTTCAAATATCGGACGTTTTGGGCGTCGCAAAGCTGCACGTGGAATATGAGGCGCGCCGCAGTGGAGGGCGATACGGAATAATGTAGACCACACTGAGGCTAATCTTTAGCGTGCGAGGAAATCCCTAGACACCACGCGTTTTCGTTTTTCACCTACACCTGAAAAATGGCCGCGGCCTGTATCGAACCCGCGTCCTCGTGCTCGGCAGCACCACGCCTTGGCCACTGAGCCACAGCAGCGGGTAAACACCGAACTGACCAGAGTACGTTGTAGCACAACTTCTGTTGCATCCACGTTTAAAAAAAGAAAAGCAGCCTCGGAACGCGATGGCGTTATCGGGCCCGTTCGCATTGCCTTATCATTCGCTTGTCATGCCCTTGAGCCACACAATGACGTAATTGCCATGATACAATACCACCCCTTGATTCGTACGGAACTCGCAAGCGGTGAAAACTTTCCGCTCCTGCACGCACGCCATCTGTTGGGGCCATAGAGATAATGTTGGGGCAGCGCCTTTCGATCCCGGGGGTTTCGGTGGGCGCCGCGAGGTAGCGCTACTGATTTATCGCCCACGCCGATTTTTCGCTCATGGTCAACGCCACCGCCGACGCCGGCTATTCTACGACACGGGACTCTTGACGCTACGCCTTAATATCGCCTCTGAGAGAGAGAGAGAGAATAAACTGCGGCGGAAACATTTTGGCGAGCCTTGTCAAAGAAGGCGATACGGCACCAGGAGCTGCGCCAAGTTCGATCACGGTTGCTCGGCGAATGCGCTTGTTTCGGTACTTCGCCGCACCCCGCCCCATTACCGGAACAAGTGTGCAGCGTCAATCGACTTTTCCACGATCCTTTGGCCCCGCACCGAGTACAATCGTGTCTCGCTGTTGTTTCGTAACAGAGCTCGTTCATTGACGTGCTGGCGAGAGGCGCGAACATCGGAAGTTGAATTCCGCCGCACGCGCACGTGGTGCCTCGTTTGTACACTCGCTGTGCGGCGCCGAAAGCCATTGTGGCGTGACATATAGATCCGAAGAAAAGTGAACGCGCTCCGTTCGAACGACCACCACCTTCACTCGGGACAACGCGAAGCAATTGTTCTCGGCGCGCTGCGGTGCAGCCCATCGGACGTCGAGGGCGTCGGTTATGGCGACCTGAGAGTGCGCGGGCCGTAGACGGCGCTCGTGCCGCAACACTTTCCTCCTCTTCGAGGGCCTGCTTGTTTCCTCCGCGGCACCAGTGACCCCGAATTCGCTAATGATAATGACACGTTGAATGCAAATCTTTCTTCGTGGGGCTCCGTCTAAAGGTTCGCGCGTTCGAACTCCTTGTAGCTTTGACATATCCACCGAAAGCACATAACGTGCTCTTATCGACGAGGGAAACATGCATGCGGACACATGCATACTGTCTTTGTCGGGAGAGTGCAGGCAAGGCACCCTCGACTGAACAAGAAAGGAAACACCCGTTAAAAACGCATTAGTGGCGTGTTCGACGGTCGTGCAAAACAGCACCGGATGGCGCAGAATTATTTTGTTTAGCTATTTCGCTTCAAATGCGCAGATTTTATTTTACAGTTTCGCCAGTGGTTTCGGTAAAGCGGCCAATTCCACTCGCGAATGGGCGCGCTCACTCTGCATCCCACTATCGGCGCTATACGAGGTCACTACGCCCCATCGCTCGCAAGGTTACTCAGCGGAACATTCCACAGTTTACTTCTCGCCTGTGCACTCTCGACCCCGATCTGCAGTGACTCCCACCTGCTCAGACGTCGCCAGTCGCGTGTGGTCAGGGGTTGCCTCCACTAATGCGCATTCTTCCACCATTGGCCCTGTGGTGACATGTGCGCCACCGATGAGATAATTTGCCGCTTTTTGTGCCGTTTCTCCCGGTCCACAATGCCAAATCAAGAACGCTGTACCGTAATCCGTAAACCGCTCGTTCATAGCACGTACTAACTTGAGACGCATGCATTGCTTACATCGCAGTCCTTAATGTCTACGAGAGCCTGTACTTCGCTGTTTCAAGCACTCAGACTTGTATGAACCTTTGTGGCGACATTGCTAGTGTGCTGTGTCCTTCGTTCACGCATTGTGACGTTCCGCGTGTTCCTTTTTGTGTGGTATTTGCACCCTTTCTCACCATTTAAACCACATTTTCCCCACTTCCCCGTGCTGGGCATAGCCGGTACGCCCCACCTTTCCTGTGCCTGCTCCCTCCCTCCCTCTCTCCTAGTTCCCTCCTTTGCTTGCTTGCGTCCTTCCTTCCTACAGCGAGCGCCGTGCTCTTCCCCGTAGCACGTGACGTGGAAAGCCCCTGAACGAATGAAATAAATCGAGGGCGATACACTGTGCAACAACGGGACCATGCAGAGAAATAATTCGGAGCTCTTCTCAAACCCGCTTCGATTTGACTGCTCATGAACCAACAGTTGGCCAGCGCGCCCCAACGCCAAACTTGGCTTTCATGCCCGTTAGGTTATGCGTGAACTTGTAACACTTTTCCGATCTATCAGCGTCCTTTCTCTCCCTCCCCCCGCCATTCTTCTCGTTACCCTTTTATGATCAAATCGACAGCGGCGAGCACCGTACCGAGCAGCTAGCGTACAGTTGGTGGCCGCCGTTGTTGCTCGGTCCGCAAGGCGGACGTGGTCAAAGGTCATCGACTGGATCGTGCCAGGTCCGTGTGGGGGAGAGCTAAGCGACGAGCCAGCTTGTGAGCTCACGTTTGAGACAATAGCCGCTCCGGAGACGATCAAGCGGCGCTGCCGCGGTGATGGTGCCGGGGCGCCGAGGAAAAAAAAGAGCCGGCGTGTGCGCTGAGCGTTTCCGCTTTGAAGGTCGCCGTTTCTGGGTCACCGCAACGTGGACGAGGGGCAAAGCGGAGCCGGAATGCTTCCTCCCTCCTCGATTGTAAACATACGCTGCTGTACTTGCTGTTGCCATTGTCGAATACCTAGATTCGAGAAAAAGGAAGGCTGCCTCGCAGGGAACTCGGTGCACTCATTCGGGGAGATCTTCGCTGGAAAAAAAAAAAAATTCAGTAATGCTGGAGTTCAGTGAGCCGAGGGCAGAAATCGATGCATACACATTGTGAATAACTAAAAAAAGGATGCCTCCTTCTACTGTGTCGAAGATTACTCTATAACAAGCGTTGCGCACCAGAGCTTTATCAAGCATATGGTTTACGCAAGCATAGAAAGCATTTTTGATACTTTCGCTTCAACAACGTAAACACTGCACTTTTGCCAAATATAAAGATCACCTTTAAAGCCCCTAGTAGTCGGTACTTTCACACATGCTTGCCGGCCGTCGTGAGTGTAGGTTTTGGCCGGCCCAGCAAGTGAGTTTGCTTCCGGCAACAACTTAACTCAACTTCAGCTCTTGCCGTATACCTCAGGGGCAATCAGCTTTTTTTAGCTCTGAAAAGCCATCGGTGTCCGATGTTACGACACAGTTAGTCCCGAAGTTGTGCTTGAAAGCGTGGTGTGTGTACGTGCGTGTGTGCACGTGCGCAAAAATTCTTGGGGCGTGACCCGTCCACGGCTGCACATTTTCGGATTCTCGAACCAGTGCCTGCAAAAAACCCCGTCAACAGCAGCGTTCGGCGGCAAATTCTCACGATTTGGGCATATCTTGTCATAGAAAAAAACAAAATGACGGTTTTTTTAAAGGCAGAGGCTATTTTGCCGGCAGCCGGCAGATTAGCCTGGGAGAAAAGTTACCTGCAGTTCCTTCCCATTGGCTGGCCCAGATCACGTGACTTTTTTCCCAGGCTAATCTGCCGGCTGCCGGCAACATAGCCACTGCCTTTTTTTAAAGCTCCGCAAGTGTACAAGGCGAAATTCCGTACATTTTGCAGAAGCGCAACGAAGTCATGCTGAAGTGAGTGGGCAGGCGAAAGCCCGAGAAATTTCTGTGGCAGCATGAGTCTTGCACATTAGGACAAGACAGTCCAAAAAGCACGTGACTGAGGCCAGCTTGCCAGCGATAAAACGTTCCTCCCCACTGGTTTTAAAACGGATCTCTTAGGACCACGAGGAGTCCGTGACAGCATTACAGGTCGTCCACAAAGCCTCCCGCAAAACGCCGGCCTCCTTTTTCTGGCTAAACCTTGGCGACGATGCCGCAGATTAACCTTGCCGCGTGGCATGCACACACCGCCTTTTGACAGAGAGCATACAGTTAGGCCTGTATCATTTGCACAACACCAAAGCTGTGCGGGAAAGGCAGACACAGAGAAGGCACGCATGCCATGGCGCAATTCAGCCGCAGTAGCAAACTGTTTTTGCAGGACATCTCTAGTAATCAGCATCCCCTCCCCCATTACCGTGGCGTGCCTCTTCGCTCGCGGAAGACAAAAAAAAAGAAAGGCCCCCCAACACTTCTTGGTTGTGAGCCAGTGCTTTTTTGTTTATTTTGCAGCTTAGATGCATGACCGGCCAACTCAGAGCCACAAGGCCACTCGCCCAAGAACACTCCTTCATACGGTTCTCATATGAACAAGAAGGTTACAGTTTTCTTGCGCCTTGTTGGTCTCAATCTAACGTTTCTTCTTTAGAGAGATCAGGTAATTTTCACGTATTATTGTTAAGAAAGTCCACTCTACAAACAAAGAATCAGGCATTGGTGCTCGTGCTATTCGAAAGATTATGAGAGCTTTTACTGAAAATGGTCGTCTTTTTCGTTTCTTTTTTTTTTTTTTTTTTTTGAGGGGGGCCGGGTGAAATTCATGTACTCCATGTATCTGCGATCAGTACGGTGGCTTCATCTATTTGATAAAGCTCGCAGACTCCGAAGTTTGTAAAAAGGGCGGGAAACGGTTTCTTTCAGACGAGCCTGTTCGTGCCTCTGGCAGCTTCACAGCGGGGACAGAGACGCGTGCAGCGGCGGGGTGACCCGCCGTAGCACAGAGACGGAAACGGTTCCCAACTCTCACGTTCCCATTGAGAATCCGGTTCTGCGTGCAGCGTGGCGCTTTCCTGTTTCGTCGGCCTTTTCTGATGGGCATCTCCGAAAGCACGTGCCCCTTCGGCAGGCGAAGAGCTCGCGGGAACGATAACGGATAAACTTGGAGGTCACAAAATGGCTCCAAGTAAGAGCAGCATTCGTCACGCGCAAACTACCCACGAATTTCAGCCTAACGTCATTTACTCTCCCCCTCTGCCCACCTCTTCATTCTTTGTGCGCTGATTCCATGATTTATCAAGTGTCGAACCTCTGCGAACCCACTATAATGTCACTACGTATAATGCGCCTGTTTTTTTTTTTTTTTTTTCCGGCATATCCAGGCCCTGACGGGGGAGGGGATGAGTAGTACCTTTTTTTTTTACTTTTGCTTACTATACCGGAGCATTTTTTGTATACCCTGAGACTAGGCATGGCCCCATCAGGTATGGTGGGAAAAGCTGCCGTAGATTCAGGGGTGCACCTGTCTGAGACGCCTCTCTTCCTGACACTTGTCTTTATTCTTTGGGCCC